>NC_085845.1:166008457-166322832 GCF_035594765.1 Anolis carolinensis | reverse complement strand
GAAAAGGAATGCATTAGAGTTTAGAGCTCTGCTTCTGACATCAGGTTTCTTTGTATAATGACATTGCCAATAACACCAATATCAGAAATAGTTTAATATGATTGGATTTTGAGGGTAGGTATCAAGAATGGCAATTTTTATAATTATGAGTGGGATGGGAGGAATTAGGGCCAGGCTTTAGCACAGCTGGCTAATCACCAGCAGCAATAGATCTCTACCAACCGAAAGGTTAGAAGTTCGAAGCCTGGGTTGGGGTGAACACTCAACCTTCAGCTCAGCTCACTGTCCACCTAAACAGTTTAAAAACAGCTGTGAGCAGAGAAATTAGACATGACTTAAGTGGGGAGGTATTTTACGGTACCATAAAAGGAAATACCAGAAATACCGGCAATCAAAGAACAGGAGGAAAGTTTGTGATCAAGGGCTCGTCATCTTAGTGGTTGGAACGACAGCACATCCCTGTGGCCAGAATCAAGCACAACCTCCAAAACGCCAAAGTTGGAAAAATGCCAACATATACACAGCAAACATTAAATGCAGTTAGACATATAGGACAGACAAAAGTATTGTCTAGCTGCATTGATTGTTTGCCGTGTATATGTTCGGTGATCTGCCCTGAGTCCCCTTTGGGGTGAGAAGGGCGGAATATAAAATGATGCAAATAAATAAATAAATAAATAATAGTTCCAAAGCAAATGTCACGCCGTTTGTTTCCTTTCTCACCTATGACTAGTTCCTGCTGACAATACCTCCAGTTATTGTTGCTGCCAACATTTGTTAAAAGCAAGGGAGCATTACAGTTTTAACTCGCCTTTTTGTTCTTGAGAATAATGTTTAGCAAACATATATCAATTTGGCTCTCTTTGCCTATGCCTTGCAATCTTCAATGTTGGAGTTGCAGGAGGTGGAATATCTCAACCCATCTCAAAAACCTCAGAGGTGAGAGGAAAACTGGTTATTACCTCCACTTGCCAGGCAGACACATGGCATTTGCCATGGCCTGCATTTTATCATATAAATTTATTTTGCCACAATATACGTAGAGAACTGTAGTAATTTCTAATTAGTTCTTTACCTGTATGAGATTGTCTCCTTCAGGTGGTTTGTCAATAGTTTTCCTCCAACATTTATCCTGGAGACAAGAGAAATCTTTTACAATAATAGTGTATTTAAAATTATAACCACATATATATATATATATTTAAAAATAAATGTGTTACCTTATAATTGCTTCTTTCTTTTTTTTACTTCTGCAGTAAGGCACAATGTGAGTAAAAGAATACCCACTATCCACAATGATGCAACACAGTTCTGATGGATTATCTCGGAAGTATCTATGGGCACTAAGAGCCCCAGCTGAAAAACAATATAGTGTGTGCTCAATTTATTCTCTTAGCCAACTTTATTATGATTACAGTTGTCATAAAAAGAAGACAAAACATTTTTTAAAAATCCTTGCATTTATATAAAACTGACAGCGGTTGTTAAGTTTATTTACAGATTTTAGGGGGCATTCAATAAAACTATAGTCTGCATATGTGTAGAAACATTTTAGGTTTGTACACAGATAGCATTTTTAACCCATCAACGTGTATATATGTTGCTGCTGTGGTGCAATTATTCACATGTAACCCCAACAAGGGATTTTAGAGAATATTGTTGTTCAGATATTATGGCTTCACTTGATTAATAAATGGAAGTCACGAGAAAACAGTAATAAAAAGACTTAATACTCACAATTTACTCTGAGAACTGCTTGAAATTGATATTCCTCAAATAGTATTTCATTCATGGACTCTTGAATTGAACTGAAGTTGAAATACGGTTCTGTGATTATGATGTTGGTATCAACAAAGTCTACCTGTGCGAAAAAAATACTTCAGTGTTTGGCAGAAATGGCCCAACTATCCTTATTTTGGTAAAAGGATGGGAAAACAGTTAAAGTGGACTGGCCTAGGACTCACTAAGTAGGCAACCAAAATTATTCTCATCATCTCTTTGCTGCAGAGCAAGCAACAAGACCCTGCTCTGCTCAGCTGACACAGCCAAAATATTTAGCAATTCTCTTCTCACTGAAAGGGATAATGACTAGTACTGCCTCTTTGCCTTGCTTTCTGAAGAGAGGAGCTATGCCCTTGTTTATACTTCAGTACTTCCCTGTGGCATTAATGTACATGAGACCAAACACAGCCTCCTACTACAGTCTGCCACTCAATCCTAGAACAGCTCATGAGCTAAACAACCCCAACCAAGCATGCCAATCTAGATGTATTTATTATGTAACATTGCCTTTCAAATGCATCATTGTGATAGATTACAATAAAACTTTTAAAATTGCACAAGCTAGTTAATATGAACTTACTGAAATGTATTACACTATATGCAAAGCCTCAGAAAAGCCATAAGGAAGCAACAACTGGATGGGGAAGTGTTAATATAATAATGGATGTCAGGATTCAGGTGAATTGGGGACAGTGAATTCAAATTCTACAGACAGATACTGAATACAGAGCAAAAGGAAAAGACCTGACTCCCATATTTTCATATCCCTCAAAAATACATGCTCAGTTTTATCTGATAATACTTCATCCTGAGTACAGGCAATCCCCAAGTTATGAACAAGATAGATTCTGTAGATTTGTTCTTAAGTTGAATTTGTAACTCAGAACAGGTTTCTTTTTAAAGTGTAGCTCTAGCTAAATGCACACACACACTGTACAGTAGCTTTGGATAGCATAGGGAAGGGTTAATACCCCTCATGGTTGTTTTGCTGTCTGTGCCCCAGTTCAGATTTCCCCTCACCTTCTGTACCAATGACCAATTGTATCAATTTGATTTTGAAAATTTGGGGTTGTTGTAGAAATTGTTTGTAGAATAAAGCTTCAGTGGAGACACCTTTTCCCATGATAACTCTTTCAGGAGTGAATTTCCCTTCCTTGGGTTAGATTTCTTTAACTTCCTGTTGTCTCTCTCTCCCCTTCCCCACTCTCCGTTTGTAACTATGAGTTGTATATAAGTGGGATGTTTGTAACTCAGGGACTGCCTGTATTTGAAACACACCCAATATGCACACCTTTAGAGAAGCTGCAAGGAAAACTCTAACTGAAATAATGATGCTGTTATTCCTCCTAAGTAATGCAGATTTAGCAGCTTTTTTACAAACAGTAATTCAGCAATTAAGTCGAATTCTTGTAATTTGGTGGATTACTATAATCCAAGAAATTTGTTTGCAATTCATCTCTCAAAATATAAAGTGCTCAAATTACCTGATACATTTCTTTTCCAAAAAGATTGTCCCAGACCTGTCTCTGGACATCCCAGTTTACCAAATATCCCTGTTATTTAAAGGTGAAAATATAAATTACACATTTGATATTGGTAAAGTTACACATTCTTTAATCTCTCCCAAGATATTGGTAAGTCACAAGTCTATTCAGAATGTTTTGATGAACATGAAACTACTTGCTCCCAGTAAATGAGGCAACTTACCCTCAAAGAACCCTGACATGCAAATCACAGAGTGTGATGCTTGACAGTTTCAAATAAAATTGTAGGAACAGCTTTATGTGTATGTTAGAAGAATGAACTGGAGCAATGGTCCCATATATTTTAATAATATCTTCATTTATTTTTTTATAGGAAATAAGTACCTTCAAGCTAAATACAGACCAAATACAGCCCATGGAGATTTTCTATCTACCTGCTACTTTGCTAGATGTTATTTCCTGTCTGTAATCATAGCACTTAACAGTATTTAAAAGGAATTAAGAAGCTTCCATAATACATTCTAGCACTTCAGCTGTATTGTGGATGACTCAATTCCCTTAACAGTACATTTAAATATTGTAATTACTTATTACTTTTGGATACACGTTTGCTGTTGAAAAAGAATATGCACAAATAAAAATCTGTCCAGTTTTCTTTTTCATTGCTATTTCAGTCTTACTGTGTTAGTTCCACAGAGGTCTCATGGCACCTATTCTTATGTACACACACTGCTGCTGTAATGTATAGTATTGAGATTGTAATTCAAAACAATAATTTCCCCATCTAAGTTGTAACTGGCTTTATTTTGCAAAAACAAACTTCTCTCCACTCTGTGGATTTCATTGATTTAAAATTATGTTCTTTATATTCTTCAATAGTAACATTTAAAAAAAATAAACCCATCCATGAAAAGTTTTCATGGATGGGTTTGGTTTTCAAAATGTTCGTATTTACACCAGACCTGTAATGTCTGGGTTGAAACATGACCCACAAATGAAATTACCTTTTGGAAAGGTAGTATATAAAAAAGTCCAGATGGATCTTTAATTTCATCCAGTTGGTTAGCTGTGAATGTTTTCAAGCGAGCTGTCTTTGATCTGAACTGACAGTTGGGAATCACACTGTAAGATGAAAGGAAAAACATTAGCTTCTTAAATACAGACTTTAATAAACTGCTAATTGGGGTTGTTGTGCGTTTTCTGGGCTGTATGGCCATGTAACTGCTAATTACATATTAGGATGAGGAATAGATTTTAGAATCTTGTGTTTATTTATAGCAAAGTGAGGTATCTAGGACCCTCAATATGTTATTGCACTCGAACTCTGATCAACCCCATCTACTGAACCCAACTATCATAAATGATAAGAACTCTAATACTGCATCTAGAAAGCCACACCCTTACAACAGAGGAATATGCTTTTATATAGTTATATCCTGTAGTTAGGAAGTGGAATGAAATTGATCAGCAAAATGCCCATTTGCCATGTAAAAGCTCAATAATAAACCAGGTTTTATTTATGCCCTCTGAAAGTAATTATAGCTTGCTTGACCGATCCTTAGTATGGACAAGACTATCATATGACACATAGCAATCTATCACTCACTTGCAAAATACATGACAGTAAAAACTGAAGCACTTGTAAAAATAGATACAAAGTATACAAAATTAGACTATAGTGTTCTAACTACCCTTCTAAAAATATGCAAACAGAAAAAACAATTACATCAAATCTCCAATTTTTTGTACCACAGGAAATGAAGACTGTTCTGATGATACAACAGAATCCACTATGGAAAAAGGAAACACACAAAGCTTTTCAGATACCTGTCAAAGACCTAAATCTAACACTTGCTGAATACAACAAACCGTAAACTGAAGCATAGGTCCAAGATTTACAACAGTCTGAAATAAATAGCAGAAGCTGTTTCCTAGTTGATAATCTGTAATGTCCAGCTCCTTCTTTGAACTGTAGATCATTCCTATACCTTTTTATAAGCAAGGATATCAGAGTGAATTTAATACAGTTTTATTATGAGGAAAGATGTAAAGAGGACTAGTAATACTGTATTGGGGGTGTCATGTTATTAGCCATTTTGGGTCACTTGTTGGGGAGATAATGCAGAGTAAAAATATAATAATAATATAACAACAACCAACATATGCGTAGAAAGGGGACAATGTCCAGGGTGTTGAAACAGCTATGGACAATAGGCAGGGAAATATTTCATGGCAAAAAAGGATTGGCAGATGTAGAGTGCATCTGCACTGTAGAATTAATGCAGTTTGACACCACTGTAACTGCCGTGGCTCAATGCTATAGAATCCTGAGAATTGACGAGGTACCAGCAGTCTTAGGCAGAGAAGGCCTAGTAAAGCTACAGATCCTGGGATCCCATAGCATTGAGCCCTGGCAATGGAAGTGGTGTCAAACTGCATTAACTCTACAGTCCAGCTAAGCCATGGGCAAATGTTGGCCCTCTGGGTGTTTTGGACTTCGCCTGTTAGGAAGTGTCGGAGTTGAAGTCCAAACCACCTGGAGGGCCGACGTTTGCCCATGCCTGGTGTAGATGCACCCCAATAATCAAGCTGCACTACAGTGTATACTAGTCATGCGTCCATCCATGCTATCAATATGGATTGGCAGAACTGAAATTAACTTTATGTGCATATATATATATATATATATCATAGAATCATAGAGTTGGAAGTGACCATGTGGGCCATCCAGTCCAACCCCCTGCCAAGAAGCAGGAAAATCACATTCAAATCACCCCCAACAGATGGCCATCCAGCCTCTATTTTAAAGCCTCCAAAGAAGGAGCCTCCAAAGAAGGAGCCTCCACCGCACTCTGGAGCAGTGTTCCACTGCTGAACACCTCTCACAGTGAGGAAGTTCTTCCTAATGTTCAAGTGGAATCTCCTTTCCTGTAGTTTGAAGCCACTGTTCTGCATCCTACTCTCCAGGGCAGCAGAAAACAAGCTTCCTCCCTATGCCTTCCCCTCACATATTGATACATGGCCCTCATCATGTCTCCTCTCAGCCTTCTCTTCTTCAGACTAAGCATGCCCAGCTCTTTAAGCCACTCCTCAAAAGGCTTGTTCTCCAGACCCTTGAAGTTGCCCTCCTCTGGACACATTCCAGCTGTCAACATCTCCTTTCAATTGCGGTGCCCAGAACTGAACACAGTATTACAGGCGTGGTCTGACCAAGACAGAATAGAGTTGTAGCATGACTTCCCTGGATGTAGACATTAGACTCCTATTTATGCAGACCAAAATCCATTGGCTTTTTTCGCTGCCGCATGACATTGTTGGCTCATGTTCAACTTGTTGTCTACCCAGGCATCTCCCATTCTGTATCTTTGCATTACATTTTTTCTGCCTAAGTGAAGTATCTTGCATTTGTCCCTGTTGAACTTCCTTTTGTTAGTTTCGGCCAATCATCTCTCTAATCTGTTAAGATCGTTTGAAATTCTGTTCCTCTCTTCTGGAGTATTAGCTATCCCTCTCCATTTGGTCCCGTCTGCAAACTTGATTATCCTGCCTTCTAACCCTTCAATTCAAAGTCATTAATAAAGATGTTGAGCAGAACCAGGTCCAGGACGGAACCCTGCTTATGGCACTCCACTCGTCACTTCTTTTCAGGATGAAGAGGAAGCATTTCAAAGTTTTCCTGATGGAAAACCTCGGGCGTGACCGTTTTTCACGATTCCGACATCGTTATGATACGAGCCATCCCCCAAATTAGGCATGGGGCAAACTTGGTTCCTCAAGGTGTTTTGGACTTCAACTCCCAGAATTCCTAACAGCCTACCGGCTGTTAGGAATTCTGGGAGTTGAAGTCCAAAACACCTTGAGGAACCAAGTTTGCCCCATTCTTGCCCCAAATGTCCTCTGAATGGGGCTTGTTAGGGGAGCATAACACCATGTTATGAAGTTTCCCCTAATAAAAGAAGCCGCTTTCCAGTGGAATGATTGGCCGCTCGCTTCCTGGTTGCTTCTCTTTCCTTCCTTCCTTCCTTCCTTCCTTCCTTCTTTCCTTACTCCACTCAGGCGTCTCCACCGCTTTAGCATCATCGGGAGAGAGCGGGCCCTCACCTGACGTGGGCGTGGCTGTAGCCGATCTTGGCGTTGTAGGCGCCGTTATCCAGCACCAGGGTGGCCATCTTGCCCTCCTCCCCCTCCCCCTCCTCCTCCCCCTCGCGCCCGGCTCCCTCCGGCCCCGCCCCCGACCGCGGAGGAGGCGTCCCCAGGCGGCAGGGAGGACCAGCAGACATCCCGCGCGCCCCGGACTCCGCTCCTGGGCCGGCTCTTCCGCCCAAGTGCATGATAGGACATGGGAGGGCAAAGAGAAAGGCACATAGACATTCCCCTTTTGGACTCCAACTCCCAGAAGCCTCGGCCACTTTGGTCAATGGTGAAGGATTGTGGGAAATGAAGTCAAACACCGGTGAGAAAGCTTAGATCTCGCCAACCACTGCGTCACGTGGAACTTTACGTCTCCCGTGCGTCGGGCGTGAACATAGATCTACCTGACTCAGCACTTCCGGTTTACATTGAAGGGATTTTTCCCTCCGTCACTCCGGAAACTGGAGAAGGGGGGTAAACCGCTTCCGGCCTCTCTTCCCACAAACAAAGCGCTGGGGAGTGCGAGGGTCTCGGAGATTTCTAACGGCAGTCCTCCAATTAAGATCCTCCAGATCTTTAAAAACAAAACAAAAACAACCCGCCTTTTAGAGATTCAAAGGAGCGGCCTGTAAATTAGGGGAACGCAAATAGACCTTAGAAGGTGTCGCCATAAATAGGCCAACGACGTCAAAGGCCTAAGGCCTCGAGACACCGACGATAACTAGAGACATCCAAGGCCTAGATGCCGACAGTAATCCTAAAGGCTCAGTTTGTGGAAAATTATTGCGACTTCAGCGTGTTTTGGGTTTTGTAGTTAAGACTAAAGGCTCCAAATCTCAGTCTTCTCTTGGAAGCTTAGTGCCCTTGGTTAGTACTAGAATGAAAAGAGGCAAGTCTACTCCATTTCCAACAGAAGGCCCTCAGTGTTCTGCAGATATGGTCTCCTCTGATGGTGGACACCAAGAGACCCAGCCAACCATGGAGCACGCTCATCTGGAGACCCAACCTCCTTCGGCGGCTGAGGCTGCCTCAGGTGTGGCTCCTGCCAATTGCAAGTGCCCCACACCATCCCGCCCTCTGCCGCCAACTCCTGGCCACTCTCAGTCCAGAGGCCGTACTCTGCGACGTTACCCCAAGCGTCAAAGCTGTCGCCGGATATGCTCCTCTTCATCCAGCTCTCGGGAATCCCGTTCTCGTACTCCGCAATGCCGAGAATGCGACCACTGCACCCATTCTCCACATAGTACCTCCTGTCATTCCCAGGATGCCGAAGAATGTCGAGGCCCTCCCTGTCACCGCTGCTCAGGATGCGACTGTTCTGTTGCTGGCCGAGGACACCAGGATCGTGGGCATCATTCTCAAAGGTTGTCAGTCTCAAACACCTCCTCCGTGATACCTGGACCTCATTCTGCCAGAGTCACTTCTCATCCTCAAGATGCTGATGCTGTGACATCTCAGGCTGCTGAACCTGCTCACCATCCATTTCAAAGCATCAGTTCCGATGAGGACTCTTCATCTTCTTCCTCCTCTTCAGATTCAAGTCGAGCGGCATCCCCTAGTCCCTTTGTCACCAAACCTCCCCCTCTGTTGCCTGTTTACAACGTTGGGTCTTTCAGGGATCAAATATTGCGCCTCACTAAAGCCCTAGGCCTTCAAATACAGCAACCTAGAATTGTCAATGACCCCGTTTTCAAGTTCATTCAAGAACCACCACAAGCTATTCTGCCGTTTCTACCTTATCTTCTCCATGTTGTGAAGGCATCGTGGTCAAACCCGTCATCCGTTCCACCCACTTCCCGTAAACTGGATAACCTTTACAAGATTGATGATAGCTCTCTGGGCTGGTTAGGTCAGCATCCCAAGCAAAACTCGATGATTGTAGGTATGGTTCACTCAGAGATTTCAGACGAGGTTCATTCTACCCCTGTTGATGAGGAGGGAAAGAAATTAGATTCCATAGGGCGCAAGATTTATTCATCTGCATCCTTATTGCTTAAAATCTCCAATTATAGTGCGTGCATGGGGGCATACCAAAAATTTCTGTGGGACAAGGTTGCTCCATTTTTGGAGAAATTGCCAGAGGAAGACAAAAGGGCTTGCTCTGTCTTCCAACAGGAGGCCCGTGCTCTATCCAGACAACAACTCCAAGTTTCTGGGCACATCGCCGACTGTGCTGGAAAAGTGATGGCTAATTCCATTGGCCTGCGTCGTCATGCATGGTTACGTATCTTGAATCTTACACCATATGCTCGGGCAGCTGTTGAGGAAATGCCTTTTGACGGGACAGGTATTTTTCATGCAGAGACTGACTCGCGTATGCAACATATTGCTACCATGGAAGATGTTGTGAAGAAATTATGCAGGCCACCTTTAGCCTCTAGATCCCAAAGGCGTCAGCGCATGGCACCTTATCGTACCCAGTCAAGCCACCCATCAGCCAGATCAAGACCTAGACCTCAATTCTAGCTCCCAAATGGGAAGAGGTCTTTTCCCACAATTCATCAGCTACATACATTACCCTCTCAGCAAGCAATCGACTCCACTAAGCATAAAATTTGAGGATTTCATGGACAATACTCTATATTCTTCTCCAACTACATCATTGACACCCGTCCAGGAATTCTGATTGACTGGATTTTGGAGTCTCTTTTTCTCTTTTCAGGACAGAAATGTGAACACAACAATTTGACAACAGAAATTTAGGATTTAGGTTGAGTGCTGTTTAGACTTCGCCTACTTTGCTTTAAAATTTAAATATGTTAATCTTGTAATTCACCTGTTTGGTGATGGTTAGTCTGTTTGCAGTTGCAGAATGATTGTTGCACTTGTTTTAATTGTTTCAGGCACATCCATAGAATGCAGGCTCTTGCAACCTTATTTTGTAACCCAGTGCTGGAAACCTTTGAGCTTTCAAGAATATCTTCGTAAGTCATCTTTCACACCCTCATTTCATAAGGAGTGAAACAGCCAGACTTCTAGTTTTTCATGCTTTTGGGCTTATTTGACTGTAATTATTGAGTACTTTAATTATCCAGTAGAATGGCATACTGCAGTTGAACTTTTTCAAGTCCATTTCTGTGTGGTTTACATATTTTGTTCATTTGTTAGTTAGGTTCTTTGGTGTTCTTGAAAATACTTGTTTATGTTATAACAGAATAAAGCCTTACAGAAAAAAATTGTTCAAGCTAAAATTAAAAAGGATTTATTGCAAGCTTGTATGTATTTTGAAAAAAAAAAAGCCTTGTGAACATTTTCATTAAATGCGATGCTCTCTGGACTACAGACCAGTTTATGACATGTTTGATCAATTTACGACAGATGGCTGGGGATGGCAAGTGAAACACACCATGCATTTGAAACAATCACATGGGAAAGTTAAGCTCTGGGTGACTTCAATCACTATACAGCCTTGCTAATTCTTCCATGCTAGTATAACTGAAGTAGTAGATTGTCTTGACTAAGATCTAAATAAATACTATCCAAATTACTGGGGTTTTTTTAGCTTTAATAACTGAACAAGTTACACTCTTGGGGGGGGGGTTGATGCAGGTTTATTGGGAAACAGAAATATTCCAATGTCATTGTTGGCTTAAGACGTTTTATTGCCAAATAGAACTTAGCATTCACACACTTGAAAAGGTCTCAGCAAACCTAAAAAACTCATTGCTACTTTTAACACTATAGGTATGTGAAGGTTATTGTTGACAGATAATACCAACGTATCGTACTGAGTGAACAAGTTTATTTTTTTATGAATATGCATACTGCACATCAACATAAATTGATAGGATGAGCTCACTGTAATAGAATAATGGAATGCACCAATGGGACAGCTGAGAAATCAGAAAGAAGAGACATTTTATAAATATACATAGAATTTGGAAACCTGGAACTAAAAAAATTATTAAATGGCCTAAATATAAAGTTCTTGGCTTGATATAAAAATATACTAGTTCGTGTTAGTCAATGTATTGTGTTGACTTTGCTGAGATGGGTAGATTAGCTGAAAGTAATACATTCCCTTGGTATTTAGGTGGAACACAAGCTGTCCACAAAAAACCAACCAAGTGCCTATCATGGACTTTTTTTGAAAACCCAGAAACACTAAAACTAACCAGCTGCCTCTTGGAACTCTGCCAGTAAAACTGCACTTTGTCTCAGTTTACCCAGCAACTGATATACAGAGACATTGACTCAGATATTTAAGGTGATATAATAGCCATCTTCATTAGAACCTTTCTAATGCCCCTTAAATTTCTTCAAGTTGTCAACTCAGTTAATCCACATTGTAACTCTGCACTGTGTGAAAAGGTATGCATAGCTTTAAATGTTGTGCCCTTAAAATATTAAACATTTATTAAAGTGAAAATTAGGAGATCTGATTTTCAAATACATTTAAATTAAAACCCAATTGACTCACTGATTGTATAGAATCTCTTACATTGGGGCACAGAAGTCTATTGTTCTACTGCTAGTACTGCACACATTTTGATGTATTGGTTATTATACACCGTTTTTGATAACTGAAGTTAACAAAAATTCATTGAAAAGCTGAAATCCTATTTGTATAAAATATTTTATGCAATAGGATAGCATGTTGAAAATGATCTTTCATCTTTTTAAATTTCTTTCATAGTGTTTCAGATATTATTCCACTATCTAAGAATGGAACTGGAGCACAAGGCAATCTGGGATTAAACCAATCCTATTGATAGCTCTATGTTTGCATCTTAATGACAACATAACTAATCCTTTCTTAAATAGGATAAATGTTACATAACACTTGGAAGGTCAGTAAAACATCAGCAGTTCCTTTTTCACTTCAGCTGACTGGGATTTCCTAGTACAATATTGGGTATCATTGTTTAATATAGGACACGAAAGAATACATGGCATCAAAATTAAAAAGTAAGAGAAACTCCAGACATAACTAACCAAGATTTGAAGGCTTGTGCTGCTGGCTTTCTATTCTAAGGGCCCTTCCACACAGCCATATAACCCAGAATATTAAGGCACAAAATCCCATAGTATCTGCTTTGAATTGGGTTGAGTCCACACTGCCATATATTCCAGTTCAAAGCAGATAATATGGAATTTTATTCAGCTATGCGGAAGGGGCCTAGGGGGTCTTTTTAACCCTATATTCCTCTGACACCAGTTTTCTGAATAACGTGGCAAATTGCTTTCAAAATTAGTCTTTTAAAAGTAAAATTGATTCAAAAAAGGGGTGTTCCTACTGTTTTAGAGATAGATGCCTTATTCTACTACTATAGTTCAAAGGATCATACCGAACAAGCTCTTACTTGCTAGATGGTTATATTGTAGTACAATGGCTATAAATAGACCTTAAGAAAATTTGAGTACTACCAGCCAATCTGAAACAGGAAAAAAATTGATTTTATGCTGTAGCGTAAATGCTTTTTGGATATACAAAATTATTTCTCCTAACGTTTTTGAATAGTCTCCTCACCAGCAAACTATTTAAAAACATTAGGAGAAATAATTTTGCATATCCAAAAAGTATGATTTTTAGTATTAGGTGCTTTGAATCTCCTTCGGGAGAGAGGAAATAAAATATAAATAATAACAACTATAATAGTTACATCCAGCCTGAACTTGCGAATCCAAAGGAAAGGTTTAATTCATTCAATTGTACTCTCAAGTGATTACAAACAGGATGCACTATTTGATCATATAGACCAGAGGTATCAAACTCATTTTTATCAAAGTTCACATCAGTTTTATGGTTGCTTTCAAAGGGCCATTGAATCAATGGACAGAAAATCTGTGGATATAGAGGGACAACTATATATTTTTATAAGGGCTGGTGCTCTTTAGTTTGTACGCAATCGGGTTCCCAGATACGATTTGAACAACAACTCCTATCACTTTTGATTATACACCATGCAGACTAGAAATAATAGGAATTGCACCCAATAGAACTTGTGGTGTTGAGGTTGGGGAAAGGCTAAAGGACATTTTAAAATCAGACATCATACTTGTATCTAAATTTCAAATTCCACTATCCTGACTAAACAGAACAGATGGACTTCAATAGTTACTTATATGTGGTCTTTAGCCTAGATTTTAAATTGGTAAATAATTCAATTTTATAATGGTTTTAAAAAACATTTTATTATAATTTTATTATTATTAACGAAGTCTGACATGGAT
Organism: Anolis carolinensis; assembly: GCF_035594765.1. Lineage (NCBI taxonomy): Eukaryota > Metazoa > Chordata > Lepidosauria > Squamata > Anolidae > Anolis > Anolis carolinensis. The sequence goes on along the minus strand of NC_085845.1, from coordinate 166,309,261 downwards.
GTACAGAACTGGGTACCCCTGTTACGAGCTGGTCAATACTTCTGTGTATTCCAGGCAGTCCCATAAACACAACCACCAATTTATTTGGGGAGTAAGAATGTTTTAAAATTTTCAAATTGAGCTCAGACATTCCGAATAGCTATTGGAAGAAAATGATGGGCTGCACATTGGATCAGAAGGGACATGTGAATCTGCATTACACAATTATCAGTGTCATGCTACTTTAATTGTGCCAGCACTGAGTTTGTCATTTTGTGTGGTACTTAGGAATGACTATACTTACAGTTCTGAAAATGACTTTAGTGTTTGTCTGCAATAAATAATTAAATCTGTTTAAATTCTCAATCTATTGTTTTTCAGGATACTGTGATATCCTGAAATTAGAGAATATAGGCAACCACCCTCAGGGAACTCAGCAGGGGCTAGTTCTGGTAGCAAACTTCCAGGTGTTTTGGACTTCAACTTCCACAATCCCTGACAGCCTACCGGCTGGATTGCTGTCAGTTTTCCTGGCTATATGGCCATGTTCCAGAAGCATTCTCTCTTGACATTTCACCCACATCTATAGCAGGCATCCTCAGAAGTTGTGAGGTTTGTTCGAAATTAGGCAAATGGGGTTTATGTCCAGGGTGGGAGAAAGAACTCTTGTTTGAAGCAATTGTGAATGTTGCAATTGGCTGCCTTGATTAGCATTGAATGGCTTTGTAAATTCAAACCTTGGCTGCTTCCTGCCTGGGGGAATCCTTTGTTGGGAGGTGTTTGCTGGCCCTGATTGTTTGTTGTCTGGAATTCCCCTGGTTTTTTTTAGTGTTGTTCTTTATTTACTGTCCTATTTTTAGAGTTTTTTTTAAAAAAATACTGGTAGCCAGATTTTGTTCTTTTTCATGGTTTCCTCCTTCCTGTTGAAATCCACATGCTCGTGGAGTTCAATGGCTTCTCTGCGTAGTCCGACATGGTGGTTGTTAGAAGTGGTCTAGCATTTCTGTGTTCTCAAATAATAGGATGTGTTCTCAGATAATATGCTACCGCTGTTAGGAATGGTGGGAGCTGAAGTCCAAAACACCTGGAGGCTGGGTCCAAGTTTGTACATGCCTGGGCTGGTTCCTAAGGAGCCATAAAGGGCCTTCCCCCCGGTTACCAAGGAAGTTCATTGGGAGAAAGACAGGGTTGAGGGAAGAAGGCTCTGCTGTCAATCACCGCGGAAGCAAAGAGAGATTGTATGTGAGAGGCGAGAGGGAGGGGCGTGGTTCTTCTGCCCGCGTGCCGCCCTTAGCCCCGCCCCTTGCGAGCGCCTGTCAGCTGGAGCTGCTGCCGCAACCAAGATGGCGGCGTGGCCGGAGCGGGGCTGAGCGGAGGCGGGGGCTCGGCGTGGGCGCCTCCTCCTCCCCTCCTCGAGGGCGGCGGGATGGCTCGGGCGCTCGGAGCCGCGGGCTGGCCTTGAGGCCGGCGAGGCAGGCAAGCGGGCGGGGGCGCGAGAAGGCGGGGGCATGGCGGGCCTGATCAAGAAGCAGATCCTGAAGCACCTCTCCAGGTCAGTGAAGGCTGAGGGTGGGCAGGAGGGCCGTGCCTGTGTTTGGGGCATTGGGCGCCAATCCTGAGGGAAGGGGCGAGAGGTCTAAGCCGCCTCACAAGGCGCCCCTTCCACTCCTGAGGGAGCTGCCGGGTCAAGTCTGAGTGCTGCTTAAGGATTAGGGCGCCTTTCTTTCTTCCTTCCTCCTCACAACAAGGCAGGGCTTGGACCCTGACCCCATTCCGCTGCGACAATGGAGGAGACGGTGTTCCTTGAGGAGTGCGGACGGGCGGGAGTCGAGAGCGCGAGTGGGTGGGTTGTAAATTGTGCCTGACACGTTGTGTGTGGGCGGGGCCAGCTCCGTTTGGGCTGACGTCACCGGCACATTGTGTGTTACAGACGCCAGATTGCTGTGGGGGTGACACATTCAGGCCGGTGGGGCGCTTGGCAACTCGAAGATCATTCCCCCGAGCAGCCAGCTTTCCGCCCAAGTCTCTGATTCAACATGTCGCCCTCCTTCTCCGCCCCAACACCTATAGGAAAGGGGAAAGAGAATGAATAAAAAGCCTTCGGAGTCCATAGATACTGACTATATCTCTTGATATAAAAGTGGGAAATGGTTGTGTCTCTGACATCGCTTGAGAGATCTGAGACAAATTTGGTACACATGCCCTTCATGCTCTATCTTAAAATACTGATTTTTAAAAATTCATCTACATTACTGGCCCATGAAAACTAGTGACTTGAAGAATATGGATGCATAAGGCAATTTGCCTTATTTTTCCTGGAAATGGGTTGCTGTGAGTTTTCTGTACTGTATGACCATGTTCCAGAAGCATTCTTTCCAGACATCTAGGGTGGGAGAAAGAACTCTTGTCTGCCTGGGGCAAGTGTGACTGTTACAAATTAGCCACCTTGATTAGCATTGAATGGCCTTTCAGCTTCAAAGCCTGGCTGCTTCCTGCCTGGGGGAATCCTTTGTTGGGTGGTGCTGAAATTGTCCACATGTCCAACAGAAAGGAGGAAACCATTAAAATGAACAAAATATGGCTGCCAGTATTAAAAAACCTCAAAAGCAGGACAGCAAATAAAGAGCAACACTTAAAAAAACAGAGGAATTCCAGACATGAAACAATCAGAGCCAGCTTACACCTCCCAACAAAGGATCCCCTCAGGCAGGAAGCAACCAGACTTTGAAGCTGCAAAGCTAATCGAAGTAGCCAATTGCCACATTCACACTTGCCCCAGAGAGACAAGAGGTTTTTTTTTCTCCAACCCTAGTCATTCTACAGATATATAAACCTCACTTGCCTAGTTTCCAGCAGTCCTCACAACCTCCAAGGATGCCTGCCATAGATGTGGGCGAAACGCCAGAAGAGAATGCTTCTGGAGCATGGCCATACAACCCAGAAAACTCACAGCAACCCATGAAAGCCTTCAACAACACATTTTTTCTGAAATGTTGTAAGCTGTCTGGAAATGTTGTAAGCTCTGTTCTGCAATGCTTACAGCACAAATAATCTAAATATTTCCCATCCAGCAGCAACAAATTTGTATTGTCTAGTGCTGCTCTGCCATCTGAATATGTAGTCATTCCTGGGCATGTACATCAGAAGTTGTCAGTCTCATCAAAACCGAAATAATTACTTTTGAGTGATGGAACAACCCATCATTTTTCAAAAAGATGCATTGGGAGAACTGTAATCAACAGTGTAATTTTGTGTTTGCCCCTATAAGTACAGACAGACAGTCCCCAAGTTACGAACAAGATAGGTCCGGTAGATTTGTTCTTTAGTCGAATTTGTATGTAAGTCAAAACAGGTGCTTTTTCAAGTGTAACTTCAGCCATATATATGCACACACATATATAGTAGTTTTGGATAGCATAGGGAAGAGTTAACATCCCTGTGGCATTTGTTTTTTTCTGTCTGTGCACCTGTTCAGAAGCTTTCACCTCACTTTCTGTTCCTGTGGGAATTGGATTTTGACAAATTTGACTTGTTCTGGATTGTTGCCAAAGCTCTCACCCCATTTGTAACTATGAGTAACTTGTAACTTGGATGATTGTAATTTGGGGAGTTCCGAAATATACTATATATAAATACATGTGCGTATAAACACACAAACATATGTATGCTCACAAGTAAGGTCATTGACTTTAGTGAGGCATGTGGGTTAAGTGTGTATTGGACTGCAGGCACAGGTGACACGAAGATTGATAAAGACAAAGAAAAAGGCATATGAATTAGCAAGTAGGGTAACATGTTTGGCAATAATATTGTATACATTAGGTTTTCTAACTGTTCTGAAACATCCACTTAAGTGTATTCTTAGTGCTAGCAAGTGAGTATAATAGATACTATTGTAAATATACTTGTGGAAGATAATAAATCCTTATCAGTCATTTTGCTCTAGTTTGTATAACCCAGAGCATGATCTGTAGACACAGGACAGAACAATCATGTGGACTTATCTACATTCAAGCCTACCTGAGCACCTTCACTTCTATGATAGAAGCATGGTAAATAAAAATTAGTGATTCCAGCTATGTTTACCTATGAAGCAAGAATGTTTCTGTCTTAAGTTGATAATGGTGAGGCAGTCTCTGCCATGAAGTGATTAAGAGATGTTTCCCAATTAATTTGAACAATTTTGATTTTTCTCCCCTGAAAGATGCAAACAGAAGGAAAAAGGGCTGCTGTGGGAGGGCTTAGATCCTTAGAATCTTGATCCTCAGATAAAAATATAGTAAATAAATAAATAAATACACTTCCAAATGCAGTGGCAAATCTATGTCACCTCTAGCCTGTGATAGATCCATTCCTTCCCATTAAAATGAATGGACAGGTTTGTTTTTTTAATCGGACTGTGGAGCAATACAGAAACTAAAACACTGCTCTTTTCCTACACCCAGCCTGCCTTTATGAGTCTGACATGACTTTGAGTCTCTTTACTGTGACTCATGGCATTCTGTAAGAGGAGGTGTAGCAAAGGTTTTGATTTATGACCTTGGGCTTTTAAAGTCCTAAACAAATATTTTTAAATCTTGCAATTTAACTAGATAAAAATGATGTATTTTAAGCTAATCATTACGTTCTTTTTATTTAGTACGGTTTTATTTATGAGAATAACATTTCTTATACTACAGTCCTATGCATATCTACATGGAAATAAATAGTGGATATTATAATTAAGTGCATTATGTATAAGATTGCACTGTGCATTTTAAAAATCATGTTTAACAAAAGTATTGATTTATTTTCAGTTACTAATTATAATTTCAAGGTGTCTTGAGGTCTCTCAGTGAGTCAGAGCAAACAGATAATCTTCATGATACTAGATTTAGTTACAATTTTTTTTCATAATCTTTAGAAATGTTACTTCATACCCAACACATACTCTTCATAGATTGCATTAACCAAAACTAAAATCAATTTGTTTTCAGACTTGCTTTATCAGATGTGACATAAACATGTATATCATGTTCTGTAATCTAGTTGATTTTTAGTACTAGGAATATGAACTGTTATATTGCATTTCTAAAAACACTGCTACCTTTCAGATGTTAAGAGCTTAGCAGAACTGCCCAACTTCTTCTACCATGTACTAATCCATAATACTAGTGTGTAAGAAGGACTGGGATGCAAGTTTTGACTACTTTTGATTATTTTAGCTATAAAAAGTGGGAAGACGAGATATTGTGTAATCTGTGCTTTAATTCAGTTGCTTTCGGGAGCCTTTAATTTTTAAGGCTTTCTTCCAGAGTAGATTTGTTTCCTATTCTCTGCATTCACTACATTTCATACATTTGAGTGAATGATCTATGGAGTGTTCTGCAGGCCGACGAGGAATAGGACTTAATGTTCTTTGGCGATCTTAATCTATGAATAATAGTGTAAGTAGCCAAGGGAACAGAATTCTAGAGTGATTTATCCTGACCCTGTTACGTGATTTATTGTAAACAGGTATCGACTATTACTGGCCGAAATCCAGAGAACCATTGAAGCTATGGGATCTACATAAGTCTTGATTTACCATTCAGCAATCAAACGGGCCTAATCTAGTTGAGTCTTGCAGTTATATGTAGGATACTGTTATTACTACATTGCATATCCTGTCTTCATTGGGTTTTTCCTTGATTTGCATTTTTGTTCATGCAATCTACTGATTTTTTTTTTTAAATGTAGGAATCTTGTTTTTGTGGCTCAGTTGATATACTCTACATTTCTTACCTTAACTGCGCTACTGCGTGTATTCTGTACATTCTCCATTTTCATATCCTGTCTTGTGCATTCTTCTTTTTTGGCCACTTGCCACATTTAATTATTGTTTTTGGAAACTTGGCATACATGAACACTTATCTTCACCTCTCCCACCCAGATGTTCTAATGAAAAGTGCCAGAAAAAATATATCCATGCAAATGGAACAAAAATTGTTTTTCAAAACATTCATGGGGAAAGATGTGCAACACTGTAGTTTTAGGGCACTAACAAGCATGTTATTTAATGGTGGGTAAAACCTAATTGCAAGCCAGCATGGTATAGTGGTTTGAGGCTATGACTCTGGAGAACTGGGTTTAAATCCCTATTCAACCACTGAAACTAATGGGTGACATTGGCAAGTTGCTTGCTCTCAGCCTAAGAGCAAGCAAAGGCAAACCCCTTCTGAACAAATTTTGCTAAGAAAATGCTATGACAGATTTGCCTTGTGTTTGTCATATGTCAAAAACAACTTGAAAGCATAGGTACTGTTCCATTATCCGGGCGGAGGCCAAAAGGGTATGCTAGACAGAGAAGGATAGTCCATTTTATGGGGGGAGAGGGGGATTTGCAGGAGTAAAACCATTTCCCCCTGTTTTCCTGTAAGTGTAGAAGACACTATATTTTTGATTCCCGACTGATAATAAGATTAGATTACCTGTTTTGCAGTCATCATACAAAAATGAGATAGTACCTAAAATATTATATAATATTACAGAAAGGATAAAATTATGTAAATAAAATTAATCAAAGCAACTAGCTTTAATTCACAAGCAGATATTTGCATCATAAAAAATTAATGCAGACTTTCATAGTTGAAATACGTATGGTGCTGCAGGAGAGTTCTACATATATCAAGGATTGCAACAAAGACAAGTACAAGCGTCTGAGAGCAAATCAAGTTTGAAGTTTTATTAGAAGTAAAAAATGACTGAAGAGAAGCTATCATATTTTGAATATATGAGATGACATGACTTATTGGGAAAGATAATAAGCCTTGGCCAATTTAAAGGCAGTAAGAAAATTGTATCATAGGTGGATTGACTCAGTCAAGGAAGTCATGGCATTAAATTTGCAGGACCCAAACAGGACAATTAATAAGTGTTTATTGGAAGTCTCTCATTCATAAAGTTGCCATAAATTGAAATTGACTTGACCATATATAACAAAATCAAGTAAAATCTTAGAAGAACTTTTAAAAAATGTTAATTACAAATCCACTAATTATGTTCATTTAAAAAAAAATCTAATTTGTTGATATCTGCCATCAAGTAGACTTCAACTTACGGTGATCTTGTAAATGAAAGCCTCCAAATAATCTTATCATCTTTGTGTGCTATTACCGTACTTGTTTCATTTTGGATTGTTTCAGCATAGTGTTTTCATGTAAAAGACATTCAAAAGGAGTTTATCCTTCTGCTCAATGCTAACAGGTATTAGCTGTATATATTTTTTGAGAAATCCTCTGCCATTGTCACACACTTACCATTGCTGCCATCCAGTAGCTATTTCACACATTTATCCTAGAATTATCTTGTCAGCATATAGTCAGAGGAGGTTTTTCACTGCCTTCCCTTAGGTGAGAGAGTATCATTTTCCCAAGGTCAAGTAGAGGGATTTCATTGCTGAATCAGGACTTGAACTCTGGTCTTCCAGAATTCATGTCAGTGCTCAAAACAGTGTATCATGCTGGCTCCACAGCTCTTACAATATAATGGAAGACTGTTAAATTCATAAAATAATTTATTTGGTGCTCTGAGAACTGGTATTGCTCTTCCTTTCTCTATGCTTACACAAATGAGGTAGGCTTCAGCTTTTCTCTCATGTGTTTTCATGCAAGGCAAGGGAGAGACCATATAATAGCTGACTAGTGAGCTAAACCAACGTTTGCATACCCCCACCCAAAGCTTTTTTCAAGCTTTAAAATGCTAATACAAAACATTGCAACATGTAGAACAGACTTCTCTTGGGGCTATTGCTTCTAGCAGCGGGCTTCTTTACATCTGCCTTACCTAGGTGACTAGTAAAAGCAGAGTTGTAGGCAATAAAATTATATATGAATAAATAGTGATGTAGAAAACTAGAAAAAATGGGAAAAATAATCCAAGATCTGATTGTATTTGTAGAAGAGAAGAGGAAATCTCTTCCACCTTGCTTTCTACTAATAGAGCAGGTAAAAGGTAAAGGTTTTCCCCTGACATTAAGTCCAGTCGTGACCGACTCTGGGGGTTGGTGCTCATCTCCATTTCTAAGCTGAAGAGCCGGCGTTGTCCATAGACACCTCCAAGGTCATGTGGCCGGCATGACCGCATGGAGCGCCGTTACCTTCCCGCTGGAGCGGTACCTATTGATCTACTCACATTTGCATGTTTTTGAACTGCTAGGTTGGCAGGAGCTGGGGCTAACAGCGGGCGCTCATTCCGCTCCCGGGATTTGAACCTGGGACCTTTTGGTCTGCAAGTTCAGCAGCTCAGCGTTTTAACGCACTGTGCTACCGTAATAGAGCATGACCCCTTTATTCACAAGGAATATGTCCCTGGACTTCACATGATATACAGAGCTGTGGATAATAGCAGACTCTCTTGAAATGAAGGACTTCTTGCTAAGAATACTATAGAGTCATGCTGGGGGACATAGAAAATGCCTAGAGAGGACATACTTTGTCAGACATGGGTAGGCGAAACCTCTGATATCAGTTCTGCAGATACAGGGACTGTTCTGTATAAAGCAATTAAGAAATAGTTGGTAGGCTATGATAATGCATAAAAGTATGTAGGTGGCCAAAGATGCTAATTGCATATAAAATTTTAAGATATCCTAAAGGAGAGTATCCTCAAAGAGATGTCGTCTTTTAATGTTACGTTTTTGAATTATCCTGGAGGAATAAAATATTTTAATGTTGTGTTTTCTTAGAAGTTGTGTGGGCAGGAAGTGATTATGAGTGGTAGCAATGTACATTCTAAACTAGAAGTGAGAATTATATCACTTGGTTTTGGAATGTAGTTTCAAGCAGGCCTACCTAGCATAGGTGGAAACACTGAGAATTGCACACTAGAACATTTTGCAGAGTGTCATAATTCCTATCCATAACCCAAACTATTAAGTGGGAAGAAACGTTTATTACAGTTGAATTTTGAATTGATTTTTTTGCCTTTTATGGAAGAGAATCTTCCATTCACAGTGTCTGAGCATGTTAGATTTTGTATTGATCTACAAAGGTCTTTATTACACTGTATGTGTGCATATATTTATTTGAATCATCCTTCGACTTATAGCGACAGTTAGGCAGGAATACTTAGAGGTGGCTTTTCCAGTTTCTACCATTGAAAGTAGCCTACAGCACCTAATATTATTGTTGGTCTTGGTCTCCTAGCCAAGTACTAAGCAGGCCTGACCCTATCTAGCATCAAAGATCATACTAGATCTGGTTCCTTTAGGATGTCATCATGTTCTTTTAATAAAAATACAAATGAGAGAATAATGCTAATCTGAAAGAAATGGGAAGAAGACAAACAATAGAGGGAAAACATCTTCATACCACAAGGAATGAAGTACCCAAAAGGAAGTACCCCAAAAAATACGGAATGATTTTCTGGAACAAAGAAACAGATAGGACAATGACAGATAATAGCAAAGTATGTTAACATGATTAAGGAGGTACCCTGTTTCCCCGAAAATAAGACAGGGTCTTATATTAATTTTTGCTCCCAAAGATGCACTAGGTCTTATTTTCAGGGGATGTCTTATTTTTCCATGAAGAAGAGCTCACATTTATTGTTGAACAACAAAATGAACATTTATTATATACTGTAAAGTAGTTGTCATCACAAACCAGCATAACCAGACAAACTATGAATCCTATCAAGAATTTCTTGTTACTACCATTATTTACATGTACAACAATCTATGGTACCTCTTCCAATGTAGGTTTCACAAGGTTTCCACGCTGATTTCTCTCTATTCTAGTTTCAATGTAGTCATGAATGATGAATAATATAATATAATATAATAATAATATGATAATATAATAATAATATAATGATATACAATATGTTAATGAGATAATATAATATAGGATATAATAATAACAGAATATGATAATAATATGGTATTAATAGGATAATATAATAATGGGATATAATAACAGAATAGCATAATAATATAATAATAATAGGATAATATAATAGAATAATAGAATGGAATAGAATGATATAAAATATATTAATAGGATAATATAAAATGGAATATTATAATAATAACAGAATATGCTAATAATAATAAAATAATAATATCATAGAATCATAGAATCATAGAATAGTAGAGTTGGAAGAGACCTCAAGGGCCATCTAGTCCAACCCCCCGCTAAGAAGCAGGAAATCGCATTCAAAGCACCCCCGACAGATGGCCATCCAGCCTCTGCTTAAAAGCCTCCAAAGAAGGAGCCTCCACCACAGTCCGGGGGAGAGAGTTCCACTGCCGAACAGCCCTCACAGTGAGGAAGTTCTTCCTGATGTTCAGGTGGAATCTCCTTTCCTGTAGTTTGAAGCCATTGTTCCGTGTCCTAGTCTGCAGGGCAGCAGAAAATAAGCTTGCTCCCTCCTCCCTATGACTTCCCCTCACATATTTGTACATGGCTATCATGTCTCCTCTCAGCCTTCTCTTCTGCAGGCTAAACATGCCCAGCTCTTTAAGCCTCTCCTCATAGGGCTTGTTCTCCAGACCCTTAATCATTTTAGTCGCCCTCCTCTGGACGCTTTCCAGCTTGTCAGCATCTCCCTTCATCTGCGGTGCCCAAAACTGGACACAGTATTCCAGGTGTGGTCTGACCAAGGCAGAATAGAGGGGGAGCATGACTTCCCTGGATCTAGACGTTATTCCCCTATTGATGCAGGCCAAAATCCCATTGGCTTTTTTAGCTGCCGCATCACATTGTAGGCTCATGTTTAACTTGTTGTCCACGAGGACTCCAAGATCTTTTTCGCACACACTGCTGTCAAGCCAGGCGTCCCCCATTCTGTATCTTTGATTTCCATTTTTTCTGCCGAAGTGAAGTATCTTGCATTTGTCCCTGTTGAACTTCATTTTGTTAGTTTCGGCCCATCTCTCTAGTCTGTCAAGATCGTTTTGAATTCTGCTCCTGTCTTCTGGAGTGTTAGCTATCCCTCCGAGTTTGGTGTCATCTGCAAACTTGATGATCGTGCCTTCTAACCCTTCGTCTAAGTCGTTAATAAAGATGTTGAACAGAACCGGGCCCAGGACGGAGCCCTGCGGCACTCCACTTGTCACTTCTTTCCATGATGAAGACGACGCATTGGTGAGCACCCTTTGGGTTCGTTCGCTTAGCCAATTACAGATCCACCTAACCGTAGTTTTGTCTAGCCCACATTTTACTAGTTTGTTTGCCAGAAGGTCGTGGGGGACTTTGTCGAAGGCCTTACTGAAATCTAGATATGCTACATCCACGGCATTCCCTGCATCGACCCAACTCGTAACTCTATCGAAAAAAGAGATCAGATTAGTCTGGCATGACTTGTTTTTGGTAAATCCGTGTTGACTATTAGCAATGACCGCATTTGTTTCTAAGTGTTTGCAGACCACTTCCTTAATGATCTTTTCCAGAATCTTGCCTGGTATTGATGTGAGGCTGACCGGACGGTAATTGTTTGGGTCGTTCTTTTTTCCCTTCTTGAAGATAGGGACAACATTCGCCCTCCTCCAATCTGCTGGGACTTCTCCTGTTCTCCAAGAACTCTCGAAGATGATTGCCAGTGGTTCTGAAATAACTTCCGCTAGTTCCTTCAATACTCTTGGATGTAGCTGATCTGGCCCTGGGGACTTGAATTCGTTTAGAGTGGCCAGGTGTTCCTGGACAACTTGTTTCCCTATTTGGGGTTGGATTTCCCCCAATCCTTCGTCCATTCCATGTTGCTGAGGTTGAAGATGGCTATGATAATATAATAGAATAATAGTATAGAATATAATGATATAAAATATATTAATAGGGTAATATAAAATGGAATTTAATAATAACAGAATAATAATATAATAATATGAAAATATAATAGAATAATAATAAAATAATAATATAATGATATAATAATAATAGAAAAATATAATATAATGATTTAAAATATATTAATAGGATAATATAATAATGGGATATAATAATAGTAACAGAATATGATGATAATAATATGGTAATAGAATAATAGTATAAAATAATCAGTTTCATGGCATAGGATAGGAATAAGGATGAGAGGAGAATCCCAATGCATCCTGTACCTTTAAGGAGCGAAGCCTTGGGGAGGAGTGGAAAGCCCTCTTCCTTCCTTCCCTCCCACCCTCCCTTGCCTGGGCTCCAGGAGCCAATCAGAAGCCTTGGGGGCGAAGGCAGCATGGCCAGGAGGGAGACGGAAGGAAGGAAGAAACGGCAGCGCAGCAGCAGCCATGGAAGGTTTTTCAAGCCGTGGCTGGGGAAACAGGAAAGGCAAGGCAGGGAGGGAGGGAGGGAGGGAGGCACAGAAAGCAAGCACCTCCCTCCCTCCGGTGTATGAATGAGTGCTGCTTCTGCCCTGCAGCCATGCTTCCCAATGGAACTCTGCTGCAGCCTTAGTTGCTAGGTCTTACTTTCAGGGGAGGCCTTATATTTGGCAATCCCCCCAAACCCCTGCTAGGTCTTATTCTTTGGGGAGGTCTTATTTTCGGGGAAACACGCTAGCAATGAATCAGCAAAGTACAGCCAATTCAAGACATTAATATTTTATTTCATTTAATAACAAGTCATACATCCCTTGTATTTAGTTCTCAGAAGGCAGCTCACTTAGTAGAAAGTTTGAAATAGGCAACGTTTTCATTAAAAATCCTGCCAATAAAAATTGTATGTTACTTAGCAGCAAAACACACGTTTTTAAAAATACTGTACAGGCCAGTGTTTTTTTTAAAGTTGGAACACAAATACATGGGGCCCATAGTATCTCCACAGCATCTCTGCTCTATAATGGGATAGAACTATGGTTGTAAAATTAGCCCCAAAAAAGTAAAGTAGCCCTGATAAAGAAGACTTTCAGAAGGCACACAAGAAGAACATATTAGAGGAATGCAAAGAAGCAAATGGAAATGGAGAGGAAACTAGTTAACCTGTTTAAAAGAAAATATGTAGTGATCATGTCAGCATGGAATGCAAGCCTCCCATCACACTACTCATTATGAAACAGTACCTTTATTTTCTAGAGAAGGCTCATGAAATTGTGTTTATACCTCTGGTAGGAACACTAGAGATTTATATACTTATACGCCTATTTAAAACTTAGTTATTAAGAGTATCTAGAAAAGTACATACAAGTAATGTAATGGAAAATAGAGATCTGTTCTCATTAAAATTTGAGAGTCATATTTATACTTGCAAGAAATAGTAAACACAGTTGCAGGATGGGTATCTCTTATCTGAAATACTCAAGATCAGAAATGTTTTGGATTTTGAAGGGAATTGTATACTGTACACAACATTTTAAAATAATTTTATGCATGAAACAAAGTTTATGTACATAGAGCCTTCAGAATGCAAAGGCATCTCTAACTCTATCATCTTTTTGAAATATTTTGAATTTCCGTATCGAAGATGCTCCTGTTCCTTGACTATGCTTCCCCACTCTGTAGTGTGAATATATATTTAGAAGTAAATAATAATGAAAATTACACTTTTAAAATTAAAATCACATAGTCTTCCTTTATTCTTCAAAAGTACTGAATTGACATTTAATAGTATTGGTTACGAGTAGAATAAACTGTTCACACAAGTGAGTTATGAAATAAATAAATAAAATAGTCTTATTCTGTTTCCATAATGGCTTAAAAACTCCCCATGTTAAGCTCACTGGATGACATGAAGGCAATAGGACTAGATCATGGTCTCCAGTAACTGATATTCAAAGCATATTTCCTTTGATGGTGAAAGTAATAAAGCCATTTTTTCCTTTCAGAAAAGAAACGAACTTAGTATTGCTAGCTCTTAAGGATGACAGTAGCAACAAAACAGTAGTAGGACTATTGGAGACTATGTACTGTTGTAATGACTGAATGTGGGTTGTTTTTTTTTCCCCCCCAGAAAGCTGAAACAGTCTAAAAGGAAACTGGATTATTTCCTTTTGACTGTAGAATAAACAAGAATTTTTTTAAAGTCAGGAAATTTCATCCCTGAAACTATAAACAAGTAGGATATTGCATATCTGTGAAGTGTCATCATTGGAATACATCCATTCACAGAGTATGGAGTTTTATTTAGCAGAATTTTGGTTTTGGTTTAGGAGTGGCTTGTGAGACAAATACTTTGTACTGCCTGCTTCGTACGATGTTTGACTCCAAATTGTGGTTTCCCTCCTTTATTTCGTATTGTTAGTAAAGCAAGGAGTGTTGGCAAGTTACCATCTAGTTTTCCAGCAGTTGAGTGGAAACCTAAGCACAGCAAAACAACTTCCATTAAGTACTTGTTTTAACTGTAGGAATGTTAATAAACACACTGTTATCACCAGTGGCAAGGACCAAAGATTTGGAGAAGACCAGATACAGACACATTCAAATCCTCTGTCAGCTATGAACCTTAGGGTTTCTGAAGTGGACCTTTCACACATGTTTACTGTAATAAGGGTTCTTGTAAAGATGGAAAAAATAAAAGATTCTGAGCCTAAAGGACACAGCAAGATAAAAATAATAATAGAATTATATACATGTGTAATAATAGTAAAATGATAATATTTTAATATTTAATCTATACATTCAGGGTCCCTTTTCAAAATGTAATCTTCAAATTAAAATTGGTAAAGATTATTTATTTATATATTTTAACATTAATAATGACTTTTTAATGAAGTAACACCCGAGTTAATGTGTTTTCTATTTTAGGTTTACAAAAAACCTCTCACCTGACAAAATCAACCTGAGCACCCTAAAAGGAGAAGGTCAACTAACCAATTTGGAGCTTGATGAAGAAGTGCTTCAGAATATGCTGGATCTTCCTACCTGGCTTGCCATCAATAAGGTCTTTTGCAATAAAGCATCTATTAGAGTAAGTACATTATTATACATTAGAAGTACTGAAAACGTTTTTATTTCTCTTTACTTTTGAAATATTTTTCTCCAAAAATACTGGTTAGCCCCACTATATTATGATAAACTAAATTAAAATAATAAGTGTTTCTTAATTTTTTTTCTACTCCTTTTATGAATAAATACACTTGTGAGTCTGTTGTGGTAAAACTGGTGTTTAGTAAATTTGGAATTTTATGTATTCAACACCTGATTATAAGGCAAATAGAGAAATTTTTCTGAGGGAAACTATTTTTCCCTTTGACTGTAGCCAAGCATTTCCCTATAAATCACTCTTGATTCCTTTTTTGACATCTTTTTCTGACTACAGTAGAGTCTCACTTATCCAACATAAACGGGCCAGCAGAACGTTGGATAAGCGAATATGTTGGATAATAAGGAGAGATTAAGGAAAAGCATATTAAACATCAAATTAGGTTATGTTTTACAAATTAAGCACCAAAACATCGTGTTATACAACAAATTTGACAGAAAAAGTAGTTCAATATACAGTAATGCTAAGTAGTAATTACTATATTTATGAATTTAGCACCAAAATATCACGATGTATTGAAAACATTGACTACAAAAATGCGTTGGATAATCCAGAACGTTGGATAAGCGAGTGTTGGATAAGTGAGACTCTACTGTACTTTCTCTTTTATTATTTTCTTTTTTATTACTATAGTAACAGATTTTGAATAATCTGTTTGTGAGAAAATGAGAGGGTATGTACAAATAAAAGTTCTCCTATGCTCTGTTAACATGTGGATGGTTGCAAATGTTAGTTAAAACCCAGAAGTACATGCATTACTCATCTTTGAGAAGATCATAGATTATATGTGACCTGACATTAATGAAGAGCAAGGTGAGGCTTGGTGGGCTGCCTGGCCCACTCTCCAAATTCCACAGGTTGGCAGGGTGACTGAAAGGTAAGTATTAAACACCTCTTTGTCCTCTATAAGGACATGCACAACTTGTATTGCCTCCCCGGTTCCCGTATACATTGAATTTAAAACAACAATACAGGGACAAACCAACAACCAAAAACAAAAAAGGGGGGGAAAAACGAAAGACAAATTATAAGACATAAATACAACAACACTTAACACAAAGTCAATGGGTGTATTCCCAGTCAATCAGGCCAATTAGCCAACTAGTCCAGCAGCACCCTACTCCCACCAGGGGACTGCTTTGCCTAGCCAATTAAATGGTTCTGGGTAGCCCTCTCACTAATGCCCAGACCTTCAGTTGGCTCTCTCACCACCAGCTGGTGTAACAATCCCAGAATGAGCAGAATCCACCCAGTGAGCTGATTTTTTTTTTTTTTTTTTACAAATATAACACATTAAAAGAAGTCCTCCTAGGCCTTGTTAGACTCGGCTTTATACTTGTTCCCTCTTTGGAGATTGCTGAGTCACACCCAACTGGAATGGGTCTGGGACTGCAGCCTAAAAGGGAGATAATTATTCTGGGAAAATATACCTGTTTAAACACTCTTGAGTCCTCTTACAGACACGGAGCAGTTTATTGAGTTCACAGGTCTCTGAATAATGGCAGACAGCACATACAAGTACAGTAAAATGCTACAGAAAATAGGTAATGTGAATTTTCCACCCCCGGTACACACACTTGTCTCCGTGCATGGAATTTCCCTAGGATCATATTTCTCCCACTTACTGCTTTTTAACTGTTTCACAAATTTTTAAAAATATTTCAATTTCTACCTGGAATTGAAAAATGTCTCAAATATTTTTCTAAGTGTATTTTCTGTCATGATTTCATACTTTTCCTTTATAGATACCATGGACAAAATTGAAAACACATCCAATATGTTTGGTGAGTTTGGAATTTAGGTCTTCAAATTATAACTACTGTACGTATACTTCATATATATAGCTTGCATATCTGTGGAGCAGCCAAATAGAAAATAGTTAAGAGGTAATATCGGAGGGAATAACATTTTCCTATTATAGTTCATGCATAAAAGCATGGCCAAAGAACTAATAAAATAATGATAATATATGAAGACTTTAGATTTGCTTTATTTTTATTTTATTGTTTCTTAGTTGCCTTTAAAACCTGTGTTTCTCCAATGCACTCAAGGCAGCATGCATGACTTCTCTTCTGCCACAGTTTCTTCACAACAGCTCCTTTTTAATTTTAATAATTTTTGAGCTAAGTTAATGGGATACAAAATATAAAAAGGAGAAACATCTATAGATGGTCAGATATATCTAATACAGATATGTCATTACCCCAACCAGATACACTGCAATATTCTATTAAATCTTTCCCCTCCTGCCCCACACCTGTGAAACCACCACCCATAACTTCCAACTGAGTCCCATATCTCATAAAATCTACTCTTATATCTACTTTAGTAAATTCCCCTTACGGCTATTTTAAAGTCCACATTTGTCTTCCTTTCCATGTATTCAAATGCCAGCGTCCATTCTTTTACGAACTCTTCATTATTTCCTCCCCTGAAACCATTAGATATCTTGGCCATTTGAATATATTTTAATAACTTTTCTCTCCTATCCTTTTTTAGACAGTTCTTTTTCACCTTTCCCTGATTTTGCTATTGTCAGTATAGCTGCAACAAAACTATATTGACTAATTTCCTCATCTCCTCTGCTAATTCTCTCCATAAATATTCCTAAAAGGCATATTTTTAGATTTTTAAAAACTTTATTAGTAATAATTTTGTTTGTTTCCTTAATCACCTTTTCCCAAAAATCTTATACCATCTTACAGGTCCACCAAATATGGAAGAATGTGCATTTCTTCATCTTGCACCGCCAGCATTCCCCTATCTGGGCTTTATCCATTTTGGCTATTGTCTCTGGCATTATATAACAACTATAAAGCATCTTATACATATTTTCTTTAATGGAGCCAGCTATTGAGAATTTAAATCCATTTTTTCAATTCTCCAGATCAATATTTTCCCTAGGTCATTAGCCCAGGAAATCATAGTTTCCTCATAACAGCTCTGAGAGGTGGGTTAGGATGTAAAGAAGTGACTGGCCTAAGGTTACCTAATGTATTTTGTGGTTCAGTAGGTCTAGAACTCATAAATCCTAGACCTACACTCTAACCTAGACATGAAGAAAATATGGCTGTGGCACTACACACAGTTCTCAAGTCAGTATTCTGCTGCCCTTGACACCTTCAAACCATCCTCTTTGAGCCAAAAAGAGGTGAATTGCCTTTTAAAAAACCTCTCAGGAGAAATTTTAAATATATTTCAGGAGCTTTTATTTATTTTGTGTCAAAAGCATTGCATAATAAATTTAAAAGTGATGAAATAAAGGAAATCACAGGCAGCTAAATAGTTTTAGACCAAAAGCTGGCAACAGCGACTGCATTGTCTGTAGCTTTAAACAACTCCTCCTCCGTACATGAGGCAGGACATTGTGGGCAAGCATACATATGCGGAATTGTTTGTTCTGCTCCACAGTCACACAGGACTGGCTACATATTTAACATAATCCCATTGAACCCTGATTTTGTGTCATTAGAAGTAGATTTGTAGTCACTTTGGGGGATGGATTATTTTCATTGTATCTATTTTCAGATATTTAAAATCAGCTCTGCTGAGTTTGTTTTAAATGTTTGAAAATAGATGAAAACTATTGCCTAGAGACTAAAAAATTCTTGACAGTTTCAAAATGTTTTTGTAAGCTGCTGTGAGTCCCCTTTGGGGTGAGAAGGGCAGGGTATAAATATAGTAAATAAATAAATGAATAAATTTAGACTTGCTGGCAGAAAGTCAACAAGGTTGGGACCATCTTGCCCTCTCTAGGGAGGGAGGGAGTTCCAAAGTTTTGGAGCATCCACCAAGAAGACCCCTCATTGCTGCCTGAGAAGGTAGTGGGGCATCTCCAGACAATCTTGGAGCTCTAATGGGTTCATAAAGGGAGATACAGTACTTCAAATATCTTGGACCTAAGCCATATAGGGCTTCATAGAACAACACCAGCACCTTGAATTGTGTCTGGAAAAATAGCAGCTATCAGTGTAATTGCTATAACAAGAGAGTTCCTGAAGCCAGCCCAGTTAACCATCTGGATTTGTCTGTTTGGGCCACCTGAAGTTTCTGAGCAGTTTTGAAAGACAGCTACACATAAAACATGTTGCAGTAATCAAAACTGGATGTAGCCAAGGCATGTACCAGCATGGTCAGATCCAACTTCTCTGGGAAGTTGATAAGAGAATAGAAAGGGTAAAAAGACAGTTGATAAGAGTAGAATTTTCAAGTGGTAACTAATACAAGTTGTGCTTATTAACCTAACTGAGAAAATGTTAACAGTTTAAAGTCAAAACCCACCAAAACCTATAATAGGAATAAAAGACCAGTGCAAAGGCTGGTAATAAGGATTTTGTCTAGGTGAGAAACATCTCACTTCTTTGCCAGTACTTTACTTCATTATATTTGAGAAAGCATTAGGAAATTCAAAAATAGGTCACTTCCTCTTTGCTTATTCTAATTATTGTGGGAGGTTTTTTCTGATACTGCTAAGATAATTTTCATGTTTCATATCTTTAGGAAATTGCATTGTGGACCAGAGAGTTTGGATTAGATTTCTTCTATCTTTTGATATATACTGGCTCTCAAATCGCCCCTTGCAAGTATCTAAGATTAAAAGACATAATGAAGAGTGAGTCAGTTCTAGTCCTCTGGTGGTACAGCTCTTCAGGGAAGAGACTGACATCATATTGCCAAAATGTTTAGCATGACTCAGAATTAGATTGATTGCTTGTCAGCTGAACTGAGCTCCAGACAATTTGTCTTTCACCTTTCTCTCAAAGTGAGATCCATGTAGAACAGTGTTTAAGCAAATGAAGAAGTTCACAATTCTAATATATGGATTTTCAAAAAACCAAATTTGCATACCTATCATTACTGTAAAAATAGATTGCCACCTGTGGTAAAATCATTATTTTTATGTAAGATATCTTTTTTTGATTGCATACTTTTGCAATCTTTATTTTTTTTTTTACCTTCATGCTACCAGTTTTTGTGGAATGTAGTTTGGTAATTTATAATTGAGGTGTAACAATTGTTTGTATATACGGAGAGAGAGAGAGAGAGAGAGAGAGAGAGAGAGAGAATATTAAATGTCTAGAAAATTAATCTCAAATTACAACTTTTGTGCTAGAATTTTTGGAAGCAACAAGCTTCAATTATGCCTGAATAGATATTTATTCTTAATTTCCACCGCAGAAGGAGATTATGGTATGAACCTTTTATATGAAAGTAGATGGGGGTGCTGCAACATTCTTAGCCTAAGAATGTTGCTGTTAAGACAAGGACTTTCAGTTATTCCTCATAGAGAGTAGCCAAATTTCCCTCATGGAGAGATGGGAATATTTTAATTCCTTTTTTTTAAAAAAAAATGGGACTAAACAAAGATTATTAATCAGGTTTGGAGTGATGGAGATGATCATGTCTAAACTTCTTTCCAGGTGTTGAGATTCATAGGGTTTCCAAGATTAATTAAAATCAGATAAGGTACACACAAAAACTCACCTCTGTAATATCCCACATTTCCTCCAAATGGGCATATAATAGGTTTAATTTAAAATATTAGTTTGCAGTAATAATAATTGATGTGCTCCTAAAGTATTTAAAGTACTAACTAAATAATCCCTGTAAATGTTTGATATTCTTCTTAGGTACTTTTATTCTGTGATATGATTTTAATTTAATTACTTGTTAATTCAGACATTTAATTTATTCAAAAATTCTCTTCCATGTCTAAGTCACTGGATAAGGTAATAATGGAAATGAGTACATGTGAAGAACCTCGTGCCCCTAATGGACCATCTCCAATAGCAACTGCCTCAGGGCAAAGGTTTGTTCCTGTCTAAAATTAAAATTAAAATAGTAGAAATGTATGCATATATATAGTTGGTAAAAGGAAGCGGAATATGCCTTAAACATTATAGCTCATCCTGTTAAGAAACATTACTGATCTATTCCTAAACTACTGATTTGGTTATGATGTCTTATAGTAAAGATAGATTTGTAGATGGTGTCAGTTACTATTTCATGCATTAAATTCAATAACTTTGATATTTATGTTTTTCCTTTATATGTAGCAAGAGTGGGAAGCTTGTGACTATTTATATGATATCCTAGCTGATATCACAGTATTGAAGTATTATGAATTCCAGCAACATCTGGATACACACCTGTGCATCATCTGCTCATGACGTATCAGATCACAAGGAGAAACCTCAATGTAAATAGACTATACACAAAGCCTACAACAATGGCTATCTATTAACATCAACATAAAATAACCACTGCAGCAATTAAATATGATTATGTCAAAATGTTATGTGTTTCTGTAACTCAAGTGTAGACAATAGCATGAACTAATTTTTCAATCTTTTATCATGCTATAAAATACGTTGTTTTTTCCCAAGACCTAAAGTGCCTCACAACATTAAAAGCAATGCAATTTACAACCTACAACATATAAATATTAACATAAAATATTAAGATAAAGGCTGGGATGAAAAATAGCATCTCATAACTCAGTTGTACAAGCACTAGAACATTTATAGAACTTAAGAGAAGAGTAAGCACAGTTTATAATGCCATCTGTTGGATGGAGCAGCAGTTTTGCTACACATAGTCCGTGTCATGCTCATGCAAAAAGGTCTTTGTAGGTTCACAGTTTGTGTATCGACACTGTGATGGTAGTGTTTATGACAAATCCTGTCAGCATATGGCTCTTTCAGAGATTGGGTTCACTAGCACATTGAGTTCATACAAGCTGTAATATATAAGATTTATGTTCATATTTTTTTCCTTGTGTGCCAGTGTACATTATTCTCATTTTGACATGTTGTTCTTCCTTGTAATGCTGATTCTCACCTACTTTTTCAAATGTTGTGCTTCCATTCCAATGCTAATGCAGGGCAATTGGGGGAGAGAAATTATCTGGGATGCAATTCTCAGTCTGTTCTACACATCATGAAGACTTACGTATATTATTTTGTTGGTCATAAGAGTTAGATTTGTTGGTCATAAATGTTAGATTGGTCCAACACTAGTTTTCTTTGAATTTCACATCCTGTCTTCACATTTAGTCGTTTTTAAGTGTTGCATACATATATATTAAAATGCTGATGAAAATACCTGAATTTCGTTTCACCAGTGGATATGGTTTTGCTGAAAAAGTTGTGGAAGGAATATCTGTTTCTGTAAACTCAATCATCATTCGAATTGGAGCAAAAGCTTTCAATGCATCATTTGAACTTTCCCAGCTGAGAATATATAGTGTAAATGCAAACTGGGAACATGGTGACCTAAGATTTACTCGATTACAAGAATCCCAACGTGGAGAGGTAACCCTTATTTTAAACTTATAAATGTTTCTGTCTTGGTAACTTAGGGTTTATTTTTATATATCAAATGGTTTTGCTGAAACAGACCTGCTAGAGTGGCTTTGACTAGTGTATAATATTTACCTAGGGTTTTTTTTCTTGAATCTTAACATTAATATTAGAATATTTTAATAGTAGCATGCAATATTGAAATTTATTCTCACCTTTACAGATGTAGTACACATCTAAGTAACACTAGTGGCTTGATTCAGAGGTTGCCTTCATGTGCTTTAGAGTCTCTCTGAAGACTTCTGCTTGTGTAATGACAGCACAATCCTTTTGCCACTCGTGTTATTTTTGGTTCTTTGGAGATTAACCATTTTGTAGCATGCAGGACATTTTGTTAATGAAATTATTTGGTGGGCACTTTCTATGGATCCTGATCAATGTATTGAAAGGTATAGCACTTGTGAAGGAGATGTAAACGTCTTATAGGTTGAGTGTCTACAATCTCTGTCTGTATACATTTCTGGATGTATATCATACTTTCCAGTTGTTGTCAATTTATTTTATCAAGAGTTCTTTGTAACACCTTGCTTTAAATTAATGTGAAGGAAAACAAATTGACTTGCTTCTGGAATAAATCTTCATTTGGAACATTTAAAAAAAAATCAGGTTTCACCCTCAAGGGGCTGTGACTAACATTGCTGTTTGTTTCCTTGAATGTTGCTTGAAGAGTAAAAGCATGGCAGTGAACATTATGTAAAGTTTGAATTTGCACAGTTACATAGTTCTAGTATAAAATTAGAAACATCCCAATTTTCCCAGGCATTATATTGATGAACATTTCAATTATTTCAAAGTCTACACTTTTTTTTACTTTGTTTTATAAAATTACTCTTTCTCTTTTAAGTAAGATGTATATTTTGTTATTAAAGTATGTGGGCTAACAAGCCAAATATCAGTTCAGTTGCAGCCTGGATCTATAGCAGCTGAATGTGCCTTCCTATATTTCCCTGATTTGTGTTGTTTAAATAAATATTTGTGTGCTTTATTTTAGGTTTTAACATTTAAAGAAATAAATTGGCAGATGATCAGAATAGAAGCAGATGCAATCCAAAGCTCTCAGCATGAAATCATGAGTGCTCCAGTTCGTCTGATTACTAACCAGTCCAAAATCAGGGTCACGTTAAAAAGAAGGGTAATACTGAATATCGGTTTGTGGCATTTTTATATATTCTTTAATGATGGTGATGTAGCGATTCTGGAGGAAATTTACATACATACCAGATTTATTTAACTCTGTTCTAATAAGTTCAGCATAGAATAGACAAATGTGTTTCTTACATTTTTAGAGAGTGTCAAATCCACCCTTTAGTTTTTCTTTCTGTGGCTAATGGACATCAGTATGAGGTGTCTACCCTTCGAATTTCTGTCTTTATGACATTCTAAGACTTTTATTTTTATTCTTATCTTTTTCTGTGGATTTATTCAGTTGCTTTATACTTAGTTCATTTAACCATTGTCATGAGCTTATTGTGTTGAAAAGGTAAGAAATACATTTAGTAAATAGAAACATTCTTTTGCCTCTAATTTCTGATCTGAAACTTTTTTGCACAAATAAATGGTGGGTCTGTTTGTTAAATTTACAAACAATGTAATGTATAATGATGTAGTTCATGCATTTCTGTCTTTTTTATACATTAAAGAGAAAACGTCTCTCTAAGAGAGAGGTACAGAGATGCAGAAATAATTGAATAAAGATTCCGGTTTGTTAGAATTATTAGCAGCACTGTCCCATTTGGTAATCATTATTATGAAGTCTTGCTTTTCAATCTTTTTTTTAAACTCTTCTCCCTAATCCTCAAAATCTGTATTGCTATCAATATTCAAAATCCATTTATCCTTCTACCAACAGTTAAAGGATTGCAACGTAGTGGCATCCAAGCTGATTCTAATACTGGATGACTTGCTCTGGGTTTTGACTGATTCCCAACTGAAAGCTATGGTACAGTATGCTAAATCTCTTAGTGAAGCAATAGAAAAGTCAGCTGATCAGAGGAAAAGTCTAGCTTCTGAACCCACACAGGTAAGCTTATTCTCATGGATTTTTAGTGGATACAGATTTTATCAAGAGGAAGTAAGGCACACCTATGTTTGCATAGTGAACCAATCATGTAAATGTTGCGCCACTGGTTTAAACATCTTGTATCTGTCAAAACTTCACAAAGCTACTTCGAAGCTTCTACAAATGACATCCAGATAGTATAACTGATAACATTACCTTCATAATATGATTTATAAAGTCCAAGTCTGACTTAAAGATAGGCTTTGAGATATTCAGGAAGAGCATTATTCTTCAACTCACCTCTTCAATAGCCAGCACATGAGAAAACAAAACAGGATCTTATCAATAGCTACCCCCAAATGATGTATCTTGCATGGCAAGCTAGTCCCTTGCTTTCTGGCCTACATCCATTTTTGTTCAGATAACCCACCAGCAACTATATAATGTGTGCAGGGTTTTAAATGGACATGTCATACTTATTAATGTGTTAATTTTATGTACTATTATTGAAGAGTTTCAACTATTTAATCTGCCTTGTGTTTTACTAGTATGACAGTTTAACTTGAATTTTTGATATGTATTCGTTCTTACGTTTTTATAAGTATGATTTTTAATTATATTGAAAGTTTTACATTCGTGCTATGGCAGGGTATAAACCAAATTAATAAACAAGAAAAATACAAACTGAAAGCTTCCATAGACTCCTGGTATTTCTTTTTCAGTTAACATTGTTTTATAGCTCTTGTGCTATAGGTCAAAAGAACCAAATGTTATGATATCAGTGGGTGAAACAGACAACATAATAAGCGATGTGTCCTGTTGACCGAAATTCAAATTATCAACGCAGATATTAAGTGTGCATTGGATACATAAGAAATATGCACACCTAAGATATCCACAATATATTGGGTATAGAAACGTAAATCTGCTTGAATGCAATAGGGCCTACATTTCATTAAATACATGTAGAATGGCACTAAGGTAAATATATTCAAATCTGTTGAATATATTTGAACACACTTTGTGTGTTTCTATAGTATTCTTGATTTATTTTTAAGAATCTATCAACAGTATTCTAAATCCCCTCGGGGAGAAGGGCGGGGTAGAAATATCGGAAATAAATAAATATTCAAAGAATGACTTTTCGCACTAGAAACACTTGAGCACTGCTTTTAAAATTTCAATATTAGGGGAATTGTCATATTATTTTGTATCAAAAACAATAAGTCTTGGAGCACCTTAAAGACTAACATATTTGATTGGCATAAAGTATGAACTCTCCCAGTGTACCTGATGAAGGGGGCCAAATTCCTTATACAGCCTACAGCACCTGTATTCCTTGACAGTCTCCTTCCAATATTAACCAGAACATGAAATTTCTCACTTACTGAGTCCCTAAAGGGAACCTATCACAGGGCTTTCTTGGCAGGATTATTCAGAGGTGGATTACCATGCCTTCCTCTGAAGATGAGAGAATATGACTTGCCCAGGATCATCCAGTGGGTTTCCATGGCCAAGCAAGGTTTTAAACCCTGGGCTCTCAGATAACAGCCAAATTACAGCATCAGGCTGGATCTCTAAAATATATGCCAAACAAAACATGTTATTTTTAAACAGCTGCAAGAGTCTTTGTTGTTTAAAATCCCTTGATTGTCTTGGTAGCCATGTTTGTTCTGCACTGTCTTCAACAGCATTTGTATGCTGCAACTGGTTTGAATAGCAACTAATACAGTATTTCAAATTTGACAGTTAAAAGTCATATTCAAGATGCTACATTTAAAACTTAACATGCAAATCTTGAGAATTTTTGATATTATTTTAACCTTGAGCTGTTTCATTGCTGAAGTTCATGCCAAGACAAACATTTGTATTTGAATGTTTCCAGAATTCCACTCCTGCATCCAGTTCTCAACAGGTGAAAGCACAACAGTCTTCTGCAGCTAGTGATCAAAATGATGCAATTGTGAAACTATTCAATGATTTTGATGTTAAAGAAACCTCTTACCATCTAGCAGTTTCACATTTGGATCTGCATATATGTGATGATATTCACTCCAAGGAAAAGGGTAAGAGTTCTCTTTGCTCTCTTCATTTTATTGAGACTGCTGCAGACTTTTTTTGGTTATATTTTACTAGTCCTTGTCCAATATACTTGTTAAGTCCTAACTGTTTAATAACAGTGTTCTTAGCAAATTATTCTGTTCTGTGTGTTGCAAAAGCATATGAGCAAATATATGACCAGAAATGTTAGGCTCTAGGTACTTAAACTGTTGACCTTATTATTCTGTGATGAAATAGCATCCATTCTTTTTTCAGTTAGAAAAAAAAACATGAACCTACGTGGTATTGGAAGTTTTTATTTGTATCCTGATTTTTTTGGTTAAGATTATTTATAATTTTTTATGTTCAAATCTAATAGGGCAAAGTCATGCTTCCAGAACTGCAGTTCATGGTTTCTTACTGAGTACTACCCATTTGAGGAGGGCTTTTACAGAATTAATATTTCAATACATACCAGCTGCCTTCCTGGAGGGCAGATATGACCCTTGTAGCCGACAGACTATTTATTTGAGATTTGTTTTTTCATGTCAGGAGCAACTTGAGAAACTGCAAGTTGCTTCTGGTGTGAGAGAATTGGTTGTCTGTAAAGACGTTGCCTAGGGAACGCCCGGATGTTTGATGTTTTACCATCCTTGTAGGGAGCTGGAGCTGACAGAGGGAGCTCACCTGCTCTCCCTGGATTCGAACCGCGGATCTGTTGGTCAGCAGTCCTGCCAGCACAAGGGTTTAACCCATTACACCAGTGGGGGCTCCTTTTATTTGAGATAATGGCGGCATAGAAGATTTAGTGTATTACTTGTGGTGTTGTCCACTATATACCAGCCCTAGAGAGTATCTGTCATTTATGTCACAATGTAGTGGCATAAACACTAATTTTATTTGTTCTCTGATACATTGGAATATATTTCTTATCGTGTCACATTGTTTGCAACAGCACCACAGGAAAGTTTAATATGAGAAATTGTAAGACGTTTCATTTTAAAAGTTTAATCTGTTCTTAAGTATTTGTTCTTTACCCTTTTATTGTATTATAATGTAATATAACATATATAATAAAAAGTGTAAGGAAATGCATTTATATCATATGATATAGTATAATATATATTATATATACTTTATACCATATACCGTATATACTCGAAGATAAGCCGAGTTTTTCAGCCCTTTTTTATCAGGTGAAAAAGCCTCCCCCAGCTTATAATCGGGTCAAGATCAAGCCAGGCAGCGGAGCCTGGAGGCTATTGCTTGCAATATATGATATATTTCTCTCCTTCCTTATCAGTGTGTTGGTTTTTCCAAAGCCTCCCTCACTCTTAACCAAGGGAATGTTTTGAAAAGGAAAATAAGCCCTTGCAAGTCAGGAAGAAGAATATATATATATCCATTAATCTTATAAAAGCATTTTTGCCTGAAATATTTGTTAATCTCTGCTACAGATATGTAGGCACTTCCCCTTGCAAGGCGTTGCAAATCCTATACACATATAAATATCTAGAGAGTTCCATATACCTGTATATCTGTATCTATGTGTATACATTATTTTTATATATGAATATTTATATATGAATTTTTGCCTCACATGTCTGCAAGTCTTTGCAAATCCTATGCAGATATAATTATTTATATATAGAAAGATGTCTAGATAGATAGATATGAATATAGATATATAGGGCTTGGAAATACTACAGAGGAAATGCACACACACATACAGAGATTTCTAGATAGATGCAGGAGGCAAATGCACATATATAGAGAGGATTTGCAAATGTTTCGGGAGAAAATGCATATGTGAAATTAGTATATATAATTATAGATCTATATCTAACTCTGCACTGTTTATATAGGCATTGAATGTTTGCCTGTTACTATGTTGGAAGCCGGCCTGAGTCCCCACAAGGAGATAGGGCAGGATAAAAATGAAGGATAATAAATGAATAATAATAATTATTATTATTATTACAAATGAAGTTTTATTGTTGTTGTTGTTAAGTTATTGTTCATACCATATTGTTTTTGTTGACCCCACTTTTCCACTTATAGAGCAAGTATACTGTTTTTCTTTGAAATACGGTAAATATTCAAAAATATTTAACTTGCTGGTGCCTCAATTAATGTAGTTTTATTGGTATCTGTTTTTATTTTGAAATTTACCAGTAGCTGCTGCATTTCCCACCCTCGGCTTATACTCGAGTCAATAGGTTTCCCCAGTTTTTTATGGTAAATTTAGGTGTCTCGGCTTATATTCGGGTCGGCTTATACTCGAGTATATATGGTAATGTAATTTAATATCATATGTATTTCCTCACATAGAATCCTTGCTGTATGTGGAAGAGACAACATGCTTTCTTCCAACTCTACGATTCTATGATTTATGCTGCTTTGCACATTTGCAGTGTCCTATGGCTTTTTTGTCATGGGGTAGAAATGTGCAAACTTTATGCAGATCCTGACCCTTTGACCAATGATCTTCCTCTCTATTTGTATACACAGACCAATAACTCTATTACATTTTTTGAAAGAGTAAGATTTTGGTTGTTGCTTCAGTCAAATGGAGATCTGTTCCAAACAGCCATTTCAGTATCCATTTCTTCTATGTGACATTGTACTTACCCAGCTATAAGTATGGATAGATATGCTGCAGGGTTTTGCTCTGAGATTCCCGGGGGGGGGGGGGGGGGATCACTATTTAAATTTTTTGTATGCACTTTAAAAAGGAAGTTATGACCATAAAAAAGAGAACTTCCCGATACAAGTTAGCAAGGGAATGAACCTTCAGTTGACAGATACTTTCATAAAGGTCTTTATGTGTCATCAGCTTGAAAGCTTCAGAAAAGAGGAA
Source organism: Anolis carolinensis (assembly GCF_035594765.1). Lineage (NCBI taxonomy): Eukaryota > Metazoa > Chordata > Lepidosauria > Squamata > Anolidae > Anolis > Anolis carolinensis. The sequence goes on along the minus strand of NC_085845.1, from coordinate 166,280,095 downwards.
CTTATAGGCTTAAAATTATACTATGTATCAACATTTGAATTTTTTTCTGTTCCTGGTTTGAAAGTGTTATTTCCTGTTTAAGTGTGTGGTACTTATTTTGAAAGTACAGTAGAGCCCCGGTTAACCGAGCTCTGGTTAACTGAGGCTCTGGGTTATCCGAGGCGCCACTGCGGGCGCCCCTTCCTCTCCCCCTCCTTCTCTCAAGTTCGAGAGAAGGAGAGGGAGGAGGAAGCGCCTGGCGATCGCTGCTGCCTAGCAGCGATGACGAGGCACTTCCCAAGGAGTTAGGCCCAGGCAAGCCCCTCTCCATCGCTCCTGCCTAGACAGGAGCGATGGCGAGAGGCTTCCCAAGGGGCGAGGTCTCATGGAGGGACGTTTCTGGCCGAGACTTCGGCCCAAGGCAAGCTTCTCGCCATCACTCTGCCTAGACAGGAACAATGGCAAGAGGCTTCCCAAGGGGTGGGCCCTTGCCAAGGGATGCCTCTCTGGATCTCCCACGGGGAGGGCAGCCCGCAAGCACTGTTTCCCAAGGGGCGGGCCCTCGCTGAGGGACGCCTCCCTGGATCTCCCTCGGGGAGGGCTCGCCCCTTGGGAAGCAGCCCACGAGTGCTGCTTCCCAAGGGGCGGGCCCTCGCCAAGGGACGCCTCTCCGGACCTCCCTCAGAGAGGGCTCACCCCTTGGGAAGCAGCCCACGAGTGCTGCTTCCCAAGGGGCGAGCTCTCGCCGAGGGATGTCTCCCCGGATGTCCCTCGACCAGGCCATTGCTGAAGAAAACTCTTTCCTCCAGCAAGGGCCTGGCCGAGGGAGATCCGGGGAGACGTCCCTCGGCGAGGGCTCGCCCTATCCGAGCCGTTCGGTTATCCGAGAACAGGCCCACCCGTTTATCTTGGATAACCGGGGCTCTACTGTACTGTAGTTGTTATACCCCAGAAACTTCATTTTTTGTGACTAAGGGTAGTACTGTTATTTCCTTAAGTCTAGGCACTTTGTTTATAATTTTCCTTAATGAAAATATGCCATATTTAACCTTTCAGTAAGCAGACCACAACAAAGTTTTTTGCAGTTTAATACACCTTTTCCATGTTTTTATGATAAAAACCAATTAGGAAATGACATTTATAACCCAGAAACAAAAATTGTGTTACATAGTGTTATCAATCAAAAGAATATCCACATTGAGCCGCTTTTTTCAATATGTATATACAGTAGAGTCTCACTAATCCAAGCTAAACGGGCCGGCAGAAGCTTGGATAAGCGAATATCTTGGATTATAAGGACTGATCAAGGAAAAGCCTATTAAACATCAAATTAGGTTATGATTTTACAAATTAAGCACCAAAACTTCATGTTATACAACAAATTTGACAGAAAAAGTAGTTCAATACGCAGTAATGTTATGTTGTAATTACTGTATTTACGAATTTAGCACCAAAATATCACGATATATTGGAAACATTGAATACAAAAATGGCTTGGATTATCCAGAGGCTTGGATAAGCGAGGCTTGGATTAGTGAGACTCTACTGTATTGATGAACCCTATATTGTTTTGCAGATGCAAATAGGCGAGTTTCAGGAGGTGCTATGCAGTTATCCTTTAGTCAGTTAACTGTAGACTACTACCCTTTTCACAAAGCAGGTAAGAATAAAAGACGACTTATGTTTATTGATCTTAGTATAAAATTGGTTCTCACTGTTCTAATGTTGTCAACCAAGGCTGGGGAAAAGCTACTCCCAAAGCCCCCTAATTACCCTTATGGATTGTGGTTAGCAGTTTTACCACATGTTTCATTCTCTCTAGGCCATTTTAGGTCCAGGAGAAGTGTTTATTTCAACAGGAAGTAACCTGGAAATAAAAATACTTTTCAAGGGAGGAGGTCCTTTAAAGTTACCTTGAAAGGTGAATGTGGCCCTCAAATCCCCAACAATGCCAATTCATGTTGTAAATGTTTTCATATGAAGGAGTCCATGTCTTTTCATGTCACTTGATAATGTAGAAAATCAAATTACATCATTAAAAATTCAATATTGTGCACAAAAGCTGTTTCTGCTGTTGAAATAAATGCATTCTGAAATTAATTTTTGAGTGTTGAATGCTCATATATTCCATCTATCTTTAGGATAAGTCTGTAAAATAGCAATATTAAGTTTGTACAGCGAAGAAGCAACACAGTTAAACACCTTGATCTATAGCAAATCTCTGAAAAGTCTTGTTAGAATAAAATCTATAACATTATTCCATTACTAAAATTGATTACAATTTTTGTTTAAATTGGAGTTAACATTTTGGGCAAGATTAATGAGATACTGCATGCACAGCATGAGATCTTCAGTTCTGAGGATTTAAAACTCCTTTCTTTGCTGGATTCTGCTTTGATCAGAAAATGGAAGGTTTCTGTGATGTAAAACGAGAGCCAGTTTTTGCCAGAAATTGGCCCTGAGCCCATCTACACCTGAAAAAACCCCTCATTCTCAGTGTATTTTTCTAGTCTGCATAAATCCTGTGTTTGCCTCATTAACACCACAGACTCATTGTAGTGAATTTGTCTTATGTAGGCATATGTGTCTACTGGAGAACTCACCTTGATATGAGCTTGCTTTTGAAAAACTTGGTTTTTCTTCCCTTTCCATCGTGCACATGAATGCATGTATTTCTGGATAATGTGTCTTTTAGACATTATGTTACATAGGGTTGAGCTAATATTGATATACTAGTATACTAATATGCAAGAATCCATATATATATATATATATATATATATATATATATATATATATGCAAATTTAAAATTCAGCTATGACCAAGCCTGCTTCCTGGTGGGAAAGATCATGTAACTTGGCCCTTATTACCTCTCATTCCCCAGTTTGGGTCTTCCTTAACTCCTCTCCCAGCTCCAGTGTGAAACTTGCTATCGGGAATGGCCACATTCTGATCCCTCACATTCTGATGTGGGTTAAAGGCAATTGATCAGGCAGTTTTTGAAAGCATTATAGGAAAAAAGATCAGGTTGGGATGTAAATCATCATGAATGACATATGTAAGGATAGCAGCCAATATGAGGTCAATATGCTTTTGTTGTCCATGTAGACAGGTCCTACTGAATCAGTGGTAGCTTGGTGATACAACACTTATGTAAGTTCCATAGATTCAGAGGGACTACTTTTAGAATAGGATTCAGGCTTCCCAACTAGATTTGACTGGGCTATATAGAAAGGGGGATGTCGAATTAGCTGTAATTTTAACTAAACCAGAAAGTCTGTTTCATTGAACTGTTACTGCCTTTGGCTTATTAGAACTAGGAGTTTGCAAACTGACAAAGAAGTATTCTTTTGAAATGACTCTAAATTGTTTATGTGCTAAATGATTTTATATTTAGTAACATGTTTATGGAATTATTTTTAATTTGTGTCTAATATAGATGACAGCTGCAGCCATTGGATGCATTTTAGTGATGCTACCAAAGCCAGAAGTTTATGGGCAGAAGAATTATTGCAAGAGTTCAAAAGCAATGTTGAATTGCTTAAGCAGGCTGTGAAGGATCAAGATGTAGATTCTCCCACTAAATCATCACCTCAGGAGTCTCCACAGCACACACAAGCAGGTATCTTACTGTGTTTATTGTTGTTTTATGATGAGAAAATTGAAAGACCTTTACCAAAGCCGGTGGGCTTTGCAGTTCCAATGTTGCACTTCTGGTGGAATTATTTGGCTAGGTTTTCCCCTTTAACATTTGGCAATATTTAATCAAACAAATCGTAATTCTATTTTCCAGACTAGTGATTACAGGAACAATCTGTATGGATTTCGCAAAAGGGAAACCTCGGATTTAAGTAACTGTCATATGTTTTTTAGAAAATCAATTTAATAGTAACAGTGTTAATCTGAATGAATAGGCTTCTTCAAATCTAATTTAGTTGGGTTTTTTTTAGGTCGTCTGCTACTAGGTGGTTCTCTTGGTAGTTCACAATATAGAGCAATGTTTCAGTATCATGATTATAAGAAATGCAATTCAAAAGAGACTTTATAGCAGGGCTGGGAATTAGACAGCCTTTGAGATGGTGTAGCAAATGGAAACAAATGGAAGTTACAGCTCTGTCATATCTAGGAAGCTATACATTTTTCAATCCTGTTTTATAGGCTGTCTTCTAGTACAAAGTCAAGGAGAGAGTTCAGTTAAGGATAAACTATGTCTACTATTTAGTTTATGTCTTTGGTTCTTACAGGCAAGGAACAAATACCAAAAGGAGTCACCAAGCCTTCCTCTGTGTCACCACAGCAACCAATGGATAAGCTAATGTGCAGCCCTGTTGTGGTTAGGCTTGCAGATGTTAATATTTATCAGGTATATTTCAGTATTAATTGCTGCTAAAATTACGGCTTTACCTGTTTCTTGATTCCCCCAACCTTATAATTTGAGATTTGTAATGCGTACATCTAGATATAGTTTAATGGCCCTTCCACACAGCCATGTGACTCAGAATATCAAGGCAGAAAATCCCACAGTATCTGCTTTGAACTGGGTTATCTGAGTCCACACTGCCACATATCCCAATTCAAAACAGATAATGTGAGAGTTTATTCAGTTGTGTGGAGGGGGGCTAAGGTTAGTAGGTCTTAACTATGTGTGTTATACCATTTGGTCCTGAAAATGGTTTGTCCTCATGATTACAGAGACTTTATTCTTTCAGTCATGGAATAATGTAGCTGGGAAATAAAACAAGGTTTCAGTCCTGGAGAAATGTATCTGGGAAATAAAATAAGGTTGCATAGAAAATAAGGTTTTTGCTATTTCTGCCAAGCAATTCTACTGCTTGATAAAGAGGTCCTTAATGTGTAGAACTTTAAGTTGTTCATAAATTATTTACCCCTTGTTTTTTCTTAATTCAATGACATAAAAGTATCTTTTAGAAGTATACTTTATAATTTTATCTTTTTAAGACATCTTACTGTATATTATGTTTATTTGGTAGTTACTTTTATCAGAACAAGCACTTTTTCTGAGCTGTGTATAAATCTAATACTTAGGAACATGTATTATAGATTCATAGTAATAATAATAATTTACCCACAATATAATTGAAGATTCATAATGTCCTTAGAACTGGACAAGATGAGAAATAATTGTTTTTTCTTCGTGTACTCTGTGAATGCACACTAATGGAAAGTCTGCGCCTGCGCAGGTTCCAACGGAAACTCTTCCCAAGCTAAAGTTTAAATTTTGGCGGTAGCCACGCCCCCCGTCCCCAGAGGGCATATAAGGCGGCCCTGGGCGCCCGCTCTCCAGTTCCTTTTTTTCCGCCGCAAGGTTCACTTCGGATTCTCATGTCTACTACTCGCTTCAAACGCTGCACTCAGTGTGCTGCTAAAATTCCTGACTCCGACGGCCACGCCAAGTGCCTCTTCTGCCTGGGAGAGGCCCATGTCGTCGGTACCTGCCGTTTTTGCCTAGCCCTAACGGCTCAGGCAAGGAAAAATAGAGCCGCGAGACTCAGAGCAGCGCTCTACGAGAAGTCGCTCGCCCCTGAGCCCACTCCGTCGACATCGGGCACGTCGTCGACGTTGAACCTGAGACCGATGTTGGCACCGGCTGCTAAGGCCTCTTCAGTTTCGTCGAGGGCGTCTAGGGCCTCCAAAACAGCTAAGCCCGTCAAACCGCCGTGCACGGTCACCATGTCGACTCGTTCTGGCAGACTTGGCCCCTCCTCGACGTCGAGCTCGGTGGCCTCTGTGTCTTCGATTCGATCCCACCTTGGGTCTCCTCCATCAACCTCCGCGATGAAAATCGCCTTTAAGAGAGCCCACGAGGAAGCTCGTCGGACCCAGTCCGATTCGGCAATGGTCCCTCCGACGCCGGGAAAATCTATGAGGGTTCCTTCTAAACAGCCGCCTGCTAAAAAGAGAGCGACCCAGCGCTCCTCTTCTTCTGCCTCTTCTAAAAAAGACGTCCCTTCTTCTTCGGCGACTTCTTCTAGGAGATCCTCTCCGATCGCTCCTGCACAACGGCCTCGTCAACCCTCTCCTCGAGTTCTGTCTGATGGTGAACTTCAGGATTCACCCCACCACTCCACCCAAACAGTGGTCAGGGTGCCGTCGCCTCGACCTGCTGCCGTGCATCATCCATCACTCCAGCAGCTTTTTCCCCCGACCTCGACACCGGAACGGGGTAGACAAACCACCCGCTTGGCTCGAGCTGCCCAAGCTTCGGCCTCCAAAGAAACTCGGGCTCAGATGGCTCCTGCTCTTGAGGCCTTGCCTCCCCCAGAGACTGTGCTTTCATCTCCCCCTCAGTCCCCCCAAGGGGCTGAGGACTATGAGATCGATATCGATCGCCCTGACTCCGCTCTCTCAGCCTCGGTGGTGTCTCTCGGCCTCGACCTCTCTCCTCCTCACGATGCATACGAGGTGGATCCTCCTTCACCCACAGACAATATTCGGGCCTTTTCGGACCAAATGGTGAGAATGGCCGATGCTCTAGGTCTAGAGATCAAACAAACTTCTAAGGCGGTGTCTGATCCGGTTTTCAAGCGGGTCCAAGCCCAAGCCCCCCCGGCCACGCTGCTTCCGTTCTTACCTTACCTTCTGGACGTCATCCAGGCATCCTGGAAAACTCCTTCCTCGATCCCTCCTACCTCAAAAAGGATCGAATCCTGGTACCGCACCGATGACGATGCCTTAGAGTGGCTAAAACACCATCCCGACCCGAATTCTATGGTCGTTAAAGCTTCACAGACCTCCGGTCGTGAGTCTAATACTGCTGCGGATAGAGAGGGCAAAAGGTTTGACGCGGTGGGCCGAAAGCTCTATTCTGGGGCCCTTCTACTTTGCAGAATGGCGAACTATGGGGCCTGTATGGGTGCATACCAGCAAATCCTTTGGGAGAAAGCTCAACCCTTCTTCTCAAAGCTGTCTGACGAGGACCGTTCGGTGTTGTCTACTCTTCAGCAAGAGGCTGACTCCCTAGCCCATCATCAAATTCAGATGGCAAAACATACCGGCGACACGGCCGGTAAGATGATCGCCCACGCCATTGCCATCTGCCGTCACGCCTGGCTGAGATCGTCGGGCCTGTCTTCTTCCTCCAGACAAGTTATTGAAGACCTTCCGTTCGACGCCTTGGGTCTCTTTAATTCCGGCACCGACGATAAACTCAAAACTAACCATGATTTTAAGGTCCTGGCTACCAAATGTGGAGACCAGCCTCAAACTCACCGTACCAAATGGTTTCCTCAACGCTTTCGTCGATTTCCGCCTCCTTCTTACCGACACCAGCCCTTCAGGCGTCCCTCGGTTTCGAATAACCAGAACCGTCAACAACCTCGCCGGCCTGCTCATCCTCAGAAGCAGCGCGGCCGTACTACTCCTACCTCCGGCCAGCCTCATCGGCGCTCCTGACGCCATTTCTCCTTGTCGGGTCTCTACCTCCGGTATCGATGCAAGACCCACTCCTCCGCAGCCCTCCCCTCTGCTACATCAACCTCACGGCCTCTTTTCAGATCGCCTGGCTCCTTTCTTCCATCAGTGGGAATCTATTACTTTGGATGCCTGGGTTCTCCGAATTGTTCGAGACGGTTATGCCTTGGAGTTCGAAGAGCTCCCGCCCACAGGGCAAATCCTTTTATCCAACCCTTCTCAGGAAATTCTCGCCGAAATCGACACCCTCCTCGCCAAAGGGGCTATTCGGCCTTCTCCATCAGTACAGGACCCTCAAAACTTCTTCTCCAGGTACTTCACGGTCCCGAAGAGGGGAGGGGGGCTCCGCCCCATTTTGGACTTGCGCGTGCTCAATACGTTCATACGCCCTACAAAATTCAGAATGGTATCCATCGCTTCCATCCTTCCCATGCTTCAGCGCGGAGACTACTTCGTCTCCATAGATTTACAAGACGCTTATTTCCACATGGCGATTCGAAAAAGCCACAGGCGCTTCCTTTGCTTCAAAGTCCTCGACCAGACCTACCAGTTCACCATTTTACCCTTCGGCCTCGTCACAGCCCCAAGGGTTTTCACCAAAGTCGTCGCTGTCGTGGCTGCCCACCTCAGACTCCAAGGGATCACAGTTTTTCCATATCTGGACGATTGGCTTCTGGTCGGGCCCGACCCTGTCCTCCTCCGTCGCCACGTCGACGTTACCCTCACTCTTCTCGACTCTCTCGGTCTCCAGTTAAATCTCGACAAATCTCACCTTATTCCGTCGAACAAGATCCGCTTCATCGGCGCCCTGTTCAACTCACTCTCTCAAACTGTCTCCCTCCCGCTCGACAGGTTTCTCGCCCTTCGGCATCAAATCTCCCTCTGCGAAACCAACCGGAGAGTTCGAGCCCGGTCCATCCAAGTACTCCTGGGCCACATGGCCTCCACAGTCCTCACGACCCCGTTTGCCAGGCTCCATCTTCGCACCCTGCAGCGTTGGTTTATAGACGTCTTCAAACCATCCCGCCACCCCAACTTGAGGTTTCTCTCCATCCCGCTCCATGTTCGTCGCTCGCTCCGCTGGTGGAAGTCCCTCTCCAACGTTTGCAAGGGCCTCCCGTTTCACCAGCCTTCTCCTTCGGTCACCGTGACCACGGACTCCTCCAATTACGGCTGGGGAGCCCACCTGGGCAGTCTCACCATACAAGGTCTTTGGTCTCGTTCCGAAAGGACCAATCACATAAACTTTCTCGAACTTCTCGCTATCCTCAAAGCTCTGAAAGCCTTCTCCCGCCTGATCTCCCAGAAGTCTGTCCTCGTTCAATCAGACAACACAGTGGCAGTCTTCTACATCAACAAACAGGGTGGCACGGGTTTGAGGAAGCTGATGCTCCTTTCCTCTCAGCTGTGGTCCTGGTGCATAAGCCGCAACATACAGATCCTGGCAGTCCATCTTCCCGGGATCCAAAACGACTTGGCGGACGCCCTCAGCAGGATGACGAGTTCCTCCCACGAGTGGATGCTCGATCCCGAGACTCTTCTCTCTCTCTTCCGAAAGTGGGGATTCCCCACTCTGGACCTCTTTGCCTCTCCCCAGAACGCGCAACTACCTCGATACGGCGCGAGACTTCCTCCGGCCTCCTTTCCGGGCTGTCTGGGAGACGCTTTCCTTCTGGACTGGTCGTCGGAACCGATCTACCTCTTTCCACCGTTCCCCCTGATACCGAAGGTCCTCCAGAGACTCCGGTCGATTTCGACATCGGCGATCCTGATAACACCAGCTTGACCTCGACAGCCTTGGTATTCGGCTCTTCTCCACCTCTCCAAAATGAACTTTCTCACTCTACCTCTTCTGCCACACCTCTTATCCAGAGAAAACGGTCAGATCCTGCACCCAGATCTCCCCTCTCTACATCTCACTGCATGGAGAATTCTTGCCTAACCTCCCTCCCGCAAAACCTGCAGGAGATCCTCCAGGCGGCCCACAAGCCGGCTACAACCAGGTCATACACTTATAAAATCTCCCGCTTCCGTGCTTTTCTCTGGTCTCGGGACATCGCCGTTTTTCCGACCTCGGTACCGATAGTCTTGGACTTTCTTATGACTCTTGCAGATCAGGAGCTTTCGCTTTCCTCTATGAAGTCTTATCTGGTTGCTCTTTCCTGGTGTTTCCAGCAACATGGTAGACCGTCTTTATTCTCTGACCATCTTGTGAAAACCTTCTTAAAGGGGTACAACAACATCCGTCCGCCATCCCAGCCACCTACGCCGGGCTGGAACCTCGAGCTCGTGCTCTCCCAGCTAACTTCCTCTCCTTTCGAGCCTCTAGCATCTACCGACCTGCGCCTACTTTCTTGGAAAGTAGTTTTCCTGGTGGCCATAACTTCGGCTCGCAGACCCTCGGAGCTGGCGGCCCTTAGGGTTGATGAACCTTATCTTCGCTTTCATCACGACCGAGCCGTTCTCCGCCCGGACATCACCTTCCTCCCCAAGGTGGTCTCGGCTTTTCACCTTAACCAGGACATTGTCCTCCCCGCTTTCTTTCCGAACCCCTCGTCTCCTCTGGAACGGAGGCTGCATCTCCTCGACGTCCGTAGGGCTCTTCTCTTCTATCGGGACCGCACCAAGGACATTCGTAAGACTCAGAGACTCTTTATAGCCCATGCCCCAGATAAGCTGGGTAATCTTATTTCTTCGCAAAGGTTATCTCACTGGATTGCTCAGGCCATTGAACTTGCCTACGAACTGGCTAAACGTCCACCTCCCTCGTCCGTTCGCCCGCGTTCGACGAGAGGCCTTTCCACATCAACTGCCTTTTTGAGGGGCATCCCGCTGGACTCTATTTGTAAGGCGGCGATCTGGTCTAACCCCCTTACTTTTGTCTCTCACTATAGAATAGACCAAAAAGCCTTAAAAGACTCAGCCTTTGCTAGATCGGTTTTGTCCTCCTGTTTGTCCTGAGGAATTTATCCTCGATACTTACCTACCACTCGGCCCCCTGGAGGGTCCCTCCTCAATGGTTCTTTCTTATCAGATGTCCCCGTGTTTGGCCATCTCGTTGTGCCATATCTATGTTCTAATTTGCACTGTTTTCCTGAACCATTGTGCCTTACGTACTTCTCCTTCTCTCCCCTTCGGAGATAATGCACAGTACTTGTTTTTTCCTCATGTTTGAAATTGTTTATTTGGTGTCCTACCAAGTTCCTCTCTTGGCATGATGCTTGTGTTACTATACGGGTCCTTCGGGCCATGTTATTTATGTTTAATAAAGATGTGTTTGGACATCAACTTGTGATTAAGGTTTGCCTTGTCCCACCATCCGGGACCTAAGCGTGCTAGTCTCCATTAGTGTGCATTCACAGAGTACACGAAGAAAAAGGACAGGTTGCTTACCTGTAACCATGTTTCTTCGAGTGTACTCTGTGAATTCACACAAGCCCGCCCTTCCTTCCCCTCTGGCAAACCCTCTTCCTTTCTCGTTGCCTTGGCGGCGCAGGAACTGGAGAGCGGGCGCCCAGGGCCGCCTTATATGCCCTCTGGGGACGGGGGGCGTGGCTACCGCCAAAATTTAAACTTTAGCTTGGGAAGAGTTTCCGTTGGAACCTGCGCAAGCGCAGTCTCTCCATTAGTGTGAATTCACAGAGTACACTCGAAGAAACATGGTTACAGGTAAGCAACCTGTCCTTATACTTGTTTAAATATTGAATGTTGTGTTTTCAGGTTTCTACAGCAGAGCAGTATCGCCGTTCTCCTAAAACTCTTATTTCTTGTAATAAGAAGTCTCTGTACCTCCCACCAGAAATGCCAGCCATTCATATTGAATTCACGGAATACTACTACCCAGATGTAAAAGACTTTCCTAGTAAGATAGTTTCCCACTATCTTCACATTTTCTAAAATACATGTGAGCATGTCATTGGTCCAATGAAGAATGTTTAAGGATCACAAGATACAGAAAAAGCACCCAATACTGAAAAATCAGATTCATCAATTCTCCTTGCAACTTTAGAGCTAGGATTTCTGTTGCAATGGAGCATACTCATGGGACCCATGAGTATATTCCATTGCAATGGAAATCCTCGCCCTAACCCACAGTACCATTTCAGAGAATTACTATGTTAATTTGTAGAATAGGAGAGAACAGGTGTGAGAACCTCACTGTACGAGTTTGAAATGCTTGCAAAACATTTTGGACTAAGATTTAAAGTGTACATAGTCATTTAATAATAATATTTAGTACACTGATACGTTTTTGAAATAGTTACTCTTTATATGTGATAGATGCATTTAATGTTGAGTTAGAAAAGAAATGAATAAATGAAACTTAAATTATTGCCATATATAATTAAGGATTGCCTGTTTATTTTTTTAATGCACTGATATGAATTAACTTTTTCTATATAGAGAATCTTGATGGATTTATTTGAAGCAAGTGGTGCAAACATACTTTTTTATATTGAAATGTTTTTTGGGTTTAGGTAGTAAAGAGCATTGTAGTTAGCCATCCCCTGATATATATCAGGAATTATCTGAATGAATCTTGGGGGTGAGAGAAATGTTTGAATTTAGTGGAAAATTGATAGGGGAAGAACTCATATATGGGCAGGAGCTACACCAGTGATCATCTGGGGGGATTCCCCTACATTTGAGTTGTTTTGTGGCGTCTTGGTGTATATGAAATAGTATGTTCAAATATAAAAAGATGCAGCTTGGCCTCAGCAACAAAACAGGCCAGACATGGGGAACATGCACAAATGAATAGCAGCAAATATTCTTTCCATCCCTCATACACGCTTGCACATATATGTATACTGGCTTTGTAAACAAAAGGGGATTACAGAAAGCCACGATGGCAGTATTAGCAACATGCTCAGAGAACTCCCAACATTTGCAGAAACAGAAAAAAGAGAAGAAAACGTGAGGGAGAATCCTACCTCACTAAAACTTTAGCCCAATAAAGATTTAGTTTCTTTGGCTATAGAATGCTAAAAAATATATTATAGATGGAGGAACCAAAGAAATGTTGCAGGGAGCTGGAAGTAAAAATCTAATAGGAAGGGAATGGAGAATCCTGGGGAAATACATGGCTGGCTGGAATACTGAACAGGGACACAGCAGTGTGCCATTCCTTGTTTTGTTTTGAAAATTCCAATTGTGTTTATGTAATTATTAAAGTACCATTGCTGGTTCAGTTAGTGCTTTCAATGATAAATTGCAGTTTTTCTTTAGAAACAATGCTCTGTGTGCAGCCAGACTTTTTGGCTACCCAAAACATGCTATTCATGATATCCCCTTTTACCCCCTATTTGTCAGTATTTTCAAACATTGCTAGTGAAAATGACGCTTTAAAAATGCTTTTAATTATTTTTTTGTACTTCTTTTAGTTCCAAACTCAAACCTTTATGTTCAGCTAAATGCTTTGCAGTTCACTCTTGATGAAAGGAGTATTCTTTGGCTAAACCAGTTTGTGCTGGACTTGCAACAGAGCCTTAGTCAATTCATGGCTATGTACAAATTAAATGACAGTTCAAAGTCGGAAGAACATGTTGATGTTCGAGTTGATGGCTTAATGATCAAGGTACAGTTTGCAATGATACAGCACAAAATTGCTCAATATTGTGTTGCTGCAGTAAATGATGCATACAGTAAAATAAATGCTTTGGAATGAGAAACTATGTGTGAATTCCATACCATGCATCATGCACAATACCCTGCCCCTTATCACTTTTTTATTAGGCCTTTCTTGCTTCCAAGGTTTTTTTTAAAGTGTATTTTTGGCTCATTTGGCTGTGGGAATATTTGAACATTGCAACAGTGCTCTTCAATTTTCCAGGCAGCTCAGATTGATATTAGCTAATCATATGAGACCTTGGTATGTGCAGATTTTTAACTTTCTATAAAACTATCTTGACATCAGAACAGAACATAGAAAATACCTCTATGTTGGTGCTAGTGATGTCCCATAGCTAATGTGAGAAACCTGGAAAACAAGGTGGTACTGGAGCCAACCATTTGACCTCAAATGCCTCCCCAAAAAATGGCTTCAGCAGCTGCCTTTGCTTGTCTTATCACTTTGGCTTTCCCCAGCTTCCCACTCGCCTGGTGGGCTTTGTGGCTTCCTTGATTTGCCTTGCCCCTCAGATCTCTCACAGTCTCCCCTCCTCCACTGGCTACAGTGGCTGCTGCTTTGAAAGTGGCCACTTTGGACTCGCTTGTGTTTCCCTTCCTTATCTTTGCAGTACATCTCTCAGACCACCTTCCCTCGATGGCTTCAGTGGCTGCCCCTGTTGACCTCCTGCTTTGCTCATTTTAGATCCTCCTGCTTACTGCCTGCTCCTGGCCTCCACGACTGTGCATTTCTCAGCCCCTGTTTACCTCACCAGTTGGGCTTGTTCGACCTTTTTAAACTCCCCCTCCCCCAGTCCCAGTCTCGTAAAAATGTCACAAAAAGTTATTTGGGCCAAGAGGTTGTCATGCTTTTATTTTATTTCTGCTCAGTTTTCCTCAAGGAAGTTATTTTCCAGTATTATGTAATGATACACCCAAGCATGCTGGCCTCATTCCTGAAACTTTCACTTCCATGTACTTTCATTCCTTGTTAGCTCTCTTAAAGCCTCCTGATTGCTACTTTTCTTTCAGCCTGAAATGGTCAAAGCTTCAGTGGTCAGAGACACCCACATTAATATACCTTTTTAGTTAACTAGATGGAGAAATAAACCATCCTTTGCCTCTTAATCACTTTTGTGCTTATTTTTTTAATAAAAGAGCCATTCCTTTGGAAAATTACTTTTCTCTTGCATATATTCCAACCCATATTATTTAAGAGTTTATCAAAATGATCTGGGTTTTTTGGCCAATTCATGCTTTGTAACTGTTATTTATGTTTCTATTTCAGTTTATTATTCCTTCTGAAAAGAAACCAAATCATAGGGATGGTCCACGTGCAATTTCTATACAGAGTTCTGAAATGATTGCTACAAACACCAGGCATTCGCCCAACTGTAGACACTCTGATCTGGAGACAGTATTACAAAATTTCAAAGACTCTGAATTTTTCAGCAGGACTTTCACAGATTTTCCAAAATCTCCTGACTGTTATAATCTTCTTCATCCAATCTTTCAGCGACATGCCCATGAGCAAGATACAAAAATGCATGACATCTATAAAGGTTTTGTCACCCCCCAGCTAAATAAATGTGCTCTTAAAACATCTGCTGCTTCTGATGTCTGGGCAGTGCACTTCCCCCAATTTTGGATAGACTATGAAGGAATGAAAAGCGGAAAAGGAAGGCCAATAAGCTTTGTGGATTCATTCCCACTTACATTCTGGATTTGCCAGCCCACAAAATTTCAACAATCACTTAAAGAACCCTCTTTGTATAATCACAAAGCACTTAACATTCCAAAAAGTGATTCTAGCGAGTTTGCTAGTCGATTGCATCATAAAAAACTTCTAAAAGAGTATTATAACACTGAAACAGAAGCCTTGGCCAATAGTATTGAAAATCTGACCGCTAAAAATAGCACTTTGGGATCCCAGTCTGCATGTTTTACATCTGACGCAGATGTTCACATTCTGGTTCATATCCAAAAACATGTGAGCATGCAGATCAATCATTACCAATATCTTTTCTTACTCTACCTCCAAGATTCCCTTGTGATGCTCCTTGATAACCTGAGGAATGATGTAGAAACTGTGACAGGGAAACCTGCAAAACAGGCAGATATCTGCATTGGAATCTTACTAAAAAGTGCAGATGTAGCTCTGTTGCTCCATCCAGTGATGCAAGGAGCCAGCTGCAAATCTCCTGCTTTGGAAGAAGAAAGTCCAATTGCATCAGATCTCTCACCTATGGGAAATGGAGAAACACATGGATCAGAAAGCAAGCTAGTTCCTCCTCATCCTGCACAGATAAACCTATCAGATACTAATATTCTAACTGATTGTCAGTCTGTAAATGCTGATTTTAACAAAGTCATTCTGATAGATCCACTTTTCAAATCAGAGAGTGAGATGGATTTGCCAAGGGGAAGTTTTTTTTCAGATGATACTTCAGAAAAACTTGGGAAACTAAATGATGATAATAGTAGTGGACTCTTCAGTCGAAGTGATTCAGAAGAAATCTGTGAGTCATTGAGTGACAGAAGCAGCACATATACCAGGGAGCTGGTTAATATGTTAAATTGCAGAGAAGGTTCTATTGAAATGCTGATGGAAAAGGAAGATGACAAAAGTATGATTACAAATAAAGAAAGTGGTGCAGGAGGCTCATCACTCAAAGTTTCAGAGTTAGAATCGGATGGTGCTTGGCAGTCTGAAGAACTTGAAAATGACAGAGAGAAAATGACCACAGCTAGACCGCTTGTATTTCAGCCTTCATTAAGGTATAGAAATATTTCGGTTCAAAAATTATTTGTCTAGATTCAGGGTTGATATCAACACAGTCAAGTAAGCAATAGTTTCCATGTATTCAGGGCTTTAGGCTACTTTATCTGTTACTTTTTCTAGGAAATAGTCGCTCTTTTATGTTGCTAATATATAGACTGGCATTTTACAATGTTATTCTATGCTATACATTTGAGTAGAACATTCACATAGAAGTGCCAGATGCCACTGGGAGAAGTGAATGGGGAGGTGGTTTTCAGTAAATAAGATGAAGCGTGGTAAGAAGATGGATAGATTGCTTGAGGGATAATCAAGGGACAAAAGAAAAGCGGGCTAGACAGAAAAAAAGTTCCTAGTATTTTAAAAAATTACTCATTTGACAAGTTGTTACTCACTTGTCTTATAAATGTCCAAAAAAGTAATAGTAAAGCATTTCCAAGACTAGCCATGCACATTCTTCCTCGAACATGGTGACACCTGGTGAAGGGTCTTCATCCTTGGACAGTTTAAGAAAAATCTGGTCCCACTGAAAATTCTAGTAGGAATTATAGCAGTAGTTCTCAACCTGTGGGTCCTCAGATGTTTTAACCTTCAACTCCTAGAAATCCTAACAGCTGGTAAACTGGCTGGGATTTCTGGGAGTTGTAGGCCAAAACATCTGGGGACCCACATGTTGAGAACCACTGAATTATATGCTCATAGCTCTTTGAAGGAACGGCACCTAGAGAACAGAACTCAAATAAATTACAATGCTCTCATGATTTAACTCTTCCTGTATTTGTGCTTCAGATAATAGTTTTTATTTCTATGAACATTTGTTTTAATATTATGCTTTGGAGGATTTTGATTTTCTTTTGTAAATTTTTCCACAATAAGTAATGATTTCCTAATATCTTTATATTAAAAAGTGGAAAGCCTAAGGAACCCTGCCAGTCCAATATCCCTGCATTCTCTGTTTCTTACAAGAACATGAAGAAGAGTCCATCACAAGCCTCTTTGGATACCATTTCTACTGACAGTATGTTTTTGGAGGAACACTATTTGGAAAGTGATGGAAGTGATAGCCAAAGTTTTTTGGAAAAAGGTAAACAAAATTACTGACACATTTAATTTGAAACAACACTGCATTTAATCATAATCTGTTTTGAGTTTTTTCCTTGATTTCACTAATACCTACTTTTGCTTTAACGTATCCTTAAAAAAAAAAGAAAAAAGAAGAAGATCTTGTTTATACTTGTAGCATTCAAAGGATCCAGTTGGGGCTTCCTATCATAGAATCATAGAATAGAGTTGGAAGAGACCTCATGGGCCATCCAGTCCAACCCCCTGCCAAGAAGCAGGAAATCACATTCAAAGCACCCCCGACAGATGGCCATCCAGCCTCTGTTTAAAAGCCTCCAAAGAAGGAGCCTCCACCACAGTCCGGGGGGAGAGAGTTCCACTGCCAAACAGCTCTCATAGTGAGGAAATTCTTCCTGATGTTCAGGTGGAATCTCCTTTCCTGTAGTTTGAAGCCATTGTTCCGTGTCCTAGTCTACCATTACTGTAGAAACTGAGCCTTTAATTTGTAGTCTTGGTAGCTGATGAGTTTCCATTTAAAATTACTGGCAGCATTACTAATGCCATTCAAGCAAACTAGATTCTTAGAATATTCCTCATAAATCAATTGCAAATTGCATCCAAGTCCTATCAGTGATTTGACAGCCAAGTTGTAATATAAATCAGATATTCCATTCCTAAAGATGGAGTTTGGCTTGGTGTTTAGAATATATTATTAGCTTTCTGTATTTTACAATGCTTTAGATACATTTCAATATTATAACTTAAGGTGCAAACAAAAATGTAAAAGATTGGGAGGCAGAATATTTTTTTGTTAAACATATAGTTTAATTGTGTGCCATCAAAACTTTTGTAATTTTTTTGTCTTGTGGTAATTATCACTGTAGATAGTCTTTCTCTTTAAAAACAGGGAAATAGTATTTTCTTAAAACATGAAAAAGTTAAGAAACAAACATACAGCATTTTTTAAAAAGAAAGTTCCCTTAGGATTTGTTTTGTACAGTGTTGTCAGATTTCCTCCTTTGAATCTGCTAATCCCTGTTATGAATTGATAGGCCTTTTCAGGAAGGCAACATGCACAGTTTATAGGACAGCTCAAACCTTCTTGCACCATATTGTGCAAGCTGTGAGAAGGAACTCTGAGTTTATGCAAATTTAATGTGATACAAGTCTAAAAAATATGTACCGACTCCTGGTACTTGTGACACTTCTGGTTATTCTGAAAGTATTGACATGTCTGATGAAAGAGAAATGTTTAAATGACAGGTATACCTTTTGGGGCTATGCTTAATTATTAATGAATGGCTTAACCCCTTTTGCCATTGATTCTTAAATACTATACATTGGTTAGTAAAATAACTATCCACCTTCCACTCAAAGTCTGTTATTTCAATGAAATATTTGCAAATTGAGCTCTAAAACAAGAGGTCAAATCTTGCCACCCAGTGAGTTTGGCAACTTGCAGGGGATTTTCTGTGTTAGGTAGATGATCTTAATTCCACCAGCTCAATAAGCCTCATCTGTAAAAGTAAAATGATGGGTTAGCAAGTGTATGTGATTCTTTCTTCTCTCTCATTGCCGTCTTATATGAAGAATTTAATGGATTGTTTAAAAATAAGTTGAAATCGGCCTATGTGTGTTCTTTTATAGCTTATCTTGCTTGGTTTGATGTGGAACTACATTAAGCTACACTGAATGATCTACTCTTAAAACCATTGACATAGTTTTATGAATTATTGACATAATTTTCTGAATAGAAAGCATCTAAACACGTGTCTTCTTTTTAATGCAATGGGTATGCAAGCTATCTTGTCAAACAAACCAGTGGAAAACACTCCTCATGAAAGCACTGTGGTCGAGAACTATGGTGGATCATCTCCAGATGTCCTCAGTGCAGCTTCAGAAAGTGCTCCGGATTCTAGAGAAGAAATGGTAATGCTTCCCAAATAAAGATGACATATTCATACATTTCTATGCTGTGGGATTATTTGAGCAGTTCTCTGCTTGGGAAAGCTGAAATTTGCTACCATGAAAATAATTGTATGGTAGAAATTGTATCAAGGAAAGTTGATAGGGAATGATACTTCATAAAACAGGGAGGAAATTATATCATTTACTCTGTTTTAATGACTGCTACCATAGATATTGGCGAGCAGCCACTGATTCAGCAGATGAATTTCATTAGTGTTAAAAATACATTTGTGATTGCTCTTTTACCTGAAAGGTTTCAGAAAACAGATGTCCATTTTCCTAAAACTGTGTGGGTGGATAGTAATTAGAAATGTAATTTTAACCACCTCCCTGACAAAAATATACATTTTCTCCTGTAATTCAGCCACCTCTCAGAGCATGGAACATTTAATTGTAGCATAGATATTTTCCCTCACTTATGCATTTTAAATTGGCAGAACATATGTTTAAAAAAGGGAAAAGTTTAAGCAAAACTTCTTAAATTCAGATATCATTAATTTGAATTGAGTTTGTGTGAATATAGCGGTTTACAGGGAATGGTCAACCCCCCGTTTAAGGAACTCCATTGGCTGCCATTCATTTTCTGGTCCCAATTCAAGGTGTTGGTTATCAGCTACAAAGCTCTGAATGGTTCAGGACCCGCCTACCTTTGTGACCGCATTTCTCCTTATGTACCTGCGCGATCCCTTTGATCTTCTGGGGAGACCCTCCTCTCACTCCCGCCTCTGTTGCAAGCGTGGCTGGTGGGGATGAGGGAGAGGGCTTTCTCTGTGGTGGCCCTCCGGCTCTGGAACTCGCTCCCCAGGGAGATAAGGCAAGCACCCACTCTGGCAGCTTTTAGGAATAGCTTAAAAACCTGGCTTTTTCCGTGTGCTTTCAAAGACTGAACAATTAATCCATATGTCAGGTTCTGGCCCTATGTCAAGCTATTTTCCTTGAGACACTTTATCTTATCCCTCATCTGAGAGTAATTAAATTGTTTATCCCACCCGAGTTTCCTCACTACATGCAGCAGTTTACCTATCTACCTCACCCACGGGTTTTACAAGTTTTATGCCTTGCATTTTGGCCCAGCTCACCTTCGTTTAAACTTTGTACTGTTATTATACTTTTTTATTATGGCATTGTTACTATGTTTTGTTTTACTTTGTTATTGTATATTGGTGATGTCATGTGCCTTGTTTGTATTTAATGCTGTTGTTTTGTAATTGTTTGGACTTGGCCCCATGTTAGCCGCCCCGAATCCCTTCGGGGAGATGGAGGTGGGATACAAAAATAAAGTTGTTATTATTATTATTATTATTTGATGGATAGCTGTTAAAACCTAGATCATGTAGTATGCGCTGAAAATTATTTAATGTCATATTTATTTTTAACACCCCAACCCATCCCAGTAATAAATCAAAGCAGTACACAGTAAAATTAGCGATGCTAATATATGTTGTTTTAAAAATCTCGTTCCTAACATACTTACTAGGCATGTGTGGTCCAAAAAAAAAAAGGTTCTAAATTTGTGTTTAAAAGTAGGGGGCGGGGGCACTGGTGCTTCATTTCTATAGTCCTTTACAAATTTTGGGGTAAAAATTTTGATACTTTACAAAACTTCTGAATCTTCTTAAGTTCAGTACTTCATTAATGGCGGACGCGAATGCGCAATAGGGAAAACATTACTAGCAGTGGGGAAATTTCAGGGGATTCTCTTGCCTTCATTTTTTGAGCTATCCTGATCAAATTTGCTACAGTGGTAGAACACATCCTCTACTGTTAGCTCACCAATTTTCAGAACATTTAGATGATCCACTGATGTTTTGGGAATTTTAAAATAAAATTATGAAATACATCTTTAAAAAATAATGTTTTAGAACAACATGAAAAGGCAATAATAATAGGGAGAAGGCAAACAAACCGCAGAGGGATTTTTCCCCAGGCTAGGTGGGTGATGTTTGAAGTTTGAATTTATTCAAACACTGTTTTTAGAATCTGATATATTAATCTCAAGCAACTGCTAATGGGCAAAGTTGTGGATTTTTGAGAAAAAGGAATGCTTTGCCTGCAATATAGGTTATATGGAAGGGGAACTCAAATAGGAATAGGGCCCTTACTGGGTAGGGCTGCAGGTTTTGAATAATGTTTTAAAATAATATGAAAAGATAATAATAATATGGAGAAGCAAACAAACCACAGATGTTTTAATTTATCCAAACACATATTAAAGAAGTTGATATATTGATTTCCACAAATTGATGTCCCCTCCCCTAACTTAATTTGTATTTCAAATGAAAAAGACAAATCCCAGCATTTTAGACCCAGCAGCACACTTTAACCAAACAAACCCCACTCGTGCTGCCCCAACAATGGAGATTGCTTTTCACTCTCATCCTACAATAATTTCTTTTTCTCTTTTTCCCTTTCTCTCCCTCTCTCTCAATGCTTCCTCCCTTTCTTCTTTCTCTCTCTCTCTCTCCCCCATTATATCTCTCAAAATCGCTTTCTCCCAATATCTCCCACTCTTCCTTCTCCCACCAAGTTCAGCAAAGCACCCACCAGCGGCCAGCAGCCACTCTTCACCCAGCTACCCTCCACCGTCCCTTTCCCCGGAGCAATGAGGCTTGCTTACCATGTGGTCGTGTTTATAAAGGCTAATGGTGACCGGACACGCCGGTAACCCCGCCTCCTCAAACGTAAGCCCTCATTGGCTGAGAGGCAAGCCTACAGTTAGGCTTCGCCCCCCCCCCCCCCCCAGCCAACAGGCTTGATTGACTTGCACAGTTATAGTTGAGTCATACATCCGAAGACATCCGAGCAATGGCTTAAAAAGCTTCAAAATCTAAATGTTGCAATGGATGTGTGCATGTGTGTTGGAAACCCATTCAGATGTGCTAAATTTCAGAATAAAGATACAATTTCCGAGACTTCCGCTTCTGAGGCTGTGTAGGTACAAGTCTAATACCCACACAACTATATTGTCCAATGATTGATAAGGTCCTTAAGCATTATGTAAACCGAGAAGAATTGCAGTTTTAGAAAATAAACAACACATCTGAAAAATATGGATTGTTGCAGCCAACCAACTTTCCATAGCTTTGGTTCTATGGATGAGAAAGCAAAATCCCAAGAGATAGTAATCCAATGTGGATGGTACCTGCTGCAAAGACTAGTTATCTGAAATCCAAAATAATATATATTTCCCAGTGTTTCCAGACTACGTATATAATTTTAAGTTATTGACCAACATCTTAACTTAAACCCAGAAGCAAACTGATAATTGATGAAGCTCAGGTATAGTGTGAGATCTCTGGTTACTTCCATCAACTTATGTCAAATGCAGCTGTAACCAAGTTCATTACAGTAGTCAAGATAAAAAGTAATCAAGACCTTATCCACCTGAAGGGAAGTAGCTCGTGTATCAAATGTAGTCAATCCAATATGCTCCTGGCCAGAACCCTACTTCAATGAGAGCGTGATCCCATCATGTACAGATGTTTCAGCTCTTCCAAGCCACATAAATAATTAAAAATCTGTTTTATCTGAATTCTTTCCATTGTAATGTGAAGATTTTTTTTTAGTTTGGACAGGCTTTTGGACTACTTGATTTTTTCCCTTTTCCCCACCACATTATAGTGTACATGTTCAACTAGCAGCACATTGTTCAGTTCATGTTTTGTTTTAAAATAATTGATTGTAATTATCAGCTGCAATGGGCATTTATCATAGAAGACAGTCTATACATTGCCAATGCAAAAATTAAAAAAATAAAGAGAACAATTCAAATATTTTTCCAGCATCATCAAGGTAAAATTGCTGACTTTCTTCCACAGGATATCACTTACATAAAACGATTATGTTCTATTCAGCAATGTTTATCCTTTAAAGTGAGTAGCAAAAGTTCCCAGTGGGTTACAGAAATACTTTTAATGGTGTAGGTAGTAGCCTCTTACAATTTTGATTTTAAGTATTGCATCTGTACAGCACTAGCATTGTCATGTTGTTTTAATATTGTTTTCAATTGTTGCTTAATTGCTTTTAATTGCTGTTGTTGTTGTTCGGGCATGAAATAATGCCACCAAGGAAGCTGCTCTGAGTCCACCTTGAGGTGAGAAGGGCAGGATATAAATGTCGTAAATAAATAATAATAATAAATTTGAAGAAAGCTGGTGATGAAATTTGGTGCTTTAGAAATTAATTTATAATCATATTTTTGTTAACAGATGTCTGTTCTGGTTTTTAAAATATTTGGTATTAATGGTGAAATTGACATCAAAGGCGAGGACACAGAAGTGTGCCTTCTAATAAACCAGGTCATCCCAAATCAATTAGGCAATATCAGTGTTCGACATTATCTCTGCAATCGAACAGCAGGTAGGAACTAATCTAATATGAAAATACACTTGTTTTCACACTAGTAGAAATGCCTTGAAGGATCTCTTTCCCTTAAACAGATTATGAAAATAGGTCATTGCCTTTCCTAATTAGACACTCATGAGGTTTTCATCTTGTATAAAGATATTTGTGTGCTTTTCTGAAATCATCAACTATGGACTCTAGGAGACTTTGGAGCAGCATCCCCCCCAAAAAAACGACTCCTTCAACCCTTCCTCACCATTTCTGCCTTCAAATGTCACTAAACACCATCTAGAAGACATGGGTTAGTCTCACCAGTTATGCAGCCTTTCTCAGCCATTTTAGGTCCGAGAGAAGTCTTTTTTAAAGAAGTCACTTCCTGCTCACTAATGAGTTCCTTCCTATTTCCATGGTTAGTGTATATAAGAATGTGTATGTTTATTTACAACACAAAGATTAAGGAAGATGGCTGACATAATTTGAAATATTGGCATTTCTGGGTTGCACAGTGTTGGAATATAGGCTATGTTTAGATATATGTAAATATATATCATAAATTCATTGTTTTCATAACAGGTTCTAATCCTAAATCTGCAACTGGGCCTGTTAAACCAACACCAGAGATTAAACTGAGATGGGAAAGTGGACCCAGTGCTGCAATACATTCATTGCTATCTGAAAAAAATGGATTTCTACAATGTCATGTGGAAGATCTGAGTGCTGATTTCCTAACTTCTACACTTATGAACATTCAGCGGTTTTTGGAAGATGAAATGCTTGCAGAAGTGATGCCTATGAATATAAAAATTTCTAATTCAAGGATTAATTTGAAAGTATGTCATTCTTGAGTGAGTTGGATGTTAATATAGAATGTGTTTTAATATTCTTGCCTACTTTTGCAGAAAACATTTAAGAACGTAATGATAGATGGGGCTTATTTAAAGGTTATTTTTCCAGAATTAGTTGGAAAATTAGGTGGGTGTAGAAATTAGATGGGTGTTAGTCACTAGTGGATGTAAATTGACTTACTATGGGATTATTGCAACATTAGATACATTATATATGTTTTCAGGAAATATGTTGCAAGTTCATTAAAAGTGACTGTTTATTATTTACATCATGCTACATTAATAGATGGTGGTTTTCGCATGCATTTGTCACAGTGTTTACAGCCCTAACAACATTTTGGTTGCACCATATCACAGTTTTCAAATGAACTATTTGTTGTATCAAATATATTTCAGCATAAGTGCTGCAATGTGTGAGAGTATAGCTCAACTGCATTTTGTTCTTCATTCCTTTTCAGTAACATCAGTGTACTAACTTTTCTTCATAAGCAGATAAAGGATAACATTGCTGCAAGGTGGTGTAGTTCCCCTAAAAACAAAATGAAGCCAAACGAAACTAGAAAGAGACTAGCATTGGAGATAAAGAATACGTATTTCAGTAATAAGATTAAATATTCCTGATTTGTTTCTATACAAAACTGAAGTACTATGATATAGTATTTTTGCAATGGTGGGGAAAATACAAGCTGTAGAATTCCTGGTGTTTCCCCACCATAAACAAATGTTTGGATCAAGATTTGAAAGTGTTTTCTATCAAAAGAAGCACTCACAGCAACATGGGATAGGTCCTGTTATCTTTGCTTCCCAGTTTAAAATATTGGTATTCTCATTCATTTTGTAGCTCTAACTTAACTGGATTTTCTTTAAGTGGGAAGTTTGTGTCCACTTAATTTTTGGACTTTAGTACAGTACAAATCTCAAATTAAACTAACAGTCATAGAGGTAGGGAATGTGTGGAAGAGGTGTTGGAATTCAACAATTTATTCAGTAAGTGATAGCTTAGGCTTTCTTACATGCATTTTTAAAAGCACGTATAAAAACATTTTTTTTCACCAACACATCTTGAAATGGTAAAAGAGTTCATTGTTGTACAATCTCTTTCATTTGTTTTCTCATTTTTAGCAACCAGTGTAATCTCTGGAACTATATATTTGAAGATTTCAAAGTTTTATATTATCTTCAGTACATTTTCAGTTTTGCTTGGGCAGGAGAAGACTTAAACTAGAATTTTCTGAGAGTGAGAGTTGATTCCCAGAGATTATGCTGGGGGTGTTATTAAACACTTAAAAGTATTTGTTTTGTTGTTATGTGCTTTCAAGTTAGCTTTGACATATACCAACTCTATGAGCAAGAGACCAGCAAGAGACACGATTACCTCCAAGAAACTCACGGGCCACCTCAGTTGTTTCAAACTCAGAGCTATAGCATCCTTGGTTGTGTCAACCCACTTGTAACTACTTAGGTTGAAATTGTTTTCATTTCCTATCATGCCATCTTTTTTGGAGGGGCAGTATTTTTATGCTGTAATTTTGACTGCTTGTCTTGTTTCTCTTACACATTTTATTTATTTCATTACCTTCATGATATCAGCATCAGTAACCTGAGTGATGCATTTGCAGAAGAAGAGTGGGATAGAAGTGCTTGGGGGAATTGGAGGAAATTGTGGATAGGAACATCAGCTCTTTGAAGCAATAACCATAATGCAAGCTCAGTTGTAGGAAGTGCCATTCTTCACTTCACTGACTATGTAATGAAATGTAGGTCTTACTAACATAAAAGGTAAAGGTTTCCCCTGATGTTAAGTCCAGTCATATCTGACTCTGGGGGTTGGTGCTCATCTCCATTTCTAAGCCGAAGAGCCGGCATTGTCCGTAGACACCTCCAAGGTCATGTGGCTGGCATGACTGCATGGTGCGCCGGCCACATGTTATATTATCTAAGGTTATATTATCTAAGTGAAAACAGACTTTGAACTTTCTGTATCTTTCCAACAAAATAACTGGAGTATTTTCCATCTCTTCATTATTTATGGATAGAATCTGTTGATATATTGTGTGCTTGTAAGTAGACTTGCATTTGTGAGAAATAGAATTGCAAAGATGCATGATGTTGGTGTCCAGTAGCA
Organism: Anolis carolinensis; assembly: GCF_035594765.1. Classification (NCBI taxonomy): domain Eukaryota; kingdom Metazoa; phylum Chordata; class Lepidosauria; order Squamata; family Anolidae; genus Anolis; species Anolis carolinensis. The sequence goes on along the minus strand of NC_085845.1, from coordinate 166,253,954 downwards.
GGTGCTGTTACATAATCAAGAAGTAGAGTTGGCAAAGGAACCAATACACAATGGGACTGAAACAAATCAGGACTGATGCACTATCAGGCCCACAGTGCACATTGGGCGCCCCTAATGTAAATCAGGCAATCTTGCTTATGTTCCATTACTCATCCTCCCAATTCAATAAACAGGTTTCTTATTACTTCTGATATTTAAATCACTTAGATTTACATAGAGTGAAAAGTCATACAGATTCCAGGTATTTTTTCAAAAAGTCAAGGGACTTCTTTCATGCCTGGTTGTGCTATATGTTTAACACTTCTACACAATTAGAAACTTTCACTAAAAATATCATAGGGAATTTTATACACCCAGAAGTGATCAGTCTTCTGGGAATATAAACCAGTATTTTTGAACAATTCTACTGCCTTCATTTTCTAGGATGATAGCCCACGTGACAGTCTGACTGCTCCTGAACCACTCCCAGTAACACTGCACATTGACCTACTTATTGTAGAAAGAAAAGATGATGGTTCATTTTGTATCAGAGGTGTGTGTCTTTATCTCCACTTGTTTTTAATTTTATTAGCAACCTTGGAAGTACTTGAAGTCCTCTATGACACCATTTTCTAATGAGTTGTTAATATGAAAATGTCACAGAATTACATATGGTATTTTTCATATTTGATAGCTGAGTGTGACATGCAAAGGCATACGTCTCTGTGACTGATTGCAAGGAAGAAAAGCACTGTATCTATCATGGTATATTATAATCATAAAGTATAATTTAATATATTAGCAGTGGATATATTTAGTATTGAAGTACTGATAAATAGCAGTGCAAATGCTTCTGGGTGTTCATATCCTTTATGATTACCATTGTTAAGTTTAATATTTTTATATTGATAATTGTATATTTTTAAATTTTGTTTTTATATTTGCTGTCTTTGTGTAATCATTTTCTGATTTCTTTTAAACAGATAATCGAATACTTGGTAATGATGTACCAAATAGTAAGATAAATAAAAATACAGGTGATCAGATTTCTGAAGGTAGTGCGCACAAAAATTGGAATAGTTTGTCCCAAGCCACACAGACATCTCCAGAAATTAACAGATCTTCTAAAAGTTTGAGGACTGTATCAGATTCAGTTAAGGAACAGGTAATTTTTATGAAAAAATACTCTGTGTAGAGTAGCCATGAAAAAAATTCAGAAAGGTTGTTTGGATTTTAAACAGCATTTTTGGGCAGTTGTCGAGTCCAATAACTTTTTGTTGGAGGGAATTGGAAGCAGCTGTTTGTATGCTTTAGCCTTGTTCATTTTGGGGTTACTGAATAACTAAGAGTTATGAAGGCCACTGAATGTTGTCTTCTTGTTGGTGGAGCCTAAATTCCTCACTAAGGGCAGGGAGATTTTATTTTCTTATCCAAGATGACACCCTGCCCTTCTCCCAGTATAAACCATTCACTCAGAATAACGATGGCAATTTCTGTGCCAATCGAAATACTACATTACTACATTAAATGGAACTTAAGATATATCCAGATGTATCTTAAGTTTTATTTAATGTAGTATTTCAATTACTGTTATTTTAAAGCAACGAACTATATATGTTTTTAAATAAATGAGTGTAATACAATGCTTTACCAAAGAGATCTCTTTTCTTGACCAGAAAGCACCATATAGTTATGCTGGAGTCAATTGCTTTTCATTTGGAAATAAGGCTAATAAGGAATTGATGATGATGGTATACATTTCTTAGACTCTTATTCAAGGCATAATTCAGAATATGCAAAATTTAAATTACCTACTCATTTCCTCTTTCTAAAACATGGCCTAAAACTGGCCCAGCAGGGAAATTACATATAAATAACAAATTGTGGCCACTAGAGATTTCTGAAGTTGTAGCTTCCTATTTGGAGGTAGAAATTGTTGTAAGTTTCAGGGATCAGGAGGAATGGAGTTTGGGGGATCGGAAGGAATGCATCAGAAGAGGGATAAAGTGACCCCTGGGCCTTTGGGGATTTCCCTTTGGAGGTTGAGTAGAGATTATAGATCAGGGGTCCCCAAATCTTTTAAACAGGGGGCCAGTTCACAATCCCTCAGACCGTTGGAGGGCCGGACTATAGTTTTTTTTTAAAAAAAAACTATGAACAAATTCCTATGCACACTGCACATATCTTATTTGAAGTAAAAACAGGAACAAATAAAGCCTCAATGTTAATAATAATCAAAATAAAAATAACAAAGAGGGTTGGAAGAGACCCCTTGGGCCATTTAGTCCAATCCCCTTCTGTCTTTGTGCACCAAAAGCACAAGCAAAGCACCCAACAGATGGCCACCCAGCCTCAATGTTAACAACAACAACAACGATGATAATAATAATAATAATAATAATAATAAATCACACAGTTTTAAACACTTAGGAAATGTTCGACTTGTGATTTTGTGATACGAAATCCAGTATATATATCTCATTCGCTGTGTTATACTGTGTCTTTGTGTCAATAATAATAATGAGTGTTGGAAGAGACCTCTTGGGCCATTCAGTCCAACCCCATCCTGCCTTCGTGCACCAAAAGCACTAGCAAAGCACCCCTTAATAATTATTAATTAAATAATAACTAAAATACCATTATAAACAAGCAAAGGCGCGTGCCTTTCCTCCCTCGTGCCGCACACGCCTTCCTCGGCAGAGGAGGGAGCCACTGCCACGGGGGCGGATAAATGGCTTTGATGGGCCGCATGTGGCCCCTGGGCCTTAGTTTGGGGACCCGTTATAGATGCTTGCAATCAGACTCCCTTATAATAATCAGCATTAAATTATTGACTTCTAATAAAGGAGTACTTTCATTTCCTTACCATCAGGAATCTAGATGATTCTGAACTTCCCATAAGCAGCTGTAATTTGGTAGTTCCTATCATAGGGTGGGCAATTCATGCTTACAGATTTAGTCAATTAAAAAGACTGCGAAGGCTGGAGATGGGGGGGGGGGGGAAGTACCACAAAGCATTTTTTGTGGGGCGTTTTTTCTCATCCTGTCCTGGATCACAGTTATCAATATGTCCTGTGTCTGACCTTCTTAATAGAATAGAGGCATGGATTGGTGCCAGGCACCCCGCTGTCCACAGTAATAGCAGCAACAGCAATCTAACAGGGGAGATTTGTGTAGCCTAGTGTGAAAGTGCTATGTAAACATTACAGTCAGTGGAGAAATGTTTTGCTTTGTTTTAAAAAGTGTGTTGGCTATATAAGCAAACTGCACTATTTACTTGTTCTTTTTCTAGAAATAGTTATGTTGCACAGCAGAATTCATTGTGATTCTTTTCTTGTTTATGATGTCATTTCTTTAATTTGAGATCCCCCTCCCAATGTAATTTACAGGGGCAAAAAAATATGCTTTGTGGCAAAGTAGATGCAAAATTACCATTAAATGCTTTCCCTTAGATTGATAACTTTTGGTACCTTGCAAAGTGAGCTTAGTTTAATGTGTAGGGGGGGGAGGAATTGTTTATAAATACTTCCTTTACCGAAATATTAAACTAGTTATACATAAAAACTAAATAATTTATTTTTTATTTTCTTGTTTTAGCTTATAGAAGAAAATGAATGTCTTAAACAGGAACTAGCCAAAGCTAAGATGGCTCTTGCTGAAGCTCACATGGAGAAAGACACTCTGCTTCACCATATAAAAAAGATGAACACTGAAAATAAGCAGTAGCAGAACACGTGTACTGTAGAATAAAAAGGGATGCGTTTCATTTTTAACTTGAGCTCAGAACAAAATTTCCGTACTATATTGTTCTTATAGGGACATCAACAAAGAATTACAATGGTTTTTTTTTTCTCTTTTAGACTTGCTTTAAGCTGCAGTGACGCAGCGAATATAACTTTTTATTATATGTTACTAATTTGTTTAATAGATGGTGGCATGAATAAATGAATAAAATGTACCATGTGTTATCAATAGGGTATCTTCATTTGTGAAGATTAAACTGTTTTGTTGTTAGAAGAAAAATACTATGTGGGGGAGATGAACTTTGCACTATAAAGACATTTAGTTATAAATTGTCTGCTATTGCTAGTAAAATGTGATGTAACCCTTCAGAGACTGGTCTAAAAAACAGTGTAACTTGCCTGGGGAAGTGTCTCCTGTATCATGCACAGATCTTCAAGATGTGTTAATACACTGGAACTACTCATAGGTTTTTGGAAAAGATTTATGTTGCTAAAAATGGGGAAAAATTCTAGCTGTGCAGAAGCCATGTTAATGTTCTGTTCATCTTTATACATTATCTTAGGCCATTGGAGAGCTGCCCAATCATCCAGGCAGTGACTTGTAAAATAAAGAATCATTATTAGATCAGGGTTTGCTTTCAGTAATTATTATTGGTCATTTGTAGCCATAGTGCTTACTCAAACTCAGGCCCCATCTACACTGCCATTATAACACAGATTGAACTGCATTATATGGTCAGTGTAGACTCATCATATAATACAATTTACTTGCACTGAACTAGATTATATGTCTACACTGATCATATAAAGCAGCTCATCCTGCATTATAACGGCAGTGTCGATGGGGCCTCAGTGAAATTCTCTTACTCTCGATCTGGTACAATATTTAAACATTTTATTTTTGTAAAAAGTGTAATCTAGCTGTACATTACACATTTAATTGTTAATCGCTCTATTGAGTTGGTAAAATTCCATACAATGTAAAATGTCATTTTAAATTATGAGTTGTAAAAAGACTGAATTATAATTAGCTGAAAACAGCAACAAATGTATAAATAAAAAATACAAACACATGCAAAATATGCTTCATTTTTTTTTAACAGTGAGCAAAACCATGTGTGAATCTATCATATTAGTACAGGTAGTCCCTTAACAAGATAGGCTCTGTACGTTTGTTCTTAAGTTGAATTTGTTCATTGTTGAAGTCCATTGAAGCAGTTTGAATTACTTTTTTTTCTTTTCAGTTTGCTGCGCCTTGTCTTTACTCATCTTCTTTTCCACTGTTTCTCCCAGTAGCTAATTTCAATTCCTCTGTCTGATTATCATTTGGGGACTGAAATATCTTTCTTGACTGTTTTTTTTACATCCTCGAAGATCTGTTTGACAGTGGTCATCTGGGGGGGGGGGGGAGTGCACTTTTCCACGTCTCCAATCAGCTTCTGGATCATCACTGGGAGAGAAAGCTTCTTGTTTTTTATTTTAGCTTGCACTTTTTAAAATTTCCATCACTGTTTTCTCCTCTCTTGCCTTCTTTTCCATTTCAGACATGTTTAATTTTTAGCCTACATGTTTAATCCTACCCCTGACTGAAATGGAGAAGAGAAATTTGTGTCATGTTGCTGGGCAGGATATTAAAAACTGACAGAAGAAAGAAGAGGTCTTAATAACAATAAGTGACAAAGAATGCAAACTCCTGCCTAGTTGGTTTGGAATTATAGAGCTGGAAAAGGCCACAAAGGACATCCAGTCCAATTGCCTGCCATAAAGGAATGCACAGTAAAAACACTCCTTAAAAATGGCCATCCAGCCTCTGTTTAAAATTTCCAATAAAGGCAACTCCACCACCCTCTGAGGCAGCATGTTCTCCTGGTAAAATGTTCATATTCCCCTATATGCATTCATAAAATTTATCAAAAACAAAAGTTATACAATAGAGATCGAATAGACAGTACTTGTCTCATTGTTTACTTGTGCTTTAATGTTTTAAATCTAGTGCAACGTGAGCAGCAGACGTGTGGATTGTGCATTATCTCCTTTTGCAGTGACATGCAATGTGTGACAGAGTGCACTGAGACTAGGTCATTATGGCGTCACTATTCTCTGCTGCACGGTTAAGAATAAAAACAGTTTGACTGTGGCATTTTGACTCCACCAATTAATGTCCTTCCTTGCTATAGACATTTTAAATAGCAAAGAGCACAGTGGAAAGATGACAACATGCTGGTCTTACTGCACCAAAAATGATCAGAGTTATGTTTTTACACATTCTACTGCAATTTCAAGGAAAAAGAAATGTACCATTTAAACTGACAATTTTAAAGCAAATAATTACCATGTAATAGGTTTGATACCCAATTAAATGGAAAGGTTTGAGTTCTTAAGGCTATTAGAAATGTTAACCTTTATGTATTAGGACAGAATACTTTAGTACATCTAAAGTATATGTTGCTAGATCTACACAGAACAAGAATTAAAATATAGTAGGTACTGTCTCTTGCAGTGTTGCATACAGGGTCCCTGACTTTTCCATAACGTTTTTTCCACAAAGACTTTTTTAAACACTACCACCTACTACTAAAAAAAACAAGCAAAACCAGATTGGACAAAAAGAGTCCCAGCTAGTGCTTTGGCCTTACTGATATTTTGTTTTTATATAATATAATTTACTAGAATAAAATAAATCCCGCTTTTTTTTCTTCAGATGATGGAGAGATGCAGAAAAGTACTCTGCTGTTTGTGGGTTGACCATATTCAAAGGGCATTGAAATTCTCATCACAGACAGGAAACACAAGCCATATACATAATCTAAACCATGTTGCAAAACCTCAATACCCTAGAGGCAGAAAATGTTTTGTGATTGACAATTCACTCAGTGCAACTTTTAAAAATAAATCCAGATGCATCAACAAACCTTTTAAATGCTTTATAAATTATATCAATCTTGTGAATTAAACATGGCCTTCAAATATGCATTATACTTTGAGACAATCACAAATTTTAGGGAAATTTGACTTGTCACTTGTGACCATATCAAGGGTTTCCTTCATCTCTGTATTTTTCTGCAAAAAATAAATTATAAACAAATCAATTGCCTTTAAAAACAAGCTAAATATTGACAACTACATGCACTAACTGCTTCATTCTTTGTAAGTGAAAATGAGAGAGAGAAAACATTAGATCTTCAGTATTCATAAGCATGCCAAATATGTTGCCAAATCTTTGATTTTACTTTGGGTAAATCGGAATGCTAGGAGGTTTATATATCTTATACTGCTTTCCCATTAACAGCAAATAATCTATGGGTAAGTTGTTTTCTGTGTATTTATCCTTGGTGAAGTCAAGAAGCAACATAAAATAGGCTGATTTCTTTGTCTTCATGATTTTTGACAGCTATCATTCCTGGTAGCTTTATATCCTGTTTGTCAATAATTTCCAACAAAATAGCAAGCATGAATACTGTATTTAATCTATACTTGAAAAATCCACAGAATTTACTTGGCATTATGATGAATAAAATCCTAATTTTCTGATTTTCAATATAACCTTTTTTATCACTGTGCAATATATGATATTAAAAGGTAAGAACATCAAGGATTTATTACTCCTTACAGAAAACCATTGACTCATTTTAAAAGCCATGGTTAAGGCTTTTAATATAGACTGTGTCCTACTGATATGTTATGTCTCAGCCTTTGGGCATGTCCAATAAGTAAAGCAGTAAATTGTCACTAATAAAATCTCCTGTACCGAACTTATAAACAGGTCACTTCATTTCCTTTTTGGAGTCACTCTGATTAATTGTGTTTAAAACTTTTAGTTTGCAAGATCCTTTGGGGAGTTAGTGCCTGAGAGAGCTTTTCCCCCAGACTAGTACACCTAGAGCATTGGTCTTATCTGTGAAGCTACATCAAAACTTTAAAAGTACCAAACCAAATATGGTTGCAGTAGATGACATTAAATGTAGATGACATTAAAATAAAAATTTAAAGTTCTCAACAGTTTTGAATAACTACTGATAGCATGTTTATTATAATGCCGTCTTTTGTCCAAAATATTAGTTTAGAACCCATCTAAATCACCAAGAAGCTAAGTACACAACAGGGGGAGACTCCATGTTTTATAAAGCAGTTTAAACAAGTTCTGTTACTGACGGACAAAACTACTCTGGCTCCCAAGTATCTCTCATCAGATTATACATTGCAGTAATCATCATATCACTTAAACCAGATAAATATACTCAAACACAATCTGGTAATGACAATTTGTTGTTTAACAGAAAATGTGATGTCTACCACATGAAAATTGCATTTGCATCCAAAAAGCAGTGTCACATGACATTCTTAATCATCTGGTGAACCTTTAAGACCCCACTCCTTTTGCCATTCTACGTAGATGAATGCATTAGCTAGCAAAAGTTAATAAGGAAATTGACTTATGCTGGTTATAGCTACATTTTATCAAATTCTTGTATAACTAGACAGTGACATAATGTTACCCGTAATAGTGTGTTCCATTATTTACAAGTTTAGTGAGTGAGCTTCTTGGCTTTATGCCACCAACACACATCATTCAAATTCCAACCAAACAAAAGCACTACATAAGCTGGCTCAACGCCTCAAACATTTTGAAAACGTGTTTTTACCATCTGCTGGTGATATGTTTCATTTTGCTTCAGACTGAAGAAATTGGAGGGAGCACCAACATCTCCATCTAGTGGGGATTTAAAACTTTGTTGGATCCCACATGTAATGATGGATTCTGCATTCAGCTATCCACAGCTTTAAAACTGTTTTTCTTTTTTAATCCAGAAGGCAAACTTTGCCATTTCACATAAGGGACTTCATTTTACACCTTTGTATATGAGTCTTGAGCATTTATGGATTTTTGGTATCCACGAGGGTGGGGTGGTCTTGGAACCAAATCCCAACAGATACAAAGGATCCACTGTGATTGTTGTCCAACGGGCAGATGACTATAAGACTTTGTGAATATCTGGGAATGTAAATGTCTCGGTGCAATGATTCATCCCACATAGTCTAGGTAGGTAAACTGCATCAATGCTGAATGGCATGTACTTAAACATAACATGCCATTTATTCAATGGGTCTATGCTAATGGGGGCTTGCATGGATATAAACCCACTTCTTGGAATGCAATACAAAGTAGTACTACAGCCTTAGTTAGAAAACATCTTTATATAGTTGAAGGAATGGGGTATTATCAAATAGGGTCCAAAAAGATGCAAATCAGGAATCTAGTCCAATTTTTCAAAAAACATGAGCCCTGCCAGGTTTATTCCTCATCTGTAATATATGTATATAAATTGCTCTTTTTGGCTATATATTATATGGATAATGGGTATTATGCTTTTACAATGCTTTTACCTGCAAGCATATTGGACCTGCTGGGACATATTTGGAATTGCTTATCCTCATCTAATAGATTTATGTGCAGTTGTAAAGGGAGTTTAGTCATTGCCTTAACAAACCTGGTATGATGAGAAGGTGAGGTATTTCTGAGTAGTTTTGAATAAGTAGACCAATGAGGGGGAAACCTATGCAAGCGGACTCATGTGCTTCTTGACAAATGGACTGAAGGCCTAAGGAATATTTGAATTGTTTTACCTATAACTGTATTGTGTACATTCCTCAACCTACCAACATATGTTGCACTATGATCAACTAAATTTTCTTACATAAAGTTGCTAGTCTTTTATTTTCTGAACTGTAGTTTGCCTGTAAATGGCAAGTGGTCAATTAGTATGGATGTGTAAAACCAAAAAATCTTACCAAAAGTCAGTTTCAAAACTCCAAGATTCCCTTTATCTGTGCAGTAACAAGAACTCTTAAAACCACTGTCTTTGTTAATACCACTGCTAATGGACTGAAATTTATGAATGTAGTGTGATTCAGCAGTTTTTCTTTCTATCTTTGAAATTTCTTTGTTCAAGGACCACACATCCAGACATCTGTTTCTGTGTGTCCAGGAAGGCAGATACGTTTTTGAGCACTGCCAATTCTAATGCCAGATTGGTGTCTATTAATCCTCTTGCAGAGAAAATGGTCTGTTTGTCTAGTGTGGCATGTAGAGGAGCATTACTTGCAGACGATAGCATATATCTCTTTGGAGGAAAAAGAAGTAAAGGTACATCTGCTGTTAAGAGTGATGTTATTGGCCCATCTAACAATGCTCCAGAGTAGATGTGGGAATAGAGTTGCCCTTAGGTTTTTGGCAGGGGCTTGTCACTGTATTACCATCCATGTTATGTATTCTGTTGTAAGTAGTAATTGAATATTCTGCAGCTTGTGAGAAAACTGTTATTTTCCAAAATTGGTTGCAATGTGCTCATGATGTGATTAAGTGATCTCACCTGGGGGCTGGAGGTGACATTTAGGAGTCTGCTTCTATTTTGTGGTTTTGATCTGTCTTGTAGTAAAGATTTCTAGGTATTAATATTACTTTGTCAATTTGTTAATTCATCTTCCTTAGTCAGTATTGTAGTTTGAGAAATGTCTGTTGTAAATCAAAGAGTTGTGACTCTCTGCCCTGTGGGTCTCATTTGATCTAATGTGATTGTTTCAGAGTGTACGCAACAGAAATGGATTCTGTGTAGAAACCGGGGGCATGCAAATATGTGTAAAAATTAGTAGGCTTCTGATAGTGTAGTACTTAGCCCATTGTGCAGTTGTACCTCAAAAAAGTGAATTTGTTATGTGGATTGTTACAGGATCACGTCGATGGCATCATGGAAGTTGTTGATAATCTAGTAGAACTTATCAAGTGATTGTTTTCCATGTGTTCAAGTTACAAAGGTCATGATGAAACTGAAGGTCAAGGAGAGGTTTTCAGATGCATTTGGAAGCCATAAAGAACTTGTGTATCTATCTTCTGGCAGGCAATTGTGTTGTTGGCAATAGCTTTTTGTATTTCATCAACAAAATATTTTCAGAAGTGATTCTGTTAATACTTTCACTCCAGAATGAGCCCTATTTTGAATGTGGTCAATATGACAAAGAGAACCATCCAGAAATAACATGCATATTCAAATACAGTTCTGTAGTGAGCACATTCATCTTCCAGATGCAAAAAAGAAAGTTTGATCACTACTTTTAAAACTGACCTGAATTTATCTTCAGCAGCATTAGAATTTTTGTGTTATTTCCAAATAATAAAGCTGTGAAGAGGAGTTATATTTATGGTAGAAATATTATTTAATTCTGCTTACTTGGAAAATTTCCAAATCCCAGATATAAGCATTTAATGTCTTTAAAAAAAACAGTTCCAGGCAGTTGGCATGAGAAAGGTGTAGGGTATGACAAATTGCAATACATTTTTAATGTAGTAGTAACATAACATGTTTGTAGAAGATGTAATTGAAATTATATTCTGCAAGAGTAGAAGACTTTCTTCCGCTCTTGCAATTCACAGAGGTAGTCAATAAACCCAGACAGACACCTTTAGGTTTATTTAGGTTAATAGCTTAAATTATCACTAAGGAATAGGAAAAGGAACTGCTTTGCACTGCTGTTTCTCTTGATTGTTATTACTTTTCTTCCGGTACCACCTACTGGCAGCTATTGCTTGTTTGCCTTCTGAGCATCCTCATTAAGCTGTTTGGAGTCCCAGTGTACACACTGACTTACGTGATGATGGCATATATGATGAGAACACCTGTTTCACTTTAAAAGTTCATCTCATTTACCTTTTATTTCTCTCCACCATTAACTGCCAAGAATATGAAGGGACTTAATTATAGGTAGGTTCAATCTTGGATGCTTTTAGCAAATACCATGGGATGGCTCCCACAAGTAAGTCAAAACTCACCTTAAATAAATGCATTGTTGTACATTTGCATATCACAACAGCACCTATTTTTAGCATGTTCACAAGTATATCTCAGTTAAGAAAGCAGATGTGTTCCTGGACTTACTTCTTTCACTGAAAAACAAATAACAAATAACATGAAGTACGTATAGATTCCAAAATTACATGCACACTGTACAATATATTTTAGCAAGCCTTTTATTCAAAACGAACAATATGCACATATAAAATAAAACAATCAGGTTGATTAAGTCTTGATAAGCAAACAAAAATATTTTGAGCCCCCCTAGATACCATTTAAAATCTTCTTTCAAAATGTATTGTGGGATTGTTTTCAACAGTTTTCACTTTTCTTATTATTTCTATGTTGGTAGCCAAATGTGTATTTCTATGGTTTTTAATATATTGGAAATAATCAGTGAAGTTGATTTAAAATGTTATTTTGGCTAGTACACAAAGCTCTGGAACCACTTGTCTGCAATTTGGTAAGGTTTATCAACTTTGTTTATGGATTTATCTACTTGAAGGGATTCAAATGTTGCCAAACTTCATGAACTTGATTAACAAAAAATCTGTTTCTATTTCCCAATGCAAATCAATGGAGCTGCAAAGATACAGCAGAGTTCTGGTTATCCGACATAAACGGGCGGGCCAAATGTCAGATAAATGAAACTTTGGATAATAGGGAGGCCTTATTATCCATCCCGGCAAGCCGGGTGCTTGCCAGGAGGGAAAAGCCTCATCCCTCCTGGCAAGCAACCAGGTTAGAGAAGCCCGCCGCATGTTGCTGTCTAGCAACATGTAGTGGGCTTCTCCAAAGTGCCGGGTGCTTGCCAGGAGGGAAAGTCTGCTCCAGCCACATCTCGTCCCTCCAGCAAGCACCCTGGGTCGCATGTCAGATAATACGGTAGATCTGATAACCGGAAGTCAGATAACTGGAACTCTACTGTACTGAAAAAAAGTATAAATATAAAATTTTGAAAATAATTATATAATTTAAAAGTTAAAACATTAAATATTAAAATTAAATATTAAAACAGAAAGTCAAAGCAATGCATTAAAATTTCTAGCAACATGAGAGGACTGAATCTATCTTTTTGAGGCCACAACCCACTTTATAGGCAGTGCACAGTATAGTGAATCAGAAGCTGGACCATGGACAGCTCCACGATAGCCAAACAGCAGGACTTGACAAGCTGCTGAACTGGTCTTTCCTGAAGCAGACTTACATGACTTTTCTGATATGAGCTTTCCACAAACAATAAAATTAAAGGATAAGAGGCTAGTGGCAAAGCAGAATACAGTTTCCAACTGGCAAGAGTGTTAGGAAAGGCTGCATTTTATCATCCTGTTTACGTCGTATGCTGAACATACCCTATATAAAGCAGGATTAGAATTGGAGGAAAGGGGCATACACATTGGAGGAAGGAATTTCAACAAGTTTAAGATGTTCAGATGCTACCACACTATTTGCAGAAAACAGCAAAGATTTGGAATAATTACTGAAGGAATAATTACTGAAGGAAGAAAGGCAAAGGCAGTTGAACGTTAAAAAACAAAAATAACAACCACGGTTTTAAAAATAAATTTAAAAGAAACTATGACGACACTATATTATTTAAATATTTTCCATATCTTGGTTCAGTCATTAATCGGAGTGGGGACTGCAGTCAAAAGGAGGAGCACTTATGAGGGAACTCAATGAGATTCAGAAGTCTAAAGATGTATAATCGAATACCAAAGTTAGGATTTTCCATGCTATCGTGTTTCCAATTTCAATGAATGTTTGTGAAAGCTGGACAGTGAAGAAAGCTGATAGGGGGAAAAATCAACTCATGTGCTACTGGAAGAAGAATTGGAGAAGAATTGGATCCCATGAAATGTAAAAAAAAAACAAATAAATGACTCCTAGAGCAATTAAGTCGGCACTCTTTCTAAAAGCCTAGATGACTAAACAGAAACGATTGCATTTTGGCCATATCACAAGAAGACATGACTTATCAGAAAAGATAATAAAGCCTGATAAGCCAGAATCCAACAACAAAAAAACCCACATTCCATATGAATAGACTGTATCAAGGAAGCCACAGCCATGAGTCTATAAGACATGGTTTGAGACTATGGAGATATAGTATAATAAAAAAACAACCTGAGAACAGTTGTTAATTACAATATCATGCAAGTACAACATTAGGTTGAAATTTATTAAAATGGAGTATAAATCCTCTAGAAGAAAGTTCCAAGAAATAACTATTTTGCGTAACAGGACCCAGTATGTAAAACCATGCTCAAATGGTTTGTGGGCAGAATTTCAGACATTTGAATATGGAAACATTTTCTTAGAGCCCTCCTATTATGATGGTACTTAACAATGCCTCCTAGCCAACTTAATAACCCCGCCCCAAATCAACAGAATTGGACTCAACATGGGAAAATAACTTCTATTTTTAAAGTCTGAATTTACAAAAGTTAATCAAATATTTCCTGGTATGTTTTACAAGTTGCACAAAATTTTACCCCAAATCTTTGCTTTCTAGTGATTATAATTAAACAGCAATGCCTAGTGACTTATATATGCAATGATACTGAACTTGTTCTAAGTATTGTATTAGACTGACTGCTCTCAATTTAGATCTAAACCTGCTAGAACTCCATACAGAAATGTCTCATAGTTTTAAGACTTCAAATATGGAGACCTAAGCTTTTGATCTGCAGGGAATATCTGAATGTAGTAGTAACTTATGAAATGAAGTGAGCTGCTTCAACTTCTCCTGTAGTTTTCAAAAGCATTTAAGCCTATTTCACATCAGAGGTTTCACAAATCACTATACTGTTGAGATTTTGTTGAGATGACGCTTCAGAAAGGCTTTTCTACAGATAAAAGGGAAGGAATTTTAAGGTGATCTTTATAAAGTACATATTATAGCCATAGGATCATGGATCAGTGGTTGAGTCACCAAATTTACGTGCTAGCTGGGGACAAGGTAGAAGGAATTAAGTTCTTATGTAACTCTCAAAATCTTCTATACCAAGAATCAGTAGCCACCGTAAGTTCAGATGTTCTAAGTGAGAAAGAGGTGATGCAGTGAACCACTTTGTTGGAATGGAAACCTTAAAAAAAAAACACCAAATTTCACTCAAAATACATTTTTAGTTTTGAAGAAATAGAGGAAAATCCCTATTTTGCTACTACTTTCTGATTTATTTTAAATGTATCTATCTTTTCCCGGCATATCTTTGAAAGTTCAATCTGATTTGTATCATATATTAGGGTACCTCTTGTGGTTGCCAGAAATGTGCACCATATAAAAGCCATAATATATGGAGGGCAGCTTCATTAATTTATTTTTAAAAAATCAGATTAAAATAACCAAAATTAAATGTATGGTAATTTGTTTTAAGTATTTCCATTTGTCTGACAGATGTTCAGTACATTAAAATTTGACTTCACTATCTATTTTCAGATTAATTAAAACTGAAACTCAGAAATAATTGTTATAATCCCATGGCCGTTGAACAGTGATAGGAAATGTCAGAAATAGACTTCTTATCTTGGTGAAAGAGCTTCATGGTCTTAGATAAGTAGGCAAATTCCTGGAGCTGGTTACCATATTTGGGCCCCAGAAGCCATACTAGTCCTCCAGAACTGTGACCAACCTTTAGTGGTCAGTTTCACTGTAATAGATCTAATACAGTGGTTCTCAATCTGTGGATCTTCAGATGTTTTGGCCTTCAACTCCCAGAAATCCTAACAGCTGGTAAACTGGCTGGGATTTCTGGGAGTTGTAGGACAAAACACCTGGGGACCCACAGGTTAAGAACCACTGATCTAGTATGTTAGAAAGAGTAATACTGATAAAGCCTGGCTTTCAGAATAAAGGTAGATAATCCTAAAATATGTAAATGCTGGAGACCCACTGTATAATATGAGTTGATGGAGTCTATCCTAGCAGCCAATGAGTAGAACAATCACTAATCTCAATGCAGCATGGTATAGTAGTTTGGACTATGACCCAAGGGACTAGGGTTTGCATCCTTGTTCACTATAAAAACCCACTGGCTAACTTTAGGCAAGTCTCATTCTCTCAGCCTCAGAGCTAGGCAAAGACAAAGCCCCTTAGAACAAATCTTGTTAAGAAAAACCCTGTGGCCGCATAAGTCAGAAATGAAACAACAACAATTCTAGCAGCCTGTAAGCATAACTATTATAGTAACCTGAATGCAACACAGTTCAGTACACTGTCACATCTGGACTCTTACACTTAGTATAGAAAAACCATTTACAGGCTGGGTTATGTTAATTTCTAGTATAGTAAGGTAAAGGTTTCCCCTGACGTTAAGTCCAGTCGTGAATGACTCTGGGGGTTGGTGCTCATCTCCATTTCTAAGCCAAAGACCCAGCGTTGTCCATAGACATCTCCAGGTCATGACTGCATGGAGCGCTGTTACCTTCCCACCGGAGCGGTACCTATTGATCTACTCACATTTGCATGTTTTCGAACTGCTAGACTGGCAGGAGCTGGAGCTAACAGCGGGCACTCATTCCGCTCCCGGGATTTGAACCTGGGACCTCTTGGTCCTCAAGTTCAGCAGCTCAGCGCTTTAACACACTGTGCCACCCAGGGGCCCCTGGTGATATGGTAAATCAGAGTCATCAGCAAAATAAAAATATTGTTTGTTTGCTGTATTTCTAGTCAAGTCCTTTGCCAACAACATAAATGAATTATTTAATGCTTTATTTCTTAATTTTGTTAAATCCAAAAGGAAGGCCAGTTCTAGACTAGCTACAGTATAGTTACTCAGAAGGAAGTCACATTATATTTGGTTAGATTTTGGCCCATGAAATTATGCATACACATAATTGAATTGACATCTGGGCCTAACCCAGAGTGTGGACAAGTCCAGGCTACAGCTCCCAGAATTCTCCAGTTAGGGATATGTATCTGGGAGCTAAAGTTCTCAAAAGCACTTTTTTCAAGCTCTGGTCAATATACATAAAAATCTTGTGCACACTTGCTAGAGAGTTATGTCCTTTGAACAAAGGGAACATAAGTTCGAATAAAGGATGAAACGATTCATTATACATTACAAGTCTATAGTACATACTCTGAGTTTTTGTTTTAAATATTCTACTTGTAAGAATAGTGGAAAGATTGGAGTTTTGATGCTGTAATGTGGGCAGCCAATGACTCCTTACCTCCAGAAAGTATGCTCTATTTGGTATCTACTTTAGACAGGACAGTTTCTTTTTTTCTACAACATCTATCTAATTTTTGAAATCCATTTATAGTGCATTTACAATAATGTGAGCTATGCTCTAATCATGTACCAAAGAAACAAAATTTTATGGCATGTAAGAATGAAGAGTGTCATTTGTAAAATACCCAAAGATCTTTCTATACTTTTTATGCTTTTAAAACATTTTTGTCCATCCATGGGGGAACCTTAATGAAATTTAGTTATACAGGATGACATTTGCCATCCCACCAGCATAAGAATGATATTGCTTTTTTCCAATGCTCTATCTGGCAAAAACAAAAGCTAATTAGGGCAAAGGCATCTGCTGTTTTTCAAAATTCATATTTGCTGAATCCCAACCATGTATTTGATATACAGGAACAATTTTTCTGCTGTCAAGAGAGAATCTTAAAGATTTGTATTTGTACAGTGTTCCCTCACTTATCACGGGGTTTAGGTTCCAGGACCACACACAATACGTGAAAATCCACGAAGTCAGGACACTATATTTATTTTAATATTTATACATTATTTGTATACACTATTTTAAGTCTTTATCAACCAATTGTGTGTTGATAAATCACCTCCTCCTCCTCCTGTTGCCACTTGGGCTCCTTTTCTCTCCCTTCGGCTTCTCCTTCCTCCCTTCCTTAGGCTGTAAATTGTAATTTTTTATGATTTATAATAGTCTTTTAGAGTTTATTGACAAACCGCGAAATAGCGAATCTGCGAAAAGTTAACAGAGGGATTGATCAGCAACTGAACAAGAGGTTTGGAGATAATTCACAATAATTTACAAGAATTGTACTTGACCTACATCCAGAGAACACGGTTAACCCAACCAACGATGGATCTGGACCAAACTTGCCAAGGATAATGGGACTATCAGTACCTTTGATACTGTGACCCCCCACCAACAATGGACTGGGACCAAAACGTGGCATGGAGAAGTCCCATGACCAACTGAACATACTGCATGGGTTAGTGGAAAATGGACCTTGATTTTGGGAGTTATAGTTCACCTACATACAGAGAAAGTGTGACCCCCACCAACAATGGACTGGGACCAGGGCTGTAGCCGGGGGGGAGTGTTAGAGGTTCAACCCCCCCCCCTCAAAATTTTTCAGTTTTTTTTAAACTGATTTACTCATGAATTTTAACTGATTCACCAAATTCCCATGAGTGTCCACTGAAGTTTATCGATGGAGCCTGATTTCTAAATTATTCTGTGTTATGGAATTAGTCTTCATGATTCGCCAAAAAAAAGTATCACCCCCCCCCCCCCCCCAAAAAAAAATTGTTTTCTGGCTATGGCCCTGACTGGGACCAAACTTGGCACAGAGAAGTCCCATGACCAACTAAACATACCGCAGGAGTTAGTGGTAATGGACCTTGATTCTGGGAGTTATAGTTCACCTGCATCCAGAAAGCACTGAACCCAGCCGACAAGGGATCTAGACTAAACTTGGCACACAGACCCAACTTGGCAAACTGTGAATACAGTGTTCCCTCACTACTTCGCGGTTCACTTTTCACGGATTCACTGTTTTCCCATAAACTCTAAAAGATTATTATAAATCATAAAAATTACAATTTACAGCCTAAGGAAGGAAGGAAGGAAGAAGCCAAAGTGAGAAAAAAGGAGCCCAAGCAGCAACGGGAGGAGGAGGAGGCAATTTATGGGCCGGGCTGTGGCGCAACTGGCTAGTAACCAACTGCAATAAATCACTACTGACCGAGAGGTCATGAGTTCGAAGCCCGGGTCGGGTTAAGCCCCCAACCATTAAATAGTCCAGCTTGCTGTTGACCTATGCAGCCCCGAAAGACAGTTGCATCTGTCAATTAGGGAAATTTAGGTACGCTTTATGCGGAAGGCTAATTTAACTAATTTACAACATCATAAAAACTGCCAGCAAAACACGAGGAAAGGAATGAGGAAGTACAGCCACTAGTGGACAGTGAAGCAACATCTCCCCCTGTGGCCGGAATCGTGAAGCTGGAGAAAAATGTTAAATGCCTCTGTGTCTGTCTATATATGTTGTTTGTCTGTTGGCATTGAATATTTGCCATATATGTGTTCATTGTAATCCGCCCTGAGTCCCCTTCGGGGTGAGAAGGGCGGAATATAAATACTGTAAATAAATAAATAAATAAATATATCAACACACGATTGGTTGATAAAGACTTAAAATAGTGTATAACTACTAAAATAATGTATAAATATTAAAATAAATATAGTGTCCCTACTTCGCGGATTTTCACTTATTGCGGGTGGTCCTGGAACCTAACCCCAGCGATAAGTGAGGGAACACTGTACTGGCAGGGTTTGGGGATGATCGTCCTGGGAATCTGGGAGTTATCCAGACAGCCCTGAATCCAGCCAACGACGGATCTGGCCCAAACTATATTACCTAACATCCCAAAACAAATCATGCCTTCTTTTAATAATCCGGGCACCGCCGGATCCCCAAGCTAGTAAATAAATAAAATAAATACTAAAGGCTTCTCTTTTAAAGCCTGGGCGCACCTTAATATCCCAAGTGAAGGTTACAAACCATTGGCCACTTGAGGCGGCTTGAATGGGATGTAGAGAACCCACGCCGGCCCATTTACGTTCACAATCTCGCCTTGCTTTGTCATCCCACATTTTTCCCCCTCCCTCCGCCCCTATCTGTCTCGTTTTGTTTACTTCCTCTCCTTCCTGACAGGACAGACCCTCCCCACTTCCTTCCAGATTCCCTTCCCTCTTCCTCTCCTTTTTCACTGCGCCGCGCGAAGCGAAGGGAAGTCCGCCCCCTTTTGGCCAATGCGAGGCGGGCCTTCTCTGTCTCCTTGTATGTGTGTGTGTGTGAGAGAGAGAGATGCGCGCGCCTGCCTGCCTTGCCTTGCGCGCGCGGCACCGCAGTGGAGCGCGAGCGCCGACCATTAGCGCAGGTGTTGCTGCTTCTGAGGCAGCTCTCTGAGGGGAAGCGGCGCAGCGCGAGCCTCCAAACCAAGGGCACGCGACTGGGAGGGGAGCCTACCGTAGCGTAGAAGCTCGCCAGCCATTCAGAAGCAGGGCGCTCTGGTCTCCTCAGCAACGCGGCCTGGATATATAGCCGAGACTGCCTGCGCCCCTCTTTTTCTTCTTCTCCCCCCCTTCTTTTCCCGCCCAGCTGGTCGTTGACATCTCCCTCACTCTGAAAAAAACCCTCCTCAGCTTGCCCTTCTTTCCACATTCTCCAAGCGGAGGGAGCAGGAGAGCCTGCCGTTCTCCCTTTCCTTCCGTCCTTTCTCCTCCTGCTCCTTTTTCTTCCACACTCCACCCAGATCTCGTGAAAATAGGAGGAGGTTCTTTTCCCCATCCTTCCTTCCTTCCCTCCCTCTTCTGCTGCTCCCTTTTTCCCCAACTGGTCTGTGGACGCTGCAGAGGGATATCCCCATTGCTCAGCCTCCCAGCAGGGAAGACTTATTGTGATATTATTCATATTTTTGAGTGGGGGAAGGATCTTGCTGGTAAGGTTCTCTGATGGTTCCCAACCATGGGGAAGGACCAGGAACTGCTGGAAGCTGCTCGCACTGGGAATGTGGCTTTGGTGGAGAAACTCTTGGCTGGCAGGAAAGGAGGGCTCCTGGGCAGTGGATCTGGACCTATCCCTCTATCCAACTTGCTGAGGTAGGGATATGATTCCCCGCCAGGCGCTCCTCCTCCTTATCATCCTCCTCATCATTTTCCTCCTCCTCATCACCATCTCCCTCTTCTTTCTCATATTGGCTGGTATTATTCACAAGACCTAGAAATTGTGTTTGGCCTCTTGAGATGTGCAACTGTCCTGTAATTGGGTTGCTGTGAGTTTTCTGGGCTGTATGGCCATGTTCCAGAAGCATTTTCTCCTGACGTTTTGCCTGCATCTATGGCAGGCATCCTCAGAGGTTGTGAGGTCTGTTGGAAACTATGCAAGTGGGGTTATATATCTGGAATGTTCAGGATGGGAAAGAGAACTCTGGTCTGTTTGAGGCAGGTGTGTATGTTTCAATCAGCCACATTGATTAGCATTTAATAGCCTTTCAGTTTCAAGGTCTGACAGTTTACTGCCTGGGGAATCCTTTGTTGGGAGGTGTTAGCTGGCCCTGATTGATTCATGTCTGGAATTCCTCTGTGGTGTTCAATGCTATATCAGTGCTAATCATGGTGGCCAATTGCCACATGCACACTTGCCTCAAACAGACCAGAGTTCTTTCTCCCACCCTGAACATTCCAGAGATATATAACCCCACTTGCATAGTTTCCAACAGACCTCACAACCTCTGAGGATGCCTGCCATAGATGCAGGCAAAACGTCAGGAGAAAATGCTTCTGGAACATGGCCATACAGCCCAGAAAACTTACAGCAAACCTGTGATTCTGGCCATGAAAGCCTTTGACAACACATTGTCCTGTAATTACTGTACTTCAAAGTCCCTGGCTTGGATGACATTAACACAGTTATGTTGTGCCCCCCTCCCTTCAATGCGTCAGCAGGTGCTTGGTTTTGCTTTGAGACTTGCTCTGGTGCAGAACTTTAGCATATATAGATGACACATTGCTATGAATCCTTTTGTGTTTTCTTTTTATGACAAATGATAAGAGCTAACTACTGCATATATATAGTTGCATAGTAAATTGGTATGTGTGTTCCCCCCAAGCTTATGTTTACATCTCTCCTTTGAAGGAGAAAGAAATGTCTCTCATTAGTAAGACAGTATTGCGAAGGAATGTGAACCTCCTAATGAGAGATCTGCTACATAGAGTAAGTGTGAAATGTATGCAGCAGGTGCTCTGTATTTCAAAACTACAGTACTGTATATGATAATGAGCTACTAAGCAGTTATAGATAAAGGGAGGGTGACTTCTTATTCAGATAAGCCTCATATTATATGTATTTAATTTTAGGCATTAATAATGGAACATTAAGTATAATTCTTCGGCTTGTGAGAAGAATATCTTTCACGGGCATTTGCCTTTTGTCAAATAAAAGGTCTGCAGCACTCAGCTCTTCTATTAGGACTACAGCAGACAAGAGCACAGCAAGGCAAAATGAATTGACATGCTATTGACCTAAAACTTAAACTAATGAGTAAGTGTGTTCCACTGAAAAAAGGCATGCTCTGAAGTAACGAAAATTGTTTCAGTGACAGGCAAAAAGGCTCTGGTAGTTTTTCAGGATTCTCTATAGTAACAAGTTTAATATTTTCTCCAACTCACAGTATCTTTGCACAAAGGAATATTAAACACATTATTCCCTTTCTCGTTACATTATTAAAATTTCAAATGAGTAGTGTTTGAGATGGCTGTAACAATTGGATAATAACATGCTCAAAATTTCATAGTGACACAATTAGCATCTCTCTTTATTATAGTCTGCACCATTCTTCTATGTTTACTCGCTTAGGATACATTTCATAGAGCAACGGTTTAAGTGTTTACAATTTATGTTCATCTGTTTGCTCACTTTTAATAACAAATGATGGAAGAGCTTCAGTTACCATATTACATAGTACCATATTACATATATAGAAAATTGATTACTGAAGCTGAAAGTTAGATTTATAAGCCTTCTTTTTAGTAGAAGTTTCACTAGTTTTATCATACAGAACAGTTGCATTATACTTCCCCCACCCCAGCCTCAGAATCTTTTAAAAAGCTTGGAAAGAGTATTTAAAAAAGGACAAAAGACAACTTTTAAAGTGCATATATATATTCATTTCTGATCCGGCCAATATCAAGTATTTAGTTAGCAAAGGAAAAAAGAAAGATATACATTTCAGTTACTACCATCTAACACTAATTTCTTGAAAAGTCAGACCTGGCTGCTACAGCACAAATGTGGCAAGAATGTAATAAAACACAACAATGTAAAAACAAATCTATGAAACATATTAAAATCACATTAACAATAAAAAATAGTTGGATAAAAACCTGGGAAAGCTCATAAAAATGAACTGGGCCAGAGAAAGTGCATACAGTGAGGAATGTGAACACATTTTGGAACCAAATAGCTTAAATGTCTGAATATTATATGAATGGGTAAACTCTGAATACCAGAGTTTTACAAGCAGCATAAGGGGAAAAAATCCCCTTCAACACAGATTTCTGGTGATACTATATTACAGAACTTAGAAGCAAGCTATGAGACCCAGAAATTAGATGATTCTATATGCAAAAAGAAATAAAGCTACACAAAAGTATTTATTTTATGAATCTACTAAAGAAAATGTATTGTTAGTCCAATGATGGCAACAAATATCAGTGTCTGATGCCAGATCAGTGACAGAGAAGAAATTTGATCCTGGATGAACAAGGTGACATAGCTTGCCACAAGATTTTGAACACTACATCAGACATCCAGTGGATGGACAGGTGATTTGCAGTGATTGTTATGAATCCATTTCTCAGTTGATGTGCTTACATACTAGAGTCATGTCCCTTGTAGCTGTTGAAAGTAGCTCTAGAGAGATTGGTGGATTGGATAAGGGAAATAGTGAATTCCTCACTACAACAAGGCAAGCTTCCATCTTTTCTAAAAGGCTATAGTGAGGCCAATGTTGAAAAATCCTCTCTTGAACTCACCAGACTGAAGAACTGTTGGCCTCCATCCTGAGATATCCCTCAGGGTTCAGTGTTGTCCCTTGTGTTAATATTTATATGAAACTACTAGGAGATGTCATTTAGAGTTTTGAGGTTCAGTATCATAGGTTCAGTACCATCAATACGCTAATGATACACAACCCTATTTCTCCTTTCCATCCAATAACAAGGAAGCTATTTCTGTACTAAACCGTTGTATGCTATCAATAATGGAATACATGAGGCCAAACAAATTTAAATTTAATCCAGACAAGATAAAAGTCTTGCTGGTCAGCTGGAAAGCTCTACGAGTAGGGATTCAGTCTGTACTGGATCAGGTTACAGTCCCCAAGAAATTTCAGATTTACAGCTTGGAAATGCTTTTACACTTGGACCGAAGCCTGGATGCCCATATTTCAGCTGTGTTTAAGGCTAAATCTACACTGCCCTATATTCCAGGATCTGATATCAGATTATCTGCTTATCCCAGATTATCTAGCAGTATAGACTCGTATAATCCAATTTAATATTTATATGGGATATGAGGCAGAGTAGATCCAGCCAAGGAGTTCATTATCACTGTTAAAACTACTGGACAAGCTTCACCAATTCCTTGAGAAGTCAGACCTGGCTGTTACAGCACAAATGTAGCAAGAATGTGATGTGGTTTGATAAGATCCTAAATTTGATCATATCACACATATGGTAAAATTGCCCCACACTTCTTCCAAGTTAAAACATGGAGTGAGTTCAGGGTGCATTGGAGATGGGAGAAGTTGCACAGTCTGTAGTATGTTGGTGAAAAACAATGATAAGAAAGATCCATCAAACTGCCACAAAAGAAGAAAAAGCACAAATGCTTTGTAGTATCTTTCAGAACTCACAAGAGTTCCTTGTCAAAGAGAACAACATTACCAAGTCTGAGTCTAAAAGCAAGAAACTTTCTCCTTATATTTATGGTCTAAATCCCTTCCCATAGAATGATGTTATCACTGATCTTCTTGCAGCTGGTTCATGAGCCATTTGAACCTTTGTCCACTGCTGATGAACATGTACTCACCTTGAAAGTGTGGCACTTGCATTGCTATCACCTCTGCAAGGAGTGCAGTTGAGCTCGTGGCATTCCTACAGGCGAGCCTTTTCTTGTATTCCATTGGAGTCCTAAGACCAAACACCTCTTCCTTAACAAAAGTAGTGTCAGAATAGATTGTTTGTTATGGGGGTCCTTGAAAAAGTCAACAAGTGTCAGCACAACATTTTTCTTAAAAGATTTTTTTAAGATCATCCGGTTGATTTAAGAATTGGCTAATGTGCCTATTCATGAAGCACATTCACGTTGTCATTGACAGATCTGATATATGGAATACCATTACCTGATCTTTGAAAGGCCACTATATGGTCACAACCATCCACATGTATTCATCATTTATAAACTGGACTGCAAATCTAGAGCACATGCTAATTTTGGTCATACTGCCTCCTATTCTTCAGTAACCTGTCCCTCCAAACATTTGTAAAGTTGCTTAGAAGTAACTGATATTTTGAGTAATCGTTTATGCCAGTGGTTTTCAGCCTTTGGTCCTCCAGGTGTTTTGGACTTCAATTCCCAGAAATCCCAGTTAGTTTACCAGCTGTTAGGAATTGTGGAAGCTGAAGTCCAAAACACCTGAAGGACCAAAGGTTGGGAACAGCTGATCTATGCTTTCACAAGTCCTGTATCAAGGTGGATTTTAAAATTGTTGACAGTGGCTGTGCAGGTGGGGACATGCATGGTAGGCAGAAGGGGATATATTTACCAGCCTACTCAACTGTAGAACTTTCCAATTTGTTTGAGAGCACAGATGACCACTTGAAGAAGTTATAAGTAGGCAACTTATTCTTATATTTTGGACCCATTCTAGATTAAAATTCCAAGTACCATTCTATTTTTATATTTTTGCAAGAGGATGAAAGTGTTGTACTTTGAGATACTATTACACTGGGAATAAAAACTTCCCAACTGTGACAAAGAATGGATTTCACTGGTCTGCCTTCCACTGAGAAGGCAACAAAATAAGTAACAGCTTAGCGTCAACTTTGAATGATGTGGTGGTGTGTATGCAAGGATTGTTAATGTTTCTATATGTAATTAATAGTTTTGAGACTGGAGTAATTAATGTGTTAAGATTTACTTTTAAGAATTATGAATCATATTGGATTCATTCAATTTTTCCCTAGATATTACTATGATATAATGAAAAGCATATAAACCACTAATATGCTGGATAGCATTAGATAAAGCAAAGTGCTATGTGCAAGAGACAAAAGTTATTCTATAGTGCAAGTCAATTCAAAAGCCTTTATTGTCTGGTTCTTCAAAATGGGATGGATTGAGGATTGAGGGCATCTCTAGATGTTAGGTATTGTTTGAGGCATAGGAACACTGTGACTTGCTTCAGATAAAATGCCAAATCATAGTTTATAATTTAATAAGCAAGTTATAGTAATGTGATTTATTTCCTACTTTCTTTATTCTGCACCATAGGGAAGACTTGAACAATAATGAGATATAGTTTATATTGAATGTCATCTATATATTTAATTAGATAAATTTGCCTCATCTAGACTACAAACTATATATTTCTTCAATATCAACAAATTACATTATTAATGAACATACCCATAAATATATTAAATATTATGCTGGCACCCCTAACTACCAGCATACCAAAAACTTTTTATCTTTCTCCTGTAACCTTTTGTACTGTTTGAAAATGGTCTGCAAACTCTCCAGGTGTGCACCCTGTGTTTGTGAGGGGCTGCAATGGAGAAGTAATGGGAATAACCCTTTAATTTTGGCCTTATCTATACAGTTATATTATAAACTATAAAACCTGTCTTCAGATAGTTTTCTGTTATAGTTATGGTCACTTGAACGAAGCCATTAGGCACTTGAAGTAATTACAGACACATAATGGCAATTACCTTGTCAAATAAAATTGTATTCACATTACGCCTTAGAGCTATATACATAGTAATGATAATACCTATAAGAAATTTGCAACTATGCTAATTTAGATGGATGTTTATTATATTATTATATTAATAAGTTAATTAAAATGTGTTTATTTTAAATTTGTTTCTAATTTTGATTTGCAATATATTCTTAATGTTTTATATATAGTAGACCTTTCACATTGCTGGGTCAGGGGTACAGGAACTCCACAAAAATATAAAAAGCAACGAATTAAAACAATACTATTCCTTTTACCTGATAGAACACCTTTCTACCCTGTTTCCCCGAAAATAAGACATCCCCGGAAAATAAGACCTAGTAGAGATTTTGCTGAATTGCTAAATATAAGGCCTCCCCCAAAAGTAAGACCTAGCAAAGTTTCTGTTTGGAAGCTGCCCGGCGCCTGCCAAACAGAACACCAGAGCATGCAGAATTGGTAAATGTACATACCAGTTGTACATGAAAATAATGGTAGTAACAAGAAATTCTTGATAGGATTCACAGTTTGTCTGATTATGTTGGTTTGTGATGACAACTACTGTATAGTATATAATATATATTTTTTTGTTCAACAATACATGTGAATTCTTCTTAATTGAAAAATAAGACATCCCCTGAAAATAAGACTTAGCATATCTTTGGGAGCAAAAATTAATATAAGACACTGTCATATTTTCGGGGAAACACGGTAGAAATCAGTTGTTTTCCAGTACTACTCTCTAGGTGTTTGAAGTGTGATTTGATGGTCAACCTCTGGCAGAGACTGACTATAGAATCACACTGGAGGACCTATAAATGCACAGAGATTTTTTTTTTTTTGGAATCACTAAGTCCTCCAAGAGGACTCTGTGGTCAAATTCCTGTTGAATTTGACCATAGAGTTGCACTGGAGGACCTAAAGATTTCTAAAGATAACATATTGATCAAATCCATAAAAGTTACACCTGTGAATGTGGAGACCTCACTCTATGTATATGCACACATACGCACAAATCTTGATGTAGTTTCAGTAGATCATCTATGATCTGTTTCTGATTATCTGTGTAGTGAATCTATTGAATCATAGTTGTATCTATTAGTGATCATTGTTTGAACAACCAAGTAACCTTAGGCCAGATTGATGTCGATATTAAAGACACTCTTTTAATATTTTATTATTCAAGTTACATTATTACATCAAGGATTTAGAGAGAATGTTGTGGGTACTACTCCTATACTGCTACTCATCTCCACAGTTGTCCTGATCTCATTCTTTGCATTCCCCTATGGTCTTTATTAGGGTCAGTCAAAATTTAAATCCATGCATTGGATCTGCACTTTATTTTCCTGTGCAGTCTATTTTGTTGTTGTTTATTCGTTCAGTCACTTCTGACTCTTCATGATCTCTTGGACCAGCCCACTCAGTCTATACCGATCAATATATGTTTTAATCTGATAGTAGAGATACAGAATTTAGAATTAGTTCAGACATGGAAGATGTTTCGACATAGTCTGGGATTATGTTGCCTTTATTTTTTCTTTAATAACACAGCTGACCATATTCAGTAGAGCCCCATTCCCTTGTGTAGTGTTTTCAGTGGTTAGAGAAGTGTCATGGATAGTAGAGCAGAGGTTCTCAACCTGGGGTCCCCAGATGTTTTTGGCTTTCAACTTCCAGAAATCCTAACAGCTGGTAAACTGACTGGGATTTCTGGGAGCTGTAGGCCAAAAACATTTGGGGACCCCAGGTTAAGAACTGATTTTGTAGAGGCTGATTTTGTCCCATTTTCTATCTTCTCTTTCTCCCTTCAATTGTTATGAACTTTGTACCTCGTCACATGGAGGTCCTTAATGCAGGGAATCCATAAGGCAGTAGGGCAAATTGTGGGGCAGAGAAGCAAATCCATTGCACAGCACCTCGCATCTTCCACATTACCCGGTTGTCCATCACATGCTGGAAAGCATACCTTTCCGGTTTGCTCCTGCACTGTCCCCAGCATTTTCAGTCTGAACATGGGTAGTCTCCCATGTTTAAAGTTCCCCGTGCTAGAACAGTTAGCTGACACAGCCAGCATGGAACCTCACCAGAAGAAACTGCAACTCTTATGGTTACATAGCATTGAACCAGGCTGTCTCAAACTGCATTAATTCTACAGTATAGATGCACTCTGACTTTCAAAGTACAAAAGTAGTTTGAACTGAATTATTTTAGCAACAGGGGCAGGGAGAATCAGTTTTCCCTATAAACTCAGGTAAAAGCAAACTGTTGCAGCCTCTCTTAGTTTGTGTGTTGATCTTATTAATAACTTTTGCTATCTTGACCACCCACTATTATTGCATGACGGGTATGAACTGATACAGTCTTCATATCATACATATTCCTGTTTAAAATGACTTCCTTAATTTTTATTTTTAAAATTTATTCCTAATTATGTTTAACTATTCCTTTTATTAGCTTTATTTTTGTCTTTAGATGACAAAAATATCACATTCAAATGTGTTTTTCTGTATATAAAATTATATTTGGTGCTGGTGTTTATATCATAGTAATATATAAGTAGTTTTACAAATTGACTTACTGATTCAAATTGTAATAATACCATGGAGTTTGTGTTTTCTTTGCAGCATTTGGCGAGGACCAAACATAAATTGCACGGATGCTTCAGGGTACACTGCTTTACATCATGCAGCCTTAAATGGTCACAAGTAAGTACCAGATGCATTTATTTTATTTTTCTACTTGTACAAAGTTCAGAAACAGTCATATATATGTGTATATAATAAAATGTCATTGTTTCCTCTGCTTATATTGCCTGTCCAGTGGCAGAAACCATCTTTATTTTCATGTATACAAATTAATTTTATTCCTTTGGGACCAAGATTTATGTTTGTTGTTTTATGCTCTCAATTTGTTTCTGATTTATGGCAATCCCAGGGCAACCCTCTCCTAAAGTCATCTTGGTAAGTGTCAAGGACAGAACGCCACAAGATTCAAAGTAACAGAGTTTATTAGATTACAGAACTCAAAAATGCCCGTAAAACACAAGGGCCAGGCAGTTTTTGCCTTTAGGAGCAAAAAGGGGCAAAAGTAAATGTTCAAAAGATAAACCGGATTAAACCGGAGTTTAATCCGGGTAAAAACAAACTGCTTGCTTCAGCCTGGGTATAAACGAAACGAAAGCCAAGGAACAAAAGATACAAAGAATGCAACTAATTGGCAGCAGATTCCTCTCTGCTGCCAACACTGTGCTTAGAGTAACTTGCGTCGCTCCCCCACACACACAGCAGACAGGATCTCCAACACGAGTAAATCAGCCAAGGATTGTAGCAGTTGAGTAGACCAGTTCCGTTCCGTAGATCAAAGCCAGAAGCAGACGTTTGTAGTTTTTCCAAGTCCAAGAAGGGGGGAAGCCAAGCCGTGGTCAGTTCAGTCCGAGTTCTCAAAGCAGGAGATGGCGTCCGTCAAGAAGACGACGGAGGGTCAAGCTAATAAGAGTAAGCACAGGTTTGCACAAACAAATGCCCACACAATCCCTCCCGCCGTCTGACCCTGGATTCCAATCAACTTACGTCACAGCACAGGAAAGCACACAAGTCTTCAGGGAAGCGTCCCACACATACACGGATCCCAAGCGTTTGCCCAGATTACCTTGCCCAACGCAATTTGCAATTGCTCCCAAGCCCCATTTTATGCCAGTTACAAATCTTCATCACTGTCAGCTGTCCTCCTTAACCCGGGCGTTTCCTCATCACTTTCCTCGTCAGAGCTGGAACACCTCTGACTACGCCCAACAGCATCTCCAGCTGTGGATCCCGTCCCATCCCTCCAGCTAAACCATGGGTCTAATCCTGAAGGTCCCCATTCATCTTCTGTCCCATCATGGCCAGTGGCACCCACTTCCTCCCTTACCCGAGTCCAATCCATCTCATCCTCCTCTGAGCTAACCAGCCCCTCCTCCATTCTCTCCGTAAACCCTTCGAAAGACTCCTCGTCAGATGGTGCTGCAAATATGTCTCGCAGTCTTTTTCTCTCTCGCTCCTCGAGAGTATCTGACTCTCGAGGAGTCTTACGCCCACGTCTGTCAGTAACAGAGCCATGAGGCTCAATCATAACACTATCCCCTCTCACAAAGGCCTCCTCCCCCGATGGCGGAGAAGTGGCAGTGATACCCTCCGCTATAGCACCACGACGACTAGAGGTATCAAGTTTCAACAGCGAACGATGAAAGACTGGATGGACCTTTAAACTAGACGGTAAACGCAAACGAAACGCAACAGAAGAAATCTTTTTAACGATAGGAAAGGGACCCAAATACCGAGGCGCAAACTTTCCCCCAGCCTGTTTAATATGTTTGGAAGATAACCACACCAAATCCCCTTCTTCCAACTCCTCCCCTGCCTGCCTGTGGCGGTCAGCCTGAATCTTCTGCGTTGCCTTAGCTTCCAACAGTAAGCGACGGGCAACATCATGCAATGCAGCCATTTCCGAAGAGCGGTACACAGGGTCCGAAGAGACCACATTGGTCGACGGCGCCACACCTCCCCGTGGGTGAAAACCATAAGTTAGCTCAAATGGCGTATGCTGACTAGACGTGTGCACCGCATTGTTGTAAGCAAATTCCGCCACCGGTAACCACTTTACCCAAGCCGTGGGTTGATCTAAACAAAAACAACGCAGATACTGCTCTAAGAGCCCATTAACCCGTTCCGACTGTCCATCCGTTTGCGGATGGAAAGCTGAAGACACGTTTAACTTAGTCCCCAAACACTCATGGAAGTGTTTCCAAAAGCGTGACACAAATTGCGGAGCCCTATCTGAAATAATCACCTCGGGTGCTCCGTGCAAACGATAGATGTGCTTTGTAAATAGTAAGGCCAACGTAGGGGCCGCCGGAATGGTTGAACAAGGAATAAAATGAGCCAGTTTACTAAATAAATCCACCACCACCCAAATACAAGTATAACCCCCAGACTTAGGCAAATCTGAAATAAAATCCATGGAAATGATTTGCCATGGCCTCTCCGGAACAGGTAAAGACGATAACAACCCTCTAGGGCGCCCAACAGGCGTCTTACTCTGCTGACAAACGGCGCAGCTGTCACAAAAGCGCAGAATGTCTTGCCGCATCTTTGGCCACCAGTAGCTCCTGGTGATAAGCTGTACGGTCTTGAACCTGCCAAAGTGCCCAGCCATGGGTTCGTCATGGTGGGCTCTAATCACCTCCAACCTGAGGGTCCCTACTGGTACGTAAACCTGCCCCCTACGCACCAATACCCCGTCTTGATCCTGGAGATGCGGCAGTATGGTACGGTTACCTGCAGAGAGCAGCATCAGTTGCTCCTGAGTCCACACATCATCCTTCTGAGCCTCAAGGATCTGGTCATGTAACCCAAGCTCATTATCTACAACACACAGAGAGGCAGTAGGCAAGATGGTCTGACATACTACCTGCTCATTGGTCTTAAATTCCGGCTTGCGGGATAAAGCATCGGCCCGCAAGTTTGCCTTCCCCTCCACGAACTGCACCTTGAAGTTAAACCTGGAGAAAAACAAAGCCCAGCGGATTTGACGCTGGTTTAACTTCTTTGCTGTTTGCAAGTGCTCTAAGTTCTTGTGATCAGATCTGACCACGATCTGGTGCCGTGCCCCTTCAAGCCAGTGCCGCCACACCTCAAACGCCACCTTAATCGCCAACAACTCCTTCTCCCATATGGTATAGTTCTGCTCGAAGGGTGTTAGTTGCCGCGAGTAAAATCCACAGGGACGCAAGGTCCCTGAGGAATCCTTCTGAGACAATACAGCCCCCAACGCGTAGCTAGAAGCGTCCGCTTCTACCACGAACGGTCTGTCAACATCAGGATGGGTTAGTATGTTGTCCGATTGAAAACTAGACTTTAGTTGTAGAAACGCCTCGTGAGCTTCCCGCCCCCACACAAATGGCTGTTTCTTGCGCAGAAGCTGCGTCAAAGGTACCGTGAGCTTTGCAAAATTCGGAATAAACTCCCGGTAGTAATTAGCGAAACCCAAGAACCTTTGTACATCCTTCTTAGTCTTCAGCTCCTGCCATGAGTTGACGGCGTCAACCTTATGTGGGTCCATTTTAAGTTCCCTACCTGACACTACATGACCTAGGAACTCCACTTCAGGCACATGAAAGACGCACTTGGAAGCCTTGGCGAAAAGCCCATTAGCCCGCAGTCGGTGCAGAACCTGCTTGACATGTTGACGATGTTCTTTCTCGTCCTTAGAAAAAATCAAGATATCATCCAAATAAATCACTAAAAATTGGTCAATTAGGTCCCTGAACACATCGTTCATGAACCTCTGGAATACCGCAGGAGCATTACAAAGCCCAAAAGGCATGACTCGGAACTCGTGGCATCCGAAACACGTGTTAAATGCCGTCTTCCATTCATCCCCTTCCCGTATACGGATTAAGTTATAGGCCCCCCGCAGGTCAAGCTTGGTAAAGACCTTAGCCCCTTGCACCCTTGATAACAGTTCCGAGATTAAAGGCAGCGGGTACCTATCCCGAATGGTGTATTTGTTTAGGATCCGATAATCGCAGACCAACCTAAGTTCCCCAGTCTTTTTGGCTACAAAGAATACCGGTGCCGCAGTTGGAGAACTAGATGGGCGAATAAACCCCTTGGCTAAATTTTCATCTAGAAACTCCCGCAAAGCTTGCCTTTCCGGTACAGTCAAGGCATACAGCCTCCCTGCTGGCAGTTTCGCACCTTCTGCCAACTTGATGGCGCAATCATATGGCCTGTGCGGTGGTAATTTGTCCGCTTCTCTTTTACAAAATACATCAGAGAACTCCCCATACTCAGCAGGCACTCCCTCCATATCAGAATGAGTAACATTTAGAGTGCAACAATCCTGCCTCTTTAAGATCACTTTACGTGTTGCCCAATCTACTTGTGGGTTTACTACAGCTAGCCAATCCATCCCCAGGATCACATCATATCTAGGCAAGCTCGTAATATCCCACACAAACGTTCCCGTTACTCCCTGCACCTCCCACGTTACTGCTGAGGTTTCATGGTTAACCACCCCAGTCTCCAGCAGTCTCCCATCTGCTCCTTCCACCCACACGTCGCATGCCTTGCGCACTCTAGGAATGCCATGCTTCTTAGCAAACTCAATATCTACATAGGAGACCGTAGCCCCTGAGTCCAGCAGTGCCAAAGTAGAAACAAGTTCCCTTCCCCCAACAGATAATGTAATGGGTACGAAAACATGCTTCCTCCCCTCAGTTGACTGCTTGAGGAGCCCTAGTGCGTTGGACTCACGTCGCACTAGGGCTGGCCTTTTCCCGAAAGCTGGGAAGGTTTCACATTACAATTTTTGGCAAAATGCCCAGCATTCCCACAGTACAAACACAAGCCCAGCTGCCTCCTACGGCTCTTTTCCTCTGTAGACAGCTTTTTAAAGACCCCAAGCTCCATGGGCTCTTCCCCCATCACCACAGGTGCCCTGGTTACATGCATGGGTGGCGCACACATTGCTTTTGAGTGTTTACAAGCCTCGAACCTTGCGTCTAAACGCAGCACCTTAGCTACTAAGGCGTCCCAGCTTTCAGCCGGCTCCAAGCGTGCTAATTCATCCTGGAGCATATCACTTAACCCGGCAGTAAATAAAAGCATGAATGCATTTTCCCCCCAATCCAGCTGGTGGCGATACAGGTTAAACTTATTTAAGTAATCCAAAACAGTCCCCTTTCCCTGTTTCAACCGATACAGAGCCCACCCAGCGTTCTCCGTGCGGAGAGGATCCCCAAAAGTATCAGTTAACAACTTTTTGAAATTATTCAAATTGTCCTTGACTGGGTCATTTCCCAAAATTAAATTAGTGGCCCATTGTCCTGCGGGACCGGTCAACAAACTCAAAATAAAGGCCACCTTGCTAGTGTCTGTAGGAAAAGCATGAGCACTGAGCTGAGAAAAATAAAGCTCCACTTGTGCCAAAAAGGTTGGCAACTTGCACCTGGTTCCGTCAAAGCGTTCAGGAGTCAAAACATGTCCTTTCACAGCCTGAGCTGTTTGGATAACGGTAAAAGCCGTTTGCAATTGGTCTACTTTGGCCCTTAACTCATCCATCGTCTTCCTGACGGGTTTATTGCTGCAATAAACTTTTTATGGGCGTTGGGCAATCTGTCAAGGACAGAACGCCACAAGATTCAAAGTAACAGAGTTTATTAGATTACAGAACTCAAAAATGCCCGTAAAACACAAGGGCCAGGCAGTTTTTGCCTTTAGGAGCAAAAAGGGGCAAAAGTAAATGTTCAAAAGATAAACCGGATTAAACCGGAGTTTAATCCGGGTAAAAACAAACTGCTTGCTTCAGCCTGGGTATAAACGAAACGAAAGCCAAGGAACAAAAGATACAAAGAATGCAACTAATTGGCAGCAGATTCCTCTCTGCTGCCAACACTGTGCTTAGAGTAACTTGCGTCGCTCCCCCACACACACAGCAGACAGGATCTCCAACACGAGTAAATCAGCCAAGGATTGTAGCAGTTGAGTAGACCAGTTCCGTTCCGTAGATCAAAGCCAGAAGCAGACGTTTGTAGTTTTTCCAAGTCCAAGAAGGGGGGAAGCCAAGCCGTGGTCAGTTCAGTCCGAGTTCTCAAAGCAGGAGATGGCGTCCGTCAAGAAGACGACGGAGGGTCAAGCTAATAAGAGTAAGCACAGGTTTGCACAAACAAATGCCCACACAATCCCTCCCGCCGTCTGACCCTGGATTCCAATCAACTTACGTCACAGCACAGGAAAGCACACAAGTCTTCAGGGAAGCGTCCCACACATACACGGATCCCAAGCGTTTGCCCAGATTACCTTGCCCAACGCAATTTGCAATTGCTCCCAAGCCCCATTTTATGCCAGTTACAAATCTTCATCACTGTCAGCTGTCCTCCTTAACCCGGGCGTTTCCTCATCACTTTCCTCGTCAGAGCTGGAACACCTCTGACTACGCCCAACAGCATCTCCAGCTGTGGATCCCGTCCCATCCCTCCAGCTAAACCATGGGTCTAATCCTGAAGGTCCCCATTCATCTTCTGTCCCATCATGGCCAGTGGCACCCACTTCCTCCCTTACCCGAGTCCAATCCATCTCATCCTCCTCTGAGCTAACCAGCCCCTCCTCCATTCTCTCCGTAAACCCTTCGAAAGACTCCTCGTCAGATGGTGCTGCAAATATGTCTCGCAGTCTTTTTCTCTCTCGCTCCTCGAGAGTATCTGACTCTCGAGGAGTCTTACGCCCACGTCTGTCAGTAACAGAGCCATGAGGCTCAATCATAACAGTAAGACTTGTTTAGAAGTGGTTTGCCATTGTCTTTCTCTCAAACTACTATACACAATGGTTCTTGAAGTTGATATATGTATTCTAAATGTTTATAGCTTACTTTTGTTTTGTGGGAAAATTCAAGGTGGTTAAAACAAAACAACAACGACGATGATACCACTAACAACACACTCTCACACAAAACAGCCTTGGAAATATATTTACACATATCTTCACCCCGGCTTTAATGAAAGTAGTAATCCATGATATCTGAGAGAGCGTGCAACTAAAAGCACAATGTTACCTTATTCGGAACAAATGCAACCAGTCAGTAAGTTGGAAGGGATCTCAAAAATTGTCTAGTTCAGTGCCCCCTGTTAATGCTGGAGGTTCACTTCTACAGCACACTTTACAGGTAGCTATCCAGTCTTGCACCATAGAAATAAACATTCTAGATGATTTTTTTGTGGGACTGCCCTGGAGGACTGTCAGGAAGCATCTACTGGTTTAGAATGTGGTGGCTAGAACTAATAGGACTTACTGCTCCAGGCTTGAAATTCTATTCAAGCCTTATGTCACCTTCACTAATGAAAAATTTGTTTCCAAGTCCATTCAGTCTTGATCTGTCTGTCCCAAATGCTGGAATCCTAAAACCCCTCAAGGAATTCTCCCTAATAAATGCAGCAGCCTTCTTGCCAAGTAAGTGTAGCAGTTTTGATGTGTCATATTCCTCTCCCTTCTGGTCTTCCCATATATTTTACTATACATCTCCTGCACACTCCACACCTGCAATGGTGCTTCAATTCTTTCTCCCACCCCTGCTTTATCATTGCTTCTATATCCTCATAGTCGCTGTTGTTGCTACCTCCCAACAGTCTTCTCAGCCTTTTCTCTGCTACTCTTTTTTGAATGTTGCCTCAATGCTGCTCAGGCACTGAATACCAGAACTCCAAGGCTTCCCCCCTTTTAAATCTCCCAGCCTGATCTAAATGAAAACACCCAGCTCGAACATCCAGATATTCCATCTGGGTGAGTCAGGCAGTAAGTTCAAGCCAGGGGTTTAAACTAATACGCTGGCTCTTTCATCTTCTCCATGAGGTGCCACAGGGGGGCTCTTCCAGACAGCAAAAATTGCAAGAAGAATTGGGATTTAAAATCCTAATTCTTCTTGTGCTGGAGGCCACACAGCTGATCTAAGCCCTGGGATTTTGCAGGGATGTGTGTGTCAATACTCACCCCTGCTGATCTGAGATCAGGAGGGGTGGGCATTAGCACTGCCAGTCTCCCCCCCCTCCCCCTCCCCCCTCCCCCCTCCCATTTCCCCCTGCACTTACCAGGAGAAGACTCTGACAAGACCTGAAGCCTCCCTCCCTCCACCCACCCTCATTTGGGTAAAGGAGGAGGGATTTCTGCTCCAAGACCCTCCCCCATTGGATCTTTTGTTGGAGGAAGAGAGGCAAAGGCTTCAGGCCTGCATGGAAGGCTTCCTCTGATAAGTTGAGAGGGAAATGGGGGGGGGGAGAGGAGGGAGTCCATGCCTGCAGGTTTACACAGGCAGGAATAAATGTGTGTTTGTCAGGAAGAACCGGGTTTAAAGGGCAACTTTTAAACACATATTTTCCAGCCTTTTACCTGATTCCATCTACATTTTGGCTACCCCCCCCCCCATTTTAACCCGGTTTAACCTGGGTTATAATGCATGTGTAGAAGGGCCCGGGGGGGGGGGACCTGAAACAGTAACCAGTTATGCAAGGGAGAGAGAAGAGGCACTGCTTTTCCTGTGCACTGACTTGCCACTAACTGAAAAGAAAATGGAGTCCCTTGAATCACACAGACACTAATCCACTAATTACAATAGAAGACCAATCTCAACTATATATTTTACAGCTTATACCAAACAAAATAAGTGTTAATACAAAAAGAAAAAGTATGTTATATTCACAGTGACTAATTATAGCAAAAACATTAAACCAAATATACTTTTAGCAATAATTCTCTTCTGTGGAGGTTGTAAAGGTCTTCCAAAAGATATCAAGAGTTTATAACATTCACTTTACTAGATGTTGTTTCTTCCTTGTGGGATGGAGTTACGAAAGATCCATTCTTTGGAACAGATTTCCCCTTAAAGGCAGTAGTTTCTTTTACTCTCTTGTAGAAAAAAGTTCAATGCAACAAGTTTTCAAGAAACGATATTCCTCTATAATTCTTGTTGTGGAACTTCCGCTTCCTTGTAGAGGATTTCCACTTTCCATGACCGGTTTCGACTTGTACTAAGTCTTCCTCAGGTGGACAAGTATATTATTACTAGCTGTGCCCGGCCACACATTGTTGTGGCTTATGGGAATCCTTTATTGGCCAGGTGGAATAGCAGTGAATAGCCTTGCATCCTCAAATCCTGGCCGTTTTCTTCTTATGGGAATCCTTGTTTGGTCAGCTGGAATACAATGGAATAGGCTTGCTGCTTGCGTTCTAGGGGAATGGTTTTTGGGCTGCTAGAATTGCAATGAACGCCTCTCTGCTTCAAAGGCTGGCTACTTGCTACCTAGAGAAATCTTTGGTTGATCAGCTTCAATAGTACAGAGTCGTAACACTTCTTCAAAGCCTGGCCATCTTCTACCAAGGTTAATCCTTTGTTGGTCTGGTTGAATTGCACTGAATAGCCTTGCAGCTTCAATGCCTGGCTGTGTTATAGCTAGGGGAATCCTTGTTTGGCGAGCTGGAGTAGCACCCTCAATCAAAGAGCCATTTTGAAGCCTGGCTACTTCTTTTGTAGGGGAATCATTGTTTAGCCAGCTTGAATTGCACTGAATAGTCTTGCAGATTAAAAGCCTGGCTGCTTTCTACATAGGGCATCCTTCGTTGGCCAGGTTGAATGGGACGGAGTAGTCCCATGGCTTCAAAGCCTGAGGGTTTTCTGTCTAGGGGAAATCTTGGTTGGCTAAGATGAACAGCACTGAATAGCCTTGCTGCTTGCAAGCCTGGCCGCTTTCTACCTTGCGGAATCCTTGGTTGGCCAGGTTGAATAGCAATTAATAGTCTTAGTGCGGCAGGTATGAATGCTGCAATTAGCCACCTTAATTAGCATTTAATGGCCTTACAGCTTCAAAGCCTAGCTGCTTCCTGCCTAGGGAAATCCCTTGTTGGGAGGTGTTAGCTGGCACTGATTGTTTTCTTTCTAGAATTTCCCTGCTTTCAGAGTGTTGCTCTTTATTTACTGTCCTGGTTTGAGAGATTATATTGTTCTGTATTATTATACCACAGTAATTATTATATATTATATTTATAATCTTATATTATCTGCTTAGAACTGGATTGTGTGAGGCCCCTTCTACACAAGTGTCACAAGATTCCAATATTTTGTCACAGTTTTAATGACATGTTTGGACAGATTGGTTGAAGTGAGGGGCCATACCAGTCTATTGTCTCTGGATTTCAATTTGTCCTCCAATAGGGTGGTTCGGGGGACTTTGGATGCCTTGATACTAGCTTTGTTAATGAGATGTTCTGGATAACCTTGACTTGCCACCTCATTGCAGTAAGTTGTGTGGCTCCCTTTTTTATTATTTTTCTGTCTACATTAATAAAATCATAGAGTTGGAAGAGACCACAAGGGCCATTCAATCCAACCCCCTGCCATGCAGCAACATATAATCAAAGCACCCCAACAGATGACCACCCAGCCACTGCTTAGAAATCCTTAGAGGAATAGACTTCACCACACTCTGAAGCAACATATTTATTCCACTGCCAAACAGCTCTTATCACCAGGAAGTGCTCTCTAATGTTTGGATGTAGTATTTTCTCTTGCAATTTGAATCCATATTGTCCTGCAATTTGAATCTATATTATAGAACTAAATATGGCTCTTTTAAAATCCTTAGAGATATTTTCAGGTTTCATTTGTCTCTGAAAAACACGACTGTAAACCAAATCTGTCATAATTATACAATTTCTGATGTCTCTTTCCATAATTAAAGGACACATTGGGGCATAATCATAACCATTTGTAAATGCCATAGGTTAAAATTCTGCAAGCCTGATGACAGCATCTCTAGCACTGATGATAATATCAATTGAATAACGACTAAGAACTGTTGTTGCTTGGTTGTAGATTATTTGACAATATGTGCTGTGGTGCATAAGCTTCATATGGTAATCATTCTGTTGACGCTTGTTTTATTTAAATATTTTTCAGGGACGTAGTTATCAAATTACTTCAGTATGAAGCATCCACGAATGTGGCTGATAATAAAGGGTATTTTCCTATTCACTTGGCTGCATGGAAAGGAGATGTAGAAATTGTGAAGATTCTTATCCATCATGGGCCATCACATTCCAGAGTGAATGAACAGGTGACAGTATTAAATATTTTTGTTTATGTCTTCAGAAAATACAAGTAAGTATACTTTCGTTCTTACAGATATAGGGATGGATTCGTGAAATTCCTGCAATTTTAAAGATGTTCATGAAAATCATTAATTATGGTGATTTATTTGAAGCTTCATGTATAGGTGATTTGATGCCACTTAAAACTAACACACATATACCTGCATTTAAAATAGACTAAGTGTAACGTACTTAATTTTCTGTACTGCTTTTGCTAAAAGAAATGGTATATTCTTATGCTGTAGCCAAGGAATGCTAGTCTATGATCTGCTATAAATTTGGGATCAAGAATCAGTCAGAGTTGGGCCATTTAAATCCATGGCACTAGCATTAGTCATTTTTTTTAAAAAAATGTCTCATTGATAGTCTAGGCATTACTAAATCTAGATTTGCGCAATTAAATCCAACCTAGGAAAGCTGAAAGCATTTTCATAAGCTGTTGTATCAAGAGTTTCAAAAAGCACATCTGTTTTTAAATTGCTATTTTTAAACCGTTTCTGGCTTGGCTATGTAATTTAGAGTGCCTCCCACCCTGTCATGATACACCACTATAGTAGCACAAGCCACCATCTCCTCAAATGAGATATGATGCCCAAGGTCTACATCTGGTGCACAAATTCTGTAGCCAGTTATAGTCTACTTTTATAAGACAGTTGGGTTTCTCAACTATACATTTCCACAGTACATTATGGTAGAAACAATACAGTCGATTGGGAGATGTTAGCTATTGTCAAAATGGAGCTACTCAGGTTTCACTAAAGCAATCTGCTTATGGTTAAATCTTTAATTCTTATTTTATGCCAACACGAATAATTTTTGCTAGTTGCTTCTTCATTATTACTTTGATATTTTTCAAAGATAAAATACAGGGTGTTTGAAAAAGAACTCTCTAGTTTTAATGTGTTTTAACTTAAAACTAGGGAGTTCTTTTTCAAACACCCTGTATATTGTAAGTTATCAGCATGAATCTTCAACTGAGTTACGTAAGTCCTGGAGAACCTCTCTGTTCCTGTATAGGAAAGCTTATCAAATATTATAGGATTGCTAAGAGAGATTGAGGTTGATTCATTAGGAGGGGGGGGGAGCCTTTGAGGAAGATATGCTGAAAATGTCTGAATAAATGCACTTCCCTTAGCTTATTCTTTTGTTAGGTTTGAACAACATATAGCATATAGGAAAATTGTAATATAACCGTTATACTGTGTAAGACAATTTTTGTTCCTGGGTTATAAATGTCATTTCCTAATTTGGTTCCATCATACAAACATGGAAAAATATTAAACTGCTTTTTGCAGCACATTTGCTATAGTTTTTCAATGAATATCTCATAAAGTCTCAAACAATTCAACATAATTTGTGGGCGCCACAAAAACGAAGTTTCTGAAGTATAACAACTACTTTCAAAGTAAGTATGATCAATTAAACAGGAAATAACACTTTCAAACCAGGAACAGATTTTTTTTTCAAATTTTGTTACATAGTGTTATTACTCCTGAAGTTTTTTTCTGTTTTATACTTATTTATTAATTCTACAGTACTTGAATGGAAGACTGCTAATGAATGCTAGGTGCTATAGGCTATATTTCAGAGGAAGACACTGGCAACACTACCTCTGAGTATTCCTTGCTTAATGGTAGGATGCTCTTGGAATATTTTTAAACACTGCTTAATTTCTAAAATAAGTTTACAGTCTTGGCATACATGGCTAGTAGACTGAAAAAAATACAGTCTGAGTGTATTTTCTTTTCAATTATATGTCCCAGGGAGAAAGAGACATTTCTCCTTTATTCAGAAGTATTCATAAATTGTGTACAAATAAGTGATTTTAACTATAGCATTTTAAACAAACAAAACTGTGTTTTGTGAGTCAGCTGTACAAAACTTCATTGTTGACAACAACAAAGCAGTAAATTATACTGATGATAGCCAGTGTTTTTGTTTATTGGTTTAACCGACTTTCATTGTTTCTTTTAGAAATGTTTTCCCATGTAGTCTTTGAATAATTAATAAGTGGAACAACAAGAAAATATTTTCTTCAGTTCAGAAAAAATAGCCTATAATTTTCTCTTAATGGATTAAAATAGCAGATAAATAATGTTTGAATTGCTCAAGTAATTGCCACTAATTTCAGAGGATTTATATTCGTCTTCCTTATATCTTTGTTGCTCCCTCTAGTGGTTCTTCGTTTTCTTGTTCATATTTATTTGAACAAAAAACTATATAACATTTGTGGAGTTGTCTTCTCATGTGGAAGAGTGAAATGATTAAAGCAGTTCTTAGCATCAGAAAAGGCAGGAGACGGATGCAGAGGCCATTTTCACATTTTACTTATAAATTACGGAAGAAAAATATGTGAAAGAAGCTTCTAACCTGGTATTAATATTCATTAGTGAGATCTTTTATTTAAAAAATCTTGGTTGCTAAACTACAGATAATGTAATAATTGCATATCAAAGAGAGGAAGTACAGGCAGCCCCCAACTTATGAAAAAATAGGTTCTGTAGGTTTGTACTTAAGTTGAATTTTGTTTGTAAGTCAGAACAGGTACATTTTTAAGTGTAACTATATATATATATATGTATGTATAAGCTTTGGATAGCATAAGGTGTTTGTTTTGATGTCTGTGTCCCTTTCAGAAGATTTCACCTTATTTTTTTATCCCTGTGATAATTGGATTTTGAAAATTTTGGCTTGTTGTGGAAAAGAGGATTAGTGATAAAGCTTCAGTGGAGACACCTTTTTCCCATGATAACTCTTTCAGGATTAATTTCCCTTCCTAGGGGTAGATTTCTGTCACTTCCTGTTCCCTCACCCTGTTCTTAACTATGAATCATTTGTAAGTTGGATGTTTGTAAATCAGGGACTGCCTGTAATAGATAATTTTCATGACAGGATTAATTTTGGTTTAATTACAAGGAGAAGTATGACACTAGACGTGGAACATAGAAACATATCCTGAAAGAACTATTGGATCAGTACCCAGAAGAGGAACTTGTGGTGTGATAAGAGTAAGAAAGGGAAGAGAAAAGTAAAAGAAAATAAGGGTATAAAGGATATAAGGTATACAATTTAAAGATGGCAGGTAACAGAAAAATGCTACTGAATATAACCGTAAAAAACCCGTACTCCATAGAAACAATGTGTGAGGTTGATTCAACATTATACAGTCATTTACAAGTCAGTAAAATAGTAATAAGTTACTAAAATATTTGGTTCTAAGAAGTAAATTTCTAGTTTATTTATATGTAATTCACATAAGACAACCACCTTCCTGGCACATTATGTACATCATTATATATGTGTGTTTGTCTGTGTGTGATTTTTCTGCCATTACAGTGCATTTTTCAGTTTTTCCTTTCTTTTATTCAAATAATTAAAATTCTTCCCATGCAATGGTATCTTTTTAAAAAAACTATTAGTGATAGTGTTACAGTAGAGTCTCACTTATCCAACACTCGCTTATCCAACGTTCTGG
Organism: Anolis carolinensis; assembly: GCF_035594765.1. Taxonomy (NCBI): domain Eukaryota; kingdom Metazoa; phylum Chordata; class Lepidosauria; order Squamata; family Anolidae; genus Anolis; species Anolis carolinensis. The sequence continues at coordinate 166,210,460 of NC_085845.1, read as the reverse complement.
ATTATCCAACGCATTTTTGTAGTCAATGTTTTCAATAAATCGTGATATTTTTGTGCTAATTCGTAAATACAGTAATTATTACATAGCATTATTTCATATTGAACTATTTTTTTCTGTCAAATTTGTTGTATAACATGATGTTTGGGTGCTTAATTTGTAAAATCATAACCTAATTTGATGTTGAATAGGCTTCTTCTTAATCTCCTTATCATCCAACATATTCGCTTATCCAACATTCTGCCGGCCCGTTTATGTTGGATAAGTGAGACTCTACTGTAGTTGACTATCATTGGAATAAATATAGTTAAATGATGTCAAATTAAGCTTCGATTCCTTTTTGATAAGGAGGCCTGAATAAACTGCAGGCAGTCCCCAAGTTACAAACAAGATAGGTTCTGTAGGTTTGTTCTTAAGTTGAATTTCTTTGTAAGTTGGAATAGGTACATTTTAAAAGTGTAATTCCAGATACAGTGGAGTCTCACTTATCCAAGCTTCGCTTATCCAAGCTTCTGGATTATCCAAGCCATTTTTGTAGTCAATGTATTCAATATATCGTGATATTTTGGTGCTAAATTCGTAAATACAGTAATTACAACATAACATTACTGCATATTGAACTACTTTTTCTGACAAATTTGTTGTATAACATGATGTTTTGGTGCTTAATTTATAAAATCATAACCTAATTTGATGTTTAATAGGCCTTTCCTTAATACCTCCTTATTATCCAAGATATTCGCTTATCCAAGCTTCTGCCGGCCCGTTTAGTTTGGATAAGTGAGACTCTACTGTATATACATAGCTTTGGATAGCGTACGGAAGGGTTAACACCCCTGTGGTGTTTGTTTTGCTGTCTTTGTCCCTATTCAGAAGATATTAACCCACTTTCTATTCCTGTGATAATGGAATTTTGAAAAAATTAGATAATCTCAGATCAGATCCTGGGATATAGGATAGTGTAGATCCAGCCTCAGACTCTTCTATTTGAAATAAAGTTGGAGCTTGAATTCTTTACCTTTCAATCTATTCATTTGATGCCATAGTCTTGCCAGCTTTATATAACTGTAGGTTCTACCACTAAAATGTGTTATAACATTAACTGTTAATACATAGGATATGAAGAGATGGAAGTTACCTGGGCCCACACTACAGCACATATTTTTGATATGGTCATGCAGACCTTGAAAGTATTACAACTATTTTAAAAGGGAGACTAGAGGAAGGGTCAACAGCTGTTTTCCTGTTCTCCATCTTCTCTTACCCCTTGTGTGTCTTACTCTGTACATGTGTTATTTCCTACCTTCCTTATTTCTCTCTCTCTTTCTCTCTCTCTCTCCCTCCCATCCTCGTTCTCCCTTACTCCCAAACCCGTTTCTCTCTTTTTCCTCCTTCTGTTTCTTAGGGTCAACTCAGAAGTTGCAGTAGGTCTGCAACAGAGATGTTTTACCAGTGACATTTACACAAGATTGAAATTGACTAGAAACTCAGCTTTAGTCAATTTCAATCTGCATCATGAGTACCAGGTAATGTCCTTCCGATTTTTATTGAAACATGCTATTCCATTTCTTCTGCACTGTTTTTTTTCATGTACATTGAATTAGGTAAATTATATTACCTAATCTCAATGTGTGTTTTTTCAAGCACATCTTTTGTCCCTTCAGATCACATGCATATATTATCATAAAACCTCTTCTGTCCTTACGTGCGGCAGTTGAATATCTTACTGCCTGTTTGAAGTATATAGTTATGCATGCATGGCTTACAATGCACTCATTATGCTTGTAGCTGTAACTTTGTTTCACTATGTTTATAACAGGTAAAATACTTGTTTGGTACTCACTTGGTATATTAAAAGTAATACTAATTTAAAACAAACGTAGCTTGAGAAATGCAAGTCATGTTATTTCTGGCAACTCTGTTACAAGTCATACCTAGTTTGTGTAAATATTTAAGTAATACCTATATAGAAATTACAGAATCAAAAGCTAATGTTTGTTAGTGTTTTATGTCCCTTGAATTTTTGTTTGAGTCTTCTGTAAGAAAAATTGTGTAGAAGATAGAAAGAATCCTTTCTTTGACGTTGTTCAGTGGGATGAAAACGTTTCTCCATCTAGAATATAATTTTAGGTGCCTACATTCCACTGATATATGTAGTAATGACTGATCACTATATAACTATTTTATTACTCTGCACTTCCTATTGGTCACATTGTTCCATTTTCCACATCTGCCAAGTCTATGCCCTACGAGGACTTAGTGCGTGTACTTTAACATACATATGCAAAATTAGTTCATGTACTTACGTGCAAAAATTAAATCAACATATCAAAAGCAATATATTAGCCTTTAGTAAGTAAAGTAAGTAAAAGTTTATTTGTATACCGCCCTCTCTCCCGAAAGGGACTCAGGGTGGTTTCCAATATAAAATCAGCATAAAACATTGCACAATAAAACACTGAAAACACTATAAAACGCTATAAGAGTTAAAAACAAAAACAAAACATAACAATTGACTAAAACAATCACATAAACAGAAGGAATATAATCACTCAAATAACATATGAATCAGAAAAGAAAAAAGACCACTGGGATGGAGGAGAGGATGGCCTGGAGGGGCCACTAGAACTAAGTGCAATGTTATTTTCTAAGATGCTTTGGGGCAGAGGAATAAAGTGCAGTGTTTCAAGTCAAAGAGAAGGCCTGTGCAACTACTATAGCTATGGGCTCGGTTATCCAAAGGCGCAGCGGAAGAGCCAGGTTTTAAGCAGCTTTTTGAAGGAAGCCAGGGTGGGTGCTTGCCGGATCTCCTCCGGAAGGGAATTCCAGATCCGGGGAGCAACAATAGAAATTCATCTCCATGACATTCCTTAAAAATATATTTTTTGCCAACAAAATTAAGTAATACAAATACTTTTCCATTTGTACTAGTCCACCTAGCAAAATCAATTTCTAAATCAATATTTTTTATCTTAATATGTATTGTATCTGTCATACCTCCTTTGAGATTTTCATCATTTTCATAATTTAAATGTATTATTCCCAAATGGGTTCAGCTCTAGGAATGTGATATTTTAAGCAAATATTAATTGCCTGAAAGATTTTAAACAATGCAGCAACATAATGCATTATTAATTTTGACATGTGTACTATGTTGGCAATATTGTGATTGCAGATTTAAGTGCTGAAATATTATTTTTCTACTCTTCAGTGGTTGGTTTGTAGGAGAGTTGGGGTACAGCATTGTACATTAAAATCTAAAAGGCTAAAAACAAAGGTATGTTGAAGGCTAAATCACAAACTACAGTAGAGTCTCACTTATCCAACGTTCTGGATTATCCAACGCATTTTTGTAGTCAATGTTTTCAATATATCGTGATATTTTGGTGCTAAATTCGTAAATACAGTAATTACTACATAGCATTAATGTGTAATGAACTACTTTTTCTGCCAAATTTGTTGTAAAGCATGATGTTTTGGTGCTTAATTTGTAAAATCATAACCTAATTTGATGTTTAATAGGCTTTTCCTTAATCCCTCCTTATTATCCAACATATTTGCTTATCCAACGTTCTGCCGGCCCGTTTATGTTGGATAAGTGAGACTCTACTGTATTTAGAGAAGGGAAGGGATTAAAAAGGGATGGAGAGGGGGGGGGGAGATTGATGGAGGGAAAGGAGCATTCAGGACACAAGTCTGGGGGACTGGGGTAGGAAGAACTGATTCACATTTCAGTTAGCTGATAGTGGATTTAAATCCTGCTAAACAAAACTTGGCAGTATTGTAGATTATACTTGGGTTGGTATCTGAGAGCAGCAGGGAGGTGTAAAATTGTCCTGAACTGCCTGGGTAATTATATAGCAAAGGCAGGATGAGTTTAGATTGAATGTCCCTGTAGAACAGGCACTGGAGGAGGACATGCTTAGTTGCTTCTATTTGACCTGAGTCACAGGGGCAGAGTCTCTCTGGGTAGGAGGTCTTCCAGTATTTACCCTTGAGGACAGCTGATGGAATGACATCACATTGAGCCAGGGTGAAGGCCCTCTGATGATTGTGAAGCTCTAGATTTGTTAATTATGCCATAGGGGAGGCGAGATATCTGTTGGCTTCATTGTGTCTGTAACTGAGATATGTTGTTTGATTAGTGTTTTGGCTTGATCATGCTCCATACTGAGTAGCAATCCTGGAGAGAAGCCAGTGATGAGATTTTTGTTGCTACTGCCTGTTTCCATGTGGACTGGAAGTCATGCTTCATGGTTAGTGGGGCAAGACCAGGGGGATCGTGTGGTATTCTGAGTCAGTAGTTGTGTATGACAACCCACACTCTGGCCTCCATTTTCATGAAGCCTGTCTCCAGTCACAGAGCCGCTTTAAAAATTTTGATTGTGCAAGCTCTAGGGGGGCAAAGTTGAAGAAGGGGCCTAGCTGGGCTCCATACAGGAGTCATGTTGGTGGTTTACATAGTGACATCTTTGCTTTCTGATGGTTCAGTGTACACGAACTTTGTTTCATTCACAAGAGTATTTTTTTTTTAAAAAAAACCTTTAGACTATGTGTTTTAGGCACATGTGAGACATCAATGGATTTCGTACTTAGACAGGGGTCCCATCTCCAAGATATTTTATTATGTATATGCAAATATTCTAAAATCTGTAAAAAAAAAAATCCAAGATACAGAGCACTTCTGGTCCCAAGCATTTTGGATAAGGGATACTCAATATGTACTAGCAAAGAAAATATATATCTGAATTGTAACAACAAATATAAATCTAAGCTGTAATGATGAGGCATCTGTTTCTTTAAAACCTTATAATTTAAATCTTGTATTGGTTTATCTAACTGTAAAAATTATGTGTTATGTATCCTTGCTTTGTATATATGCCAATAAATTAAAAACAAATACTATATTTATCTGCAAATGCGGTGTACGTATTTGTATAATTTAACATGATACTCTTTATATGGCATGGAAATGTCAAATATATTAGCTTGCCTCTAAAGACTCATTAAGCAACAGAATATACTTCTGCTTATGTGGGAGAAGGGGGTAAAAACAGTTTGCTCCTCATATGCACTTTTTGTCCCTTTAAAATCTGGCATGGCGGTCTCTTTGGGTTAGTTTTTGGAGGGCATGGGATGAAATCATTGACAGCCATATGGCAGCAGAAGGCTTCTGCACATGCAGTAGAATCTTAGAATTCCAAGTCAGAGTTCTTTCGGGTTTGGAGAGATGCCATCAAAAAAATTGTGCCAGCTTTCCATCAGTCAAAAGGAACAAAAGTGGCAATCAGAAAAAATGATATATAAAACATGGCAGATTAAGACTAATAAATATGACTAATCATGTTTGTTTTCCTTTTTCTTTAGGCACAAACCTTATTCTCAGTGTTCTAGCCTCATAAGAGCAAATTATGACTTATTTCTATGCATATATATTTGTTGACAGGTTTAGGAACTATTTAAATAAACGTGTTGGGCAAGCAAACATTTCTCTTTAGTTCACTTCATTATGCTCTCATTAAAATATGCAAGGATCTTCTGATGAGTCTTCACAGTATGGCCAAGGTTAATGTTTTTCTCCTTGTTATAATGGAAGACTGCGCCAATTACAATAGAAAGGAAAACTGAGATGCTAAAGCTATATGATGCAAGGGCCACAAACATATCTATGATTATTGATTTAAATACATAGCCATGTTAGTCTGGATCAGTATGCAAAGGGGCTTTGTAATAACTTTTGTGACTAACAAAGAGAAAGAATTAGTAGCAAAAGCTTTCATAGACTGAAGTCTTCTTCATCAGATGCATGGAGACAACTGTACTTTTGAGCAGGCTGTAAGTGTGAGTAGCAATAAAAATGCAAAACATGTAAATATGGTGATGAGGTGACAAATTCAGTTTTAATGATGCTCATTGGGGGCCAAAGGCAGGAAGAAAAATGTTGCCCTATGCCAAGATGAATAGATAACCATGTGAGTGTAATGCTGTCTGGGAACTAGAAAAAAGCACTCATGAGGCTGGAATGTTAACTGGTGTTACAATATGTGAAGTGTGCCAGAAAACCATAGCCACTGTCCCACTGTTGATGGACTAGAATTTAAGGATGTATTGCAGTTCAATCTTCCTTAGTAGGGTTTGTTTCTTTCCAAAAACTGTTGTTCTGAAATCTGAGATGGAATGTCCAGGAAGATTGAAGAGTTCTGCAACTCATTTTTGTTTTCCTTCACAAGTAACAAGATGCTGTACACAGTCTAAGGAAATATCTTAATATTGTCGTCAAAGAGGCTGACCAAGGAGGAGCTATAGTTAGTCATCATGGACAAATCAAATTACGTACAGGAGGCTGATAAACAAGCATCTTGGTATCCTTACAAATGCCTCAATCTTCAAACATTCTCTACTTCATTCAAAAAAAGGTTTCACTTGCAGAGCTAAGATGGTGTTGTATTTCAGCGTCAGTGCTGACTTTTGTGGAAAGGTACCTGTAGGTAGCAGAAATGACAAACTTTTATAGCGTTTATCAGTAATGACATATACCTTCATGTTAATGGTACTGCCATGAACACACGTAAGCCATCGCACTATTCCAATATCTTAATAGTTGAGTTAAAACAATATTTCTTGATTCCTGCATCCAGAAACCTCTCCTCTACTTAAAACAGATAGATGATGTCTTCATAATTTAGATTCATGGGGAGAGGACTCGAGACATTTCACCAGAATTTCAGGAATTTCCTCTCTACAATCTATCTCAACCTGGAATTTTCAACAGAACAAGTTCACTTTCTGGACACCACTATACAGCTACACAATGAACATCTAACCACCATACTGAATGGCAAACCCACTGAGTATTACAAATACTAACATGCCTTATAACTTACAAGACACTACCAAATATAAAGTCTACAGCCAAACCCTTTGGTACAATTGCATCTGCTCATAAGACTAAGACCAGGACACCAAACTCATGGAATTACAACAGTCATTCCTCAAGTAAAGTACCCCCCCCCCCCAATATAAAGTTTAAAAATGAATAAAAAGGGCAAGATTTTACTTAGGACCAATCTGCTACAGAACAAACTGAAGACAGGAAATAGCAGAATCCCATTAGCGGTGACTTGTAGTTCTCAATTTAAATGACTCTGACATCAGTGAACTACAACCTATTCTAGTAAATAATGCTGCACTCTCAAAGACTCTTAGTGACAGCCCTTTACTTACCTATATACACTGTCTCAATCTTAAATAGTACTTACCTACAGGAGAACATAGCACAGATGAGAAGACAGGTACAGGATCTTGCCACAAACACAAATGCCAACACTGCCCACAAATTTACTACAGGACCTGATCACAATATCAGAGGTACTTCCATTTTCTCATCCTCTGATGTTAAAAAAATGCCACCCTCAGCAGTGTCCTTCAGTACTCTACATTGGGTAAACAGACCAGAAGATAAATGAACATCGACATTAGGAACACAAAATCCAGAATACTTTAGTCTTCCTGGGCTCTTACCTACAAAGGAATATTGGAAAGAGAAATGGCAGAATTTTAATATATCAACAAACTACAGTTCATCAACAATGGGTTGAACAGAAACAATGGTCTCCTGGCAAATTACACTTACTGTAACACTAAACAACACGACTGCCTTATATCTTGGGGTGTATGTTTACTGTAGAATTAATGCAGTTTGGCACCAATTTAACCATGGCTCATTGCTATGGAATCATGAGAGATGTAGTTTTGTAAGATGTTTAACCTCTGCTAAAGAGTATGTTTTGCCAAACTACAACTCCCATGAGTCCTTAGCAATGTCAAACTGCATTATAAGTAAAGTGTACTGTAGATGCAACCTCAGCCAGTTTAACACATTTTTCTGGTTCCCAGTCAGAATCGCACTAATTCCAATAACTTCACCATTCATAATGTTATGTACAGTAGAGTCTCACTTATCCAACATAAACGGGCCGGCAGAATGTTGGATAAATGAATATGTTGGATAATAAGGAGGGATTAAGGAAAACCCTATTAAACATCAAATTAGGTTATGATTTTACAAATTAAGCACCAAAACATCATGTTATACAACACATTTGACAAAAAAATGATGTTCAATACGCAGTAATGCTATGTAGTAACTACTGTATTTACGAATTTAGCACCAAAATATCACGATGTATTGAAAACATTGACTACAAAAATGTGTTGGATAATCCAGAACGTTGGATAAGCTAGTGTTGGATAAGTGAGACTCTACTGTACTTCCTTGGCTTAGGGAAGATCTTTCCTCCTGCCTTTGTCCCTCAAAGACCATAATTAAAACTGAACATGTCACCTCATCGTGATATCGGCTATTCCCACATGCTACTTAATGTCTGTTCCTAGGCATTTAACTCCACACATCCACAAGTAGACATCTGTGAAAACTTATGCTACCCATTTCTTTCTCTCAATTGCAAATGTATTACTCATGTGTAGCTGAAAAATCTATTTCACTTTTCTCAAACAGTTTATGTCAGAAAATTATAGGAAATGTTTAGTTATCAATTCATCATTTTATTTTTCTCTTTTAACAGAATAATGAAAATGAAACAGCCTTGCACTGTGCAGCCCAGTATGGACATTCAGAAGTGGTAGCTGTTTTGCTCGATGAGCTTACTGATCCAACTATAAGAAACAGCAAATTAGAAACACCATTGGATTTGGCAGCCTTGTATGGCCGTTTACGGGTAGTGAAAATGATAATCAATGCCTATCCAAACTTGATGAGCTGTAACACAAGAAAGCACACTCCTTTGCACCTAGCGGCACGTAACGGCCACAAATCTGTTGTACAAGTGTTATTGGAAGCTGGGATGGATGTCAGTTGCCAGGTTAGTATAATTTTATTTTTAAAGTACTATTTAAACTATTTAGCTATGTTGTGTTCCTATAGCTATGACACAATTGCAATATCTTAATGAAATATCACAAAGCTGTTTAAGAAAAATAAATAGTAATTTAGAGGTTGCAGATTGGATGGAATAGCATGTTTCTCTACCCCATTACCATGTCCATATTACCTCATTGTTCAGTGTGTTGTGTGTTGATTTAATCTTTTCCTCTTGAAATCCTTCACAGAGCCAAGTCTGGCATTTAAACTGAGGACATATAAAGTATCTCCTCCTTTTTATCATGTGCAAATTTAAAACTCATTTGAGAGCATAGAATCATAGAATCATAGAGCTGGAAGAAACCTCCCAGGCCATCCAGTCCAACCCCCTGCCAAGAAGCAGGACAATCACATTCAAAGCACCCCCAACAGATGGCCATCCAGCCTCTGCTTAAAAGCCTCCAAAGAAGGAGCCTCCACCACACTCTGGGGTAGAGGGTTCCACTGCTGAACAGCTCGCACAGTGAGGAAGTTCTTCCTAATGTTCAGGTGAAATCTCCTTTCCTGTAGTTTAAAGCCATTGTTCCACGTCCTAGTCTCCAGGGCAGCAGAAAACATGCTTGCTCTCTCCTCCCTATGACTTTTCCTCACATAAGTCTGACGTGTAAGATAATAACATGGATTAGATAATAGGAGAATTGTGTTTAGTTGTTGCTCTTGCATACAGTTGTATCTTCCTGCCTGCGCATCCATTTTTATTGGGAATGCAAGACAAACTATTATGTAACACTTTGAACCAGGAGTGTCATATTCATTTTCACCAAGGCATACATCAACCTTCAAAGGGCCCTTCGTAATTGTAAGACTGTATAAATGTAACTATCTTGTCCTGGCAGTGAAAGTCTCACAAACCACATAAAATGATGTAGTGGGCCGGATTCAGCCGGCAGGCCTTGCGTTTGACATTATGCTTTGAACTATAGTTCCCATTTATTATTTGTCACTGCTAATGAAATATTAACTTTACTGAGATATTAGGCCATGCAGTATTTATAAAGCACTATCTGAAAGACAAAAGTTCCCGTGATCTCATATATGAATATTACTTAAGCTGCAAGCTAAAAGTCCTGGGGGAAGGGAGGGTCACACCATGGAGCCTCTTTAGTTCTGATATGTAAAACCATTCTTAGCTTGAAAACTTAAAACATTGACTGAAAGTTTCTTTGGCCCAATATTTGGGGATGCTTAACTTCCCACATAAAGAGCTCACCAAATTCAGCATTTTCAGGAGCCTGGAGTGGCTGCTGTGGTACGAAAGGCTGATAAACTCTGTTTCCAACAGCACTGTTTATGTCCCTACATATGGCTCTAATGTGCAACAAAATGCCTGATTCCCAATTAGTAAGTATGAACTTCAGCTAAATGACCTTTTCGTTAACTTCAGATATCACAGAGGATTGAGTAGTTTTAAAAACCAAGGTGGAATTAATTGATAAATATTGTTGAGAACACCTTTAATTGCCCTTAAATTTTGCAAGATACACAGAAGTGGCTGCTGTGAGAAGAAGTCATAGGGAGGAGGGAGCAAGCTTGTTTTCTGCCTCCCTAGAGACTAGGCTCCTTCTTTGGAGACTTTTAAGCAGAGGCTGGATGGCCGTCTGCTGGGGATGCTTTGAATGCAATTTCCTGGTTCTTGGCAGGGGATTGGACTGAATAGCCCATGAGGTTTCTTCTTCTATGATTCTGTGATTCTCCAAGACATAGAATCACAGAATCGTAGAGTTGGAAGAGACCTCACAAGCCATCCAGTTCAATCCCCTGCAAGAAGCAGGAAATTTTATTGTTACTTTATTGTTATGCATGTAATACAAAATATAAAGTCTTTATGCAACAAGATCATAAAAACATTTCATTGGAAGTGTTAAATTCCAGTGTATCACTGTTCTTTCACCCACTCACTTTCAGAATGACTAAAACAAAAGCTAACCTTCCCTTTCACTCTTTATTTCTTTGCTGTCAAACATGACTAGAGTGCAGTAACTTCTAAATAAATATTAACAATGATAAGCATACCTCATTTATCAAAACTTCTAAAATATAAGTTCTTTTTATAGTGTGTTTTTTTCATCTGCTCAGTTACCTTTACCTCGTCATCTTCAGTGTAACTGAAAGTTTTGTAGTAGCATCAGTACTAGAAAGAGTAAAGGAAGAGAAATGCTTTCAATGTTGGGTTGCAGCAGAATTCTTCTGTAAACAATACAATGAAGCTTGACTTAGGAAAGAAAGGGATTTTACTCTAGCCAATTCTAACGTAGTAGTATGGACCTTTCTTTAAGAAGCAAGGTAAATAACAACTGCCTTCAGAATCTAATGTTGACTATGAATAGTAATGCAGAAAAGAGGAAAGCCATCAAGATGAAATCATAAGAAAAGTAAAGACTGTTGAAAAGAAAACCCATTCCTGAATGTATTTTGTAAGAAGCTTTCAAGAGATCTCTATAAGGTTCAAAAATATTATTGTTCACCCATGCAAGGCTTACATGGCCTTGGGTGCATCTTCACTTACACTTTACCCCCAAGGAGGGAGGGCAAATCAGCTCCATGGCATGATGCACAAAGCTGATTTGTCTTAGTGTAGGCCAAAGCTGTTTAATGCAGCCTTAAATTGCATTAATAGAAATTGTGGGATACTCTGGAGTTTCCCAAAACTCTGGAATAATCCACAACTTTGGGCACTTGCAATCAACTGTGCCACTTTCTATTTGAGAAGCAACCACATCTGGTTACACTGCCAACCTGCTTTCCCCAAACCTGGGCAGCTTGGGGACAGAGGATGACACCCACCTTGCCCCCTTGATCTGCTGTCAGTATCTTGGTGCCCACTGGGCATGAAAATGACACTGTTCATTGAAGAAGGGCTGGGGGGAAGGAGGGAACTATTCCTTCTTCCTCCCTACCCTCTCTCACATCAATTGATTGCTCTGGATATCATCACTCCAAGCTCTGAGAAAGAGAGTCATTTGCAAATGCCAGATCAAGGAGGGCAAGGTGTAGTTCATGGTCAACTGGTGCTTTCATCCATCCGGGCAGTTCAGGGCTGCACAGTTCAGCTCCCATCGGGCTCAAGAGCTGTCTTGGGGTTGTGCAGTTAAGCCTCCACTGATGATGATGTGGAGTTCCCCACTTTGGATCAGCATTACCAATCATTCCTAATCATTCTATTTCACATGCATATATTGTTTACGTTTGGATATTTTTTTTTACTGAAAGATATCGATCTGTTGTTCTTTTTTTTCTTTCTTTCCCTTCCTTTTGTAATGTGGGAATTTATCACTATTCTTTCCTTGTTAATTCTGCTCTGAAATGAAATTTTATGTCTAATGCCCAGGAACATATGCACCATTCTAACTGAGGTAAACATATAGCACTTCTTCCTACCTGAGATTCTGAAGCATTCCCGATTTTCTTGTTTTGCTAACATGTTGCTGTGATTTACCTTTTAAAACTAATTTGAAAATCAAGGTATAAGGCTACAGCTTTATTGATACTTTATTTGCTATTTACTTTTTAATTTTAGAATTTATTTAGTTATAAGTTTTTTACTTCCCTCCCTTATTTGGTTTTATATTTTTGTTTTTGTTTTCTTTTTCAGGACAATTTCTGTTTTCTACTATGTTATCCAACACTTTATGGTAAACGTTTAATTTATTTTCCAAACAGCATCCTTTTTTTTATGTTTTACTTTGTCACCCTTCTAGTATATGGATGAACTTAAAATTTTTGTACCCTGAATTTATTTTTCTTAACATATTTGGATTTGTTATTGCCAAGTGATTCAAGTTATTGATTTCAGTGGTCGGAGTTTGCTACATAAAATGAAGGCTGTTGTCATTTGATTTTGTAAGGTATCCAGAGCTGAACTGTTCACATGTTTCTAGTAGTGTAGCTAGTTGGACACACGGTGGTATTTTTTTTAGGAGACCACCAGTACAAATGGATAGAAACTGTGCAAATGGAAAACTCATGATACTCAAATAGTACTTGTTCTTTTTGTTCTCAACTGCTGTCGAGTCAACTTAGATTTGTCATGATCCCATGAATAAGAAGTTACCCTATCATCAACAGCTCTGCTCAGGTCTATGGTTACCTTGATGAAGCCTGTCCATCTGAAATACAGATTTTCTCCCCAACTACTTTTCTATCTTACCATGAATTATTTTTCTAGTGAGTCATATCTTATCATTATAGCAGCAATGTATGAAAGTCTCAGTTTCATCATCTTGACATTTAGGGAAAGTTCAGGTTTGATTTGGTTTAGGACTCATTTATTTTTCTTTTTAGTAGGCATATACAGAATTTTTTAAAAAGAGATTACAACAAAGAGGTGTGAAATGAGTGGTAATGGCGCAAGTTTAAAACCAGTGGAATTCAGGTATTGCTTCTATATTCCCTGAATGCAGAGGTCCTCTGGGGGTGTGTCTGTGTCTGCACTAGCCTGCCAGAACCCATCTGGCAACCCTCACCCAGAGGATCTTTTCATCAGCTGCCCCACGACAGTGGAACGACCTGCCGGTAGAGCTCTGACAGCTAGCTCAGCTGTCGGAATTTCAGACACAAGTGAAGAGCTATCTCTTCTGGTAGGCCTTCCCAGATAGTTTTAATAACAAATTTTAATTTTCCACTTTATGTCTAATTTTGTGTGTGTATTTTAATGTGTATTTTTATGGAAATACATGGCTGACAGGGAGCTCTGGTGTGGGCTGGTCTAAAAGGTCATGAAGAGTCTGAAATGACTGAACAAATAAACAACAAGTTAATATGTGTTTTCTACAAATTATTTTTAAATGATTATGTGTTTTGATAATGTGTTTTAGCAATGTTGTAATCCACCTTGAGCCATGAGGAGAGGTGGGAAAGAAACATTATTATTATTATTAGTAGTAGTAGTAGTCGTAGTAGTATTATTATGGAGAAAATATGTCATTGTGATTTCTTTGACATTCAGGATTATTAAATCATGAATGTTGAGTGAGTCTCAATGCAGAAGTGCTTATACTATGAAAAATCATATCAAATGCACAGATATCTAAATTTTCTAGTGGGATGAAAAACAAGATACGTTTATTGCAGTGAGATAGGCCTTAAATATTTTTGTGGTGGCTTTTTGGTGTATTTTTTGCATGCAAAGTTTGTGCTTGGCAGTAGTACACAAATGTGATTAATACGAGGGTTGAATGAAAAATAATGCCTCCACCTTCGTAACTCCTCAACAGATGGCAGTATTGGTATGCAGCAGGTACAGTAGACTCTCCTCTACAGTTCCATTTGGCGGGAAGCCTTAGCATTGAACGGTTGTGTTGTGAAAGTGCGAAATATGGAACCCTTTGCAGACGGTTGGTCAGTGTGACTTAAGCAACGTGCAATCATTGAATACTTGACAGCAAAAGGTGTCACCCCAAAGGAGATTAATCAGAGAATGCAAGCTGTTTATGGTGACAAACAAAGAGTTGGATGTCCTGTGACAGCAACAAAGCAAAAGGTTGACAGATTGATTCAGGACGATCATCATATTATTTAGAAATTTCAAGCATAATCGGCATTTCAGATGAAAGTGTGGGTCACATTATTGCTTTGCTTGGCTATTGGAAGATCTGTGCACGATGGATTCTGTGAGATGCTGGTTGCGGAAACAGAGTGTCGACTTCTTCTGTGACAGCTTCAGAAAACTTGTTCATCGTTGGCAGAAATGTATCCAATTGTCTGATGATTATGTGGAAAAGTGAATAGTGGTAGTTAAAGAGCACATTCTAAGGATTATTTCTGCATTTGATTTATTAAAATGTTCCCATCCAAACTCAAGTAACGAAAGTGGAGGCATTACTTTTCATTCAACCCTCGTATATACTGTGATCCATATTGGTTTCCAAATATTCCGAGTTTCACAGTAATCATTGAAATTTTCAATAAGAATAGACATGACAATGAACAGCATATCACATGCACCTCCAAGAAAGCTGGTGCATGTGATATGTTGTTGGGTGCTTGTGACAGTGAAAAATGTCATTATTGGAAGCCAGAGAAGAATTTCTGGAGAAACTGTGTGATAAAAAAGGAGCTAATCATAACTTCAAAACAATGTTTTCAGTCTGTTATTTCTGAATTTTGATTATCACTAGTTTCAATAAATGTGTATTGCAAAACTCACTAGGACATGTTTTCCAGTTCTTTGTGAGATTTGTTTGTCACTATTTGCATACTATTTTATAATATTTTAAATTGTCTTTAATTTATTCTTTTGTAGACAGAAAAGGGGAGTGCATTACATGAAGCAGCTTTATTTGGAAAAGTGGATGTAGTACGCATATTGCTAGAAACAGGTGTGTCATAATTATTTTCCAAATGAATTCTAGTTTGTTTCTAATATTTTTGTTTCCAAACATGTTATTTAACCTTATTATTGGTTGCTTCTCCATATCTGATGCCAAGATATGGATATTTGAAATTATATTTCTTACTACTGTATATCCTTACATATCCTTATATATATTCAATGAGTATGTCTTGTAGTTGAGCTAAAGTCGTGTGAAATGGAGGATTATTAACAACTTCCAGTGTCCTGCTGGGATATCCTTATGGAGGAAAATAGACATTGAATGGTATGAAGGCATGCTTACTTTCTCTTAACTGCCAGCAATTTTGAACTTTAAAAATCACTTTTATCCTGCTGGAAGAAAAATGCCTGCATCATTTTTAGACTATGGCATCTTGTAGGATAATTCAACACTTTTTTAAAAAAGTGTAACACCAATTAAAACATTATTCACTAGATCTATGCATATAGAGTTCTCCACATCCAGATCTGAGAGCCTGGATATTTCCCTCCCAATTCTAAAGGTGACAGGAAAAATCTCAGGGCAAGAATTCTGCCATGAAAAATGTATGTCTGTATATGTAGATATATATTCCTCATTTGTTAGACTTGCTGTTTTTTGTTTGAATCCCCTCGGCAACTGTGGCTAGTGCTTACGGCATTGTGTTAAATTATTTTACTAGAAAGTAGCGAAGTGCATTAAAGCACTGAGCTGGAGACTTGAAAGGTCCCAGGTTCAATCCCCGGGAGCGGCGTGAGCGGCCTCTGTTAGCTCCAGCTCCTGCCAACCTAGCAGTTCGAAAACATGCCAATGTGAGTAGATCAATAGGTACCGCTCCGGCGGGAAGGTAACGGCGCTCCATGCAGTCATGCCGGCCACATGACCTTGGAGGTGTCTACGGACCACCCTGGCTCTTCGGCTTAGAAATGGAGATGAGCACCAACCCCCAGAGTCAGACATGACTGGACTTAACGTCAGGGGAAAACCTTTAACCTTTACCCCCTTTTAACATCACCAGAACTCATCCCTGTAAATATTACAAAAGGTGATCTCCAAGTTTCTGGTTGGGATCTGGGATCAAGCTGACCTGGTGGCCTTAATTATCGGATTTCCTTTTCTACAGGTTATCCACTGTTACAGCTAATGAATCTGGGAGGTAGGATTATACTTTTAATTTTTCCATAATATGACGTATTTTCTCTGTTTCAGGAATCGATGCCAATATAAAGGACAGTTTGGGCAGAACTGTGTTGGATATTCTTAAAGAACATCCATCGCAACAATCACTCCAAATTGCTGCATTACTGCAAGGTAGGATTTCTTACAAACAAGCCATATGCAAGATATAATAAAGTGCATACTTCTAGATTACAGTATATAATATCAATTTTGCTTCCTTCCTCATTATTTCTAGGCATGTCTCTTGAAGTTCTTCCAACTTCTTCACTTCAAAATCAGAACCTTATGGTAGTGGTGGAGAGAGGAATACAACTACAGTAGAGTCTCACTTATCCAAGCTAAACGGGCCGGCAGAAGCTTGGATAAGCGAATATCTTGGATAATAAGGAGGAATTAAGGAAAAGCCTATTAAACATCAAATTAGGTTATAATTTTACAAATTAAGCACCAAAACATCATGTTATACAACAAATTTGACAGAAAAAGTAGTTCAATACGCAGTAATGTTATGTTGTAATTACTGTATTTACGAATTTAGCCCCCATATATCACGATATATTGAAAACCTTGACTACAAAAATGGCTTAGATAATCCAGAGGCTTGGATAAGTGAGGCTTGGATAAGTGAGACTCTACTTAAACTATTTTATAGGTCTGGTGATAAATTATAGTTTTATGAGATGAGATGGGTTCCTCTCCCCAATTATTTACTTTACATTTTAACCTGTTTACTTGACATCTTTCTTGTCTACATATTTAGAAGAAAGCCCAAAAGAGTACATAAATTGTAGAAACAGACATGTGTCAACATAATAATAATAATAATAATAATAATAATAATAATAATAATAATAATAATAATTATTATTATTATTATTATTATTTTATTATGACACAGCAAACAAGATAGATATGCTGGATTTCACAAGTCGAACACTTCCCAAGTGTCTAGGACTGTGTGATGTATTTTCGGATGATGCGCGCAGATCCCAGCAGGGTGGCCTTTTGCATTTGGCAGATCGTAATTTTGTCAATGTCTATGGTTTCCAAATGCTGGCTGAGATCTTTTGGCACGGCACCCAATGTGCCCATCACCACTGGGACCACCTGCACTGGTTTCTGCCAGAGTCTTTGAAGTTCAATCTTGAGGTCCTGATAGTGGCTGAGTTTTTCCTGTTGTTTTTCGTCAATGTGACTGTCACCTGGGATGGCGACATCAATGATCCAAACCTTTTTCTTTTCCACAACTGTGATGTCTGGTGTGTTGTGTTCCAGAACTTTGTCAGTCTGGATTCGGAAGTCCCACAGTATCTTTGCATGCTCATTTTCCAATACTTTTGCAGGTTTGTGATCCCACCAGTTCTTTGCTGCTGGGAGGTGGTACTTGAGGCATAAGTTCCAATGAATCATTTGGGCCACATAGTTGTGCCTCTGTAGTCTGTCTGTGCAATTTTCTTACAGCAGCTGAGGATATGATCAATGGTTTCGTCGGTTTCCTTGCACAGTCTGCATTTTGGGTCATCAGCCGATTTTTTGATCTTGGCCTTGATTGCATTTGTTCTGATGGCTTGCTCCTGGGCTGCAAGGATCAGGCCTTCTGTCTCCTTCTTCAGGGTCCCATTCGTGAGCCAGAGCCAGGTCTTCTCCTTATCAGCTTTTCCTTCAATTTTGTCAAGGAACTTTCCATGCAATGTTTTATTGTGCCAGCTGTCAGCTCTAGTTTGTAGTGTGGCTTTCTTGTACTGGTTTTTTGTCTGCTGTGCTTTGAGGAGTTTCTGATTTTTGACTTCAATCAAAGCAGGTTCTTCACTTTGCTTTACATATTCTGCCAGGGCATGTTCTTCTTCTTTGACTGCTTGTTTTACTTGTAAGAGTCTTCTGCCCCCTGACTTCTAGGCAGATACAGCCGGTCAACATCACTGCGAGGGTGCAGTGAATGATGAATGGTCATGAGTTTTCTTGTTTTTCTGTCCAAATTGTCCAGTTCCGTCTGTGTCCAGTTTATGATGCCAGCAGTATATCCTATGACAGGTATGGCCCAGGTGTTTATGGCCTTGATGGTGTTGCCTCCATTGAGCTTGCTTTTGAGAATTTTTCTGACCCTTTGTGTGTATTCTTTGCTGACCACAGTTTTCACATGTTCATGCTTGATGTTGTTCAGCTGTAGTATACCCAGATATTTATAGGCCTCTGGCTGGTGACACTTTATTGTTTGGCCATTAGGCATATTTATGCCCTCACTTTCAATGATTTTTCCCTTCTTCAATGCCACTGTCGAAAATTTGTCCAAGCCAAACTCCATGCTGATATCAGTGCTAAAGATTCGGACAGTGTTAGTCAGAGACTGGATTTCAGTTTCCGTTTTTCCATACAGCTTCAGGTCATCCATGTATATCAGATGTGAAATTTTGTGAGAATTCTTAGATGTTTGATAGCCGAGATTTGTTTTTTGTAAGATTGTTGACAGAGGGATCATGGCAATAATGAAAAGCAGAGGGGACAATGAGTCTCCCTGGAAAATTCCTCTCCTGATGTTGACAAGTCCATAGCTTTCATTTCCAACAAACAGTTCAGTTTTCCAGTGCTCCATCATGTTTTCAATGAAGGTGCCAACGTTTTTACTAATCCCGATGGCGTCCAGGCACTTGATGATCGAGCTGTGTGGGAGTGAGTCAAAGGCCTTTTTGTAGTCAATCCACGTCATGTGAAGATTAGCTGTTCGGCTTTTACAGTTCTCCAGAATCATTTTGTCAATCAATAACTGGTCTTTTGTGCCCCTGCTTTTCCGTTTGTTGCCTTTCTGTTCATCTGGCAAGATGTTTTTTTCTTCAAGATAGTCTTGAATTCTGTCAGCTATGATGCCAGTCAGTAGTTTAAACATAGTGGGCAGACACGTTATTGACCTGTAGTTTCCTGGTGCTGCTCCTTTTGCTGGATCCTTTTGTATCAGGTATGTTCTTTCAGTTGTTAGCCATTCACTGATACTTCCTTTCTGCATCATCTCATTGAATTGTTGGGCCATTTTTCCATGTAAACTAATCAGATGTTTGAGCCAAAATCCATGAAGTTGATCACTACCAGGCGATGTCCAGTTCTTGACTTTTTGCACTCATTTGCTGATCATTTCAGTTGTTATTTCCATCTGTTCCATTTTGTTCTGTGAGAATTTTCCTTCAAACTCCTTTATCCACCCAGCGTTTTTGTTGTAGTTCTTATTATTTTCCCAAAGCTCTTTCCAGAACTTCGTTGTTGCAGTTTTCTCTGGCTTTATGGTTACTGTGTCTGTTGTTTGGTTCAGGCTCTGGTAGAACCATCTTTGGTCTGTTTGAAACAGTTGATTTTGTCTGTACTGGATGATTCTGGCTTCATATCTTTCAATTTTTCTGGCTGTTGCTGTAATTTGTTCTTTCACAATTTCCAAAGCTTCTTCAATTTTTCTGGTGTTCAGCCAGTACTTTCTGATCAGGTATTGCTTGATTTTGTCATTCTTCAATTTCTTCTCTTTCATATTTTTCAGGTTACTTGCATCTGATCTAAGTTTCTTGATTTTCAACTCTAGCCTGACCTTCCACTTTGGTTTTCCAGTCGATTTTCTTTGGGGCTGCCTTGGTTGTAGGAGCCCAAGCTCTTCTGTTACTATCACTGCTGCACTGAAGGCATACTGGTTTGTTTGTTCAATTGATGTTATCTGGACAGTGGAGAGTGCTGCATTCACATCTTTCATGAGAGGCGCCAGGTGTCTCTTGGGCACTGTTTTTAGAGTTGGGAGCCGCTGTCTTATTGCATTTGCTGTAGCATGAGCCATGATCTTATCCTTGAGCTCTTGTTGTCTTGCTGTCAAGGTTCCTGGTGGTTCAACAGGTGTTTCAAGTGCTGGTTCATGAAATTCTTGCAAAAGCTCCACACTTTCTTCTGGTTCAATCTGTTCCACCATTCCAAGTGTTGCTGGAGTCTCTGCTGCTGTCTGTGCTGTGGTCTGATGGTAATTTGCTTTGCAGATTTTCTGGATTTCTTCGAGTTCAACTTCACTGAACACTTTGTTTCTGATTATGAATCTTCGTTGGTCAGCCAGTCGGGGTTCTGTTATCTGTGAGTCAGGGTACTCTTGTTTCCATAGCTGATGCATCCTTTTTTGGTAGCCGCGCTTTTCAGGTTCAGAGTTGTAATAGCATTTCATGACTGTGCGGTTTTCTGGCATTGTATATTTCTGCCGCTTCTGTGACTGTTCATTTGGGGTTTGATGATTCCGTAGCCCACTTGTCGATGGATGTCCAGAGTCAGCAGCATCCACCGCGGTCCTTTTTATCCTGGGCAACGACCGAGCCAGTATAGACTTCGTTTTGGTTTGATTCTCCATAATGCTAATGGGTTAGGTGCACTTGGTTGCATTCCTCCGCTGAGGCCTCTCTGGCTTGGTTGGACCTGCTGGTAGTTACACTACCGCCAGCACAGCCCTCAGCATCCTCGGAATGGCTAAGCCCCCCCACCACGTCAAGGTGGCACCTGCGAGGGGGATTATTATTATTATTATTATTATTATTATTATTATTATTATTAGCAACATTTATATCCTGCCCTTCTCACCCCGAAGGGGACTCAGGGCGGCTTATAAGTTATATGTACATACAGTATATTATATTATTAGCATAGGACAATATAAGCATTATATATTACTACTAGCTGTGCCCGGCCACGCATTGCTGTGGCGAAGTATGGTGGTATGGGAAATAAAGTATTGAGGAATTGGTGGTAGTTAAGGTCAAGGGTAAAGGTTTTTCCCAGACATTAAGTCCAGTCGTGTCTTACTCTGGAGGTTGGTGCTCATCTCCATTTCTAAGCCGAAGAGCCGGCGTTGTCCGTAGACTCCTCCAAGGTCATGTGGGATAACTGCATGGAGCGGCGTTACCTTCCCGCCGGAGCAGTACCTATTGATGCACTCACATTTGCATGTTTTTGAACTTCTGGGTTGGCAGAAGCTGGGGCTAACAGTGGGGGCTCTCTCCGCTCCCCCAATTCAAACCTGTGGCCTTTCGGTCCAGAAGTTCAGCAGCTCAGCGCTTTAACACGCTGCGCCATCAGGGGATATTATTTCCTAAAGCTTGTGAATATACAATATTTCTGATTGGGTTTTTTTTGTTTGTTGGAGGCAAGTATGAATGCTGCAATTAGGAAAAATGATTAGGATGTAATGGCCTTGCAGCTTTAAAGCCTGGCTGTTTCCTCCCTGAGTGAATTTTTTGTTGGGAGGTGTTAGCTGGCCCTGATTGTTTCCTGTCTGGAATTCCCTTGTTTTCAGAGTGGTGTTGTTTGCAATATTTTATGTGCTTCTACTGTCTGTGGCCCTGAGAAAACAGAGGATTTGCCAGACTTTGATGATGGGAATACTTTGTTGGGAGGTGTTAGCTGGCCCTGATTGTTTCCTGTGTGGAATTCCCCTGTTTATTTACTGTCCTGGTTTTAGAGATTATATTGTTCTGCATTATTCTATCCCAGTAATTATTTCATATTAAAGAAGAATCTCACTTATCCAACATTCGCTTATACAATGTTCTGGATTATCCAACGCAGTCTGCCTTTTCATAATCAATGTTTTTGTAGTCAGTGTTTTAAATTCATTGTGATATTTTAGTGGTAAATTTGTAAATACAGTACAGTAGAGTCTCACTTATCCAACATAAACGGGCCGGCAGAACGTTGGATAAGCTAATATGTTGGATAATGAGGAATTAAGGATAACCCTATTAAACATCAAATTAAGTTATGATTTTACAAATTAAGCACCAAAACATCATGTTAGACAACAAATTTGTCAGAAAAAGTAGTTCAGTACACAGTAATGCTATATAGTAATTACTGTATTTATGAATTTAGCGCCAAAATATCACGATATATTGAAAGCATTGACTACAAAAATGCGTTGGATAATCCAGAACGTTGGATAAGCGAGTGTTGGATAAGTGAGACTCTACTGTAAATACTACATAGCATTACTGCGCATGGAGCTACTTTTTCTGTCAAATTTGTTGTATAATATGATGTTTTGGTGCTTAATTTGTATAACGATTACCTAATTTGATGTTTAATTGGCTTTTCCTGAATCCCTTCTTATTATCCAACATATTCACTTATCCTGCCGGCCTGTTTACGTTGGATAAGTGAGACTCTACTGTATATTTCTAATCTTATATTATCTGCTCAGAACTGGATTATCTGAGGCCCCTTCTTCACAGCTGTATAAAATGCCCACTGAAGTGGATTATATGGCAGTGTGGAGTCAAGATAATCCAGTGCAAAGCAGATAATATAAGATTATAAATGGGTTATATAGCTGTGTTGAAGGGCCTTGAGTCTACACTGCCATATAATCCAGTGCAAATTAGATAATCTGTGGAAGAAGTCTAAGTGAGGCCTAAATCTGCCTGTCCCCTAACTGAAACCTGGCTGTCCCTTGGTTGCTAGGCAACCAAGTGGGCAGAGATTAGCCCTGTAAACTGGCAGCAATTGGATAAAAAAAAAAATTGCTTTCCCTCTAATTAGGACTTTATTTTTCTTTTCTTTTTGTTGTATCAACCTTGAGGCGTGGATGATGGGTTGTGTTGTCAAATTTTGAGGTTGGGGGGCCTGTACTTTTGTTGTTTTGTGAATTGCCGTGATGCCATCACTCTTTTATATATATAGATATTGTACTATAACACTATATTGCAATATTATTAGTAATATTACGTGTAATATAAATATACAATTATAATAGTGTATTATTATATTGTATTACATTATAATATTATCAATATTATATGTATATACAATATATTATATTATTAGTATAGCATAATATGAGTATTATATATTATTATATTGTTATATTGACACAGGAAACATGGTGGAATAATGTCTTCCTGACCCCCTTCTTCACTCTGGCCTGAAGTGGCAATTAGTCCTGGAGGGGGAGGGGCTCCCTCTGATGACATAGGAGACATGGTTATAATTTCTATACACATATTTTGTTTTAGCTTTCACTGTTTTTAAAAGCTGGTTAAAACTGCTTGTTTTTGAAATTTGTTTAGACCTTATTATTTCCAGAGACCTACTTTCCTATTTAGAGTACTACTGGATAATCTAGAAATGTGATCTCTAATAGATCTTTAATGACCGATTATGATGGAATGTTTCCATTTGATCTTGTTCTGTAGAGTAATAAAGATATTTAAGGCTTGAAAAATAATAATAAAATGTTCTACTGATGTATTCTTGGAGGAAATCAGCTGTTCAGTAATTTTATCAAAATGCACTTGAGCCTTCAGATTCATAGGAGAAAGGATCTCTTCTCCCTGCATTCCCTTGTACATGGCGGCCTCTTTGGAATGATCCTAAGAGGCTGCATACTT
The DNA here is from genome assembly GCF_035594765.1 of Anolis carolinensis. Taxonomy (NCBI): domain Eukaryota; kingdom Metazoa; phylum Chordata; class Lepidosauria; order Squamata; family Anolidae; genus Anolis; species Anolis carolinensis. The sequence continues at coordinate 166,186,647 of NC_085845.1, read as the reverse complement.
GGGAGATTCAGAACATGTAAGAGAGCTCTTTCCCCTTCCCCATGGGCAGGGCATCTTTGAATGATTTGAAGATACTCCCACCCTGAGGAGATGATGGCAGCGGAGAGATCCATAGCCCATAGCCAAGGGGGCGGTTTAGGGGTTCAAACCACCCCCACATTTTTTCAGGTAAAAAACAAACAAACCCTGATTTACTCATTAATTTAACTGGTTAACTAAATTCCCCTACCAAGTATATGAGAAGCAAAATTAGAGTTCCTCCAGGACTACAAGCACTATCTCAACAAAATGTTGATTATTCACACTATCATTACCAACTTTCTACCAATTTACCTTGCAACAGCAGTAATAGGTGACATAGTGGAACCAACCTATAGTGAAAGCTAATGAAACAATGGAACAGGAGCAAAGAGAAGAAGCTGTTTCATTGGACTTTATATGAACAAGACTGTTTCTTATGACTAAGTGAAAGCCCAGTTAGTGCAAAATCCACAGTCTCTGTTGCCAGGATATATATTTCCTGTGGATGAGAAGAGGCATCTAAAATTTCAATCTAAATGTTTTAGCAATTTTTCCTGGCTCGTCGTCTCACTCGTTCAGTCGTTTTCGACTCTTCGTGACCTCATGGACCAGTCCATGCCAGAGCTCCCTGTCGGCCGTCACCGCCCCCAGTTCCTTCAAGGTCAAGCTAGTCACTTCAAGGATACCATCCATCCATCTTGCCCTTGGTCGGCCTCTCTTCCTTTTCCCTTCCATTTTCCCCAGCATCGTGATCTTTTCCAAGCATTCCTGTCTCCTCATGATGTGGCCAAAATACTTCAGCTTTGCTTCTAATATCCTTCCCTCCAGTGAGCAGCCGGGCATTATTTCCTGGAGGATGGACTGGTTGGATCTTCTTGCGGTCCAAGGCACTCTCAGGATTTTCCTCCAGCACCAGAGTTCAAAAGCGTCTATCTTCCTTCGCTCAGCTTTCCTTATGGTCCAGCTCTCACATCCATAGGTTACTATGGGGAATACCATTGCTTTGACTATGTGGACCTTCGTTGCCAGTGTGATGTCTCTGCTCTTCACTATTTTGTCAAGGTTGGCCATTGCTCTCCTCCCAAGAAGTAGACGTCTTCTAATTTCCTGGCTGCAGTCTGCATCTGCAGTGATCTTCGCGCCTAGAAATATAAAGTCTGTCACTGCCTCCACGTTTTCTCCCTCTATTTGCCTGTTGTCAATCGGTCTGGTTGCCATGATCTTGGTTTTCTTGATGTTTAACTGCAACCCAGCTTTTGCACTTTCTTCTTTCACCTTGGTGATAAGGCTCCTCAGCTCTTCCTCGCTTTCAGCCATCAGAGTGGTATCATCTGCATACCTAAGGTTATTAATGTTTCTTCCAGAAATTTTAACTCTGGTCTTGGATTCGTCAAGCGCCGCATGTCTCATGATGTGTTCTGCGTACAAGTTGAATAGGTAGGGTGAAAGTATACAGCCCTGCCGCACTCCTTTCCCAATCTTGAACCAGTCTGTTGTTCCGTGGTCTGTTCTTACTGTGACTACTTGATCTCGTGCCAGATCAGGAGGCACTGACCTGAAAGGTCATCTCGGGGGGGGGGGGGGAGTTTTAACCCCTCCCCAAAAAATTTTCTGACTACAGGCCTTAGTCATCCATTGCCATCCTGCCCATGCCGATTTCCTGATGGTAGGAGTGACTTAGAAATATTTACCATGCTATTCTGTTTTTGGGAGGTATCTGGGATGATTCCTCATTCCCCCAGCTCCAATCTCTAGGGAATTCACGAATATGCAAAACTGTGAAATTCACGAATTCACGAATATGCAAAACTGTGAAAATGAAACCTATGAATGTGGAAGGATATATACATGGAGCTGTCTGTAAAATTTCACCACCTTTTCAAAATCTTCTATAGAATCTAGAAATATCATAGTCAACACATGATCCTAAAGCTGTTTTCTGTCTGTTTATGTAGAATGATTTTATACTTCGTTCAGGGAATCTTTCCATTACCAAATTAGATACAAAAGCTAGAGGTGTGTTGGTTTTTCTAAAACTAAAATTACTCCATCTGATCTTTTCTGTATGTCCCCCATAATTGCATTTCCTGGCATTTTATGTCTTGAAAAGAGACAGCTGTGTTTCACTAATCATTATATGTATATTAATTCTTCCCATTCATTTCTTGCATATTTTCTGATTGCTTTGTTGGGCTATTTGGCAGCGGATGTTCTAAGCATTTTAAATGAATGTGTAATCTGTTAGATACATCGCTCTCTCCAAAGCCTAATCTTTTAAATTAGAAAGAATTTTCATTTATCTATGAAGCGGTGGTGCATTCTACTATATGTGCCTTTCTTGTTGCTGCTTATGCATTAGTGCTTTATCATTCCATCACCAGAGTATTTGTGTGATAAAGTTGAATATGCAAGGTTTGTTTTTTGCTTTGTTTTTTTATGTGATGCAGATAAGCTGTGGAAAAGGTAAGCATGAGAAAAAAGAAGTCAGTTTGACAAAATGAGTCAAACTGAAAGGTACTGTTTCATCCCTTTAATTCTTGTTGGGTCTGACACACACCCTAAAACCTTTCTATCTCACCACACACTTATTGGCCTCCAGCTCATTTTGTTGATTTCAAAAATTTCTGTATTTGCGTACACAGAAGAACATTATTAATATTTCATGACACTAGCCTAAGCAGTAGACTATGGGCCACCTATGCAGGATTTTTAGTTTAAAAAAATCAGTAAGTGTATTATATAGGCATTCAGAATGCAGTGAAACGAAAATGAAAAGAAAAAAGTCAAACAGCATGAGAATTCATAAGAATAATTTTCTTAGGCCTCCAGGTTCAGATCTGAGTCTAGCAGCACACACAAGTTGTGAACTGAAATTTCAGGAAAAACGTAATTCCATCAAGTATGGCCTAATCCTCTTTCCCTGATCTGTCTTCCAACTGACCAGGAATACCTCTGTCTTGTCTGGATGAAATTTCAATTGGTCCACCCTCATCTAGTCCATTACCAACAGCAGAAACTAATTTACTATAGAAACAGCTTTCCTTGACTTGGGTGTAAAGGAGAGATAGAGTTGGAAGTCTTGGAGCATACTGATGACACCAGAGCTCTAGATAACTTGTCCTTGTGTTTTCATGTAGATATTAAGCAATATGAGGGATAGAGCTCCAAGGGAAAGCATAGGATAGTATCCAGGATGTCAGGAGGGCATCCTTCAGCACCACCTTGAGTCTGCCTCTCCAAGATAGAATTGAGCCCCAATAAAACAGTGCCCCAAAGTTCCATCTCATGGAGGCAACTCAGAAGCATACCATGGCCGATGGTTCTAAAAGCCACTGAGAGTTGAGCCAGGACCACTTTCTCTTTCTAGTCCTTTGTATAGGTCACCACCAAGGCACCAGAGCTGTCTCTGCCCATAGGCAGGCCTGAAATCAAATTGAAATGGAGCTAGATAATCCATTTCATCCAGGAAAGCCTGCAGCTGTGAGGCCACCATACCTTTTAATAACTGGCCCAAAACAAGGATATTTGAGAGTAGTTGATCATTCTCTAATTTGGTGGGATGTAGGGAGAATTTTTGTAATGACTTCACTGCAGCCTCTTTTAGCTGAAAACTTTCCTTACTGTAGTGAAGCACTCACTATTCCCCTTAACCAGTCCACCAGCCTCCTCAGACTGCTTTCAGCAGCCAGAAAGGATATGAGTTCAGTATACATATTTTGGCTGTCATCTCTCCAAGGGTCCTGTCCACATCTTCAGGTTTCATTAATTGAAATGTGTCCAATAATATTGATCAAGTAGCGGTCAAGCTTGCATCCATTAGACCTGTATCATGTACAGCATCCGTACCAGAGCAGATCCAGGCGATGTTATTAGTGACTAGCTTTGCCCGGCCACGTGCTGCTGTGGCTTATGGGAATCATTTGTTGGTCAGGTGGAATAGCAGTGAATAGCCTTGCAGCCTCAAAGCCTGGCCATTTTCTGGAGTAGCTGGAGTAGCACCCTCAATCAAAGAGCAGCTTTGAAGCCTGGCTACTTCCTTTATAGGGGAATCATTGTTTGGCCAGATTGAATTGCACTGAATATTCTTGCAGCTTAAAAGCCTGGCTGCTTTCTACAAAGGGCATCCTTGCTAGGTCAGGTTAAATGGGACAGAGTAGCCCCGTGGCTTCAAATCCTGGATATTTTTCACCTAGGGGAAATCTTGAATAGCCTTGCTGCTTGCAAGCCTGGCCACTTTCTACCTTGCAGAATCCTTGATAGGCCAGTTTGAATAGCAATTAATAGTCTCGGTGTGCCAGGTATGAATGTTGCAATTAGGCACCTTGATTAGCATTTAATGGCCTTGCAGCTTCAACGCCTGGCTGCTTCCTGCCTGGGGGAATCCTTTGTTGGGAAGTATTAGCTGGCCCTGATTGTTTCCTTTCTGGAATTCCCAATTTCCCTGCTTTCAGAATGTTGCTCTTTATTTACTGTCCTGGTTTTAGAGATTATATTGTTCTGTATTATTATACCACAGTAATTATTTCATATTATATTTATAATCTTATATTACCTGCTTAAAAGTGGATTATATGAGGCCCCTTCTACACAGCTGTATAAAATCCACACTGAACTGGATTATATGGTAGTGTGGACTCAAGATAATCCAGTTCAAAGCAGATAATATAAGATTATAAATGGGTAATATAGCTGTATGGAAGGAACTTGAGTCTACACTGCCATATAATCCAGTTAAAATCTGATAATCTGTATTTTCTAGGCAGTGTGGAAGATACCTAAGTGAGGCCTAACTCTGCCTGTCCCCTGGGCTGAGTGGGTTGCTAGGAGACCAAGTGGGCAGAGCTTAGCCTTCTAACTGGCAGCAATTGGATAAAAACAATTATTCCTCTCCCTCTAATTAGGACTTTATTTTTCTTTTCTTTTTGTTGTATGAACGTGGAGGTGTGGATGACGGGTTGTGCTGTCAATTTTCAAGGTTGTGGGGTGTTTAGTTTTGTTGTTTTGTCCATTGCCGGGATTCCATCACTCTTTTATATATATATAGAAGAAGAAGATAGATAGAAGATTCCACTTTTCCGTGTTGGGACATGTTCTTTTACAGAGTTTAAAGATTCCTGTTTTAATATTTCCATTTTTAATTGCTGGATAAAAGTGTAATCTAGCACACAAGAAAGTGTAAAGTAGAGAATCTGAAGTGTAGCGGAATCTCTTTTCTGGTATGTTTGCATACATGATGAATTTGTATGCATGTGCACCCAGGCCATATTTTGAAATAGAAACACATGTTCTCTCCCCCCCCCCCCCCCGCTCTCTGTTTTATACCATATCCATGTTAATACACATGCACAATAAATAAACTGGATGACTATGGTAATTTTATTTGCATGTTTTTTTAACTACAGAGTATGTAGAAACAGGAAATGCTACAGTTCCAGAGGAACCTGTACAAGAATGTCCAGTGACAAATCACCAAGATCACCAGACTTGTGTTCGATTTCCAGAGGTTTCTCCAACACAAACAACTAAAAGTAATATTCTACCATCCATAAATTGTTGCATATTGAAATGTGTTAACAATATAATGAAAAGCCTAGTTATTGTGATATTTTACTTCTTCCCTACACTAATCTATCTACAGCAACCATGGAGGTCCTTGTTTATTTGTAACAGTGATGTATATGTGAATGAATACTTTTTATGTTTTGTTTTATAAAAAAAAGTTAGTAAGGTGCATAGTGGTTGCTGAAGGTCATTTCTTATCAATCCTATCAGCAGCTTCCTCGGTTGTGGAAAATAATTTTGTTTCAATCTCGTCTTAAACAGCACTGGCAAAAAATTAAGTACTGTTGATCCAGGCCCTTAACTAGCTAGAGGCCAGTACTGAACAAAATGGTATAGCTTCTTTCTCAGTTGTTGTCTTAATCCCCTGATGCTTCTGTTGTTGTCAACATTATTTTGACACTTAAGTAAAAATTTCATGGAATCAACCCAGTGAATTTACAGGGCTAAAATAGGTTTATGTAGGACAATATAAGTACCTACTGCATATTGTGCCTTGCAATTAAGTCATTTTAATCCATATTTAATGTCTAGGCCAACACTGCTAGAATATTTCACACATGTGCCCAAAAGAGGAGAGCTGTTTTTAGAAATGCTTCAGGGCTCCTGCTTTGTTTATCATGTTTTTCCATCAGCACTAAACAATGTATCTTGTCAGCACAAAGGATTGAGGTTTTGAAATTTCAGTACCCATCTGAATGTGGTTAATCACATTCAATATTCAGACATTGCCAGTAGACTGTCTGCTGTTTTGAAAACAGCAACAGCAGTTACATTTAACATTCTTTTACCTACTGAGCCTGCAATGTAGTTCTGGCAGGGATGCTGCAAGCTGACAGTAAGAAAAAAATCCCTCTTAGTTATTGATTAAATGGTTAAAGCACAAGTCTTCAATTGGAGTAGTGAGAAATGCTAACAGTTTTCTTTGACCTAGGGCTCCTTCATGATAGAAAATACGTAAATGGCAACGTTGCCCGATTTCCAAGACAGCAATAAAGGAAAGTCAAAATTTTGAAACTTCAGTACCCATCTCTTCCTTCTGTGTGGTTAATCACATTCAAAATCCAGACATTTCCAGTAGAGGTTTTGAATCCCAGAGAGTCTAAACCTGACCACGTAAATGGTTGGTCCATGACAATGAAACTGCAGAGAGTTCATCTACACCATAATCACCATCATCCCTCTCTGTACAGAAAACAAGGTCCAGAATATGCCCAGCAGCATGAGTAGGACCAGGCACAACTTCGGGCAGAAATATGGTTATGAAGACCATGACTTCCTGAGCGACTCCTGACAGGGAAGCTGCAGAATGGATGTTGGAGTTTCCCAGCACTGTTAGCCACTGAGACTCCCAACACCATAGAATCATAGAATAGTAGAGTTGGAAGAGACCACATGGCCCATCCAGTCCAACCCCCTGCCAAGAAGCAGGAAATCACATTCAAAGCACCCCCGACAGATGGCCATCCAGACTCTGCTTAAAAGCCTCCAAAGAAGGAGCCTCCATCACAGTCTGGGGAAGAGAGTTCCACTGCTGAACAGCTCTCACAGTCAGGAAGTTCTTCCTGATGTTCAGGTGGAATCTCCTTTCCTCTAGGTTGAAGCCATTGTTCCGCGTCCTAGTCTGCAGGGCAGCAGAAAACAAGCTTGCTTCCTCCTCCCTATGACTTCCCCTCACATATTTGTACATGGCTATCATGTCTCCTCTCAGCCTTCTCTTCTGCAGGCTAAACATGCCCAGTTCTTTAAGCCGCTCCTCCTAGGGCATGTTCTCCAGACCTTTGATCATTTTAGTTGCCCTCCTCTGGACACATTCCAGCTTGTCAACATCTTCCTTCAACTGCAGTGCCCAGAATTGGACACAGTATTCCAGGTGTGGTTTGACCAAAGCAAAATAGAGGGGGGGGGCATGACTTCCCTGGATCTAGACGCTATACCCCTATTGATGCAGGCCAAAATCCCGTTGGCATTTTTAGCAACCGCATCACATTGTTGGCTAACCTCAAGAACACCTGGGCTAGCTCAGAAAGAGAGAGAATTGAGTAGCAGGGTAAGCAATAAACCAGCAGAATCCCCTTTCTACCCACCTTTAGGTATATACTCTTGAACCCTGTAGACTATGAGATTATAGAACAGAACTACTACAAAAATATTGGTATAGCTTATGTGAAGATAATAAGTTTGGGGATTTGTATTTAATAGAACTCTGAAACCAATTTGTTTCATTCTCTTTTGGTCCACAGCATAATGGTACTCATGGTCTTCAGTATGGAAATCAGCATGAATCATAGAATCATAGAATCATAGAATAGTAGAGTTGGAAGAGACCTCATGGGCCATCTAGTCCAACCCCCTGCTAAGAAGCAGGAAATCGCATTCAAAGCATCCCCGACATATGGCCATCCAGCCTCTGCTTAAAAGCCTCCAAAGAAGGAGCCTCCATCACAGCCCGGGGGAGAGAGTTCCACTGTCGAACAGCTCTCACTGTGAGGAAGTTCTTCCTGATGTTCAGGTGGAATCTCCTTTCCTGTAGTTTGAAGCCATTGTTCCATGTCCTAGTCTGCAGGGCAGCAGAAAACAAGCTTGCTCCCTCCTCCCTATGACTTCCCCTCACAGGGGGGAAATATCAAATATGGTGTCTACTAATTCACAAGTGAAACCATCACAGGCAGCCATGTGTGGAGTTCCAAAATTAGGGAAAGAGAAGACTAATTCTGATAAACTTACTAATTTTAAGTGTGGATTTCTGTGGAAGTAATTCCCCAAATGCACACTGTAAGCACATCTAAAGCTTAGTATTTATATCAGAAATAATCACGAGCAGTTTCTATGTTCCATAAACAGCTGCCACCTATGACAGAATATGGCTCAGATCCCTGTATGGAATTTGTATTTCTCACCAATGGCATAATAGGTGCTGTCTTTTTAATACATTTTGTAGGGATAAAATACAGATGCCCCAAGTGGAAGGATTAGGCTAGGTAAAATAAAGAGGAGAAATGCTAGGTTACAGTTTTTAAATTATTTATAGGATTGGATGGCAGTTAGAAAAAAAATATTTGGTATCATTTTTTAATTACTTTCCTTGGTCTACTATTCTAACTAATGTTATTTTACTGTTTCCTAAGGTGATGTTGTGACTGGGGAGTTATCAAAACTATTGAATGAAATCAAACTTTGCCAAGAAAAGGATTATTCTTTGGAAGAACTGTGCCATACAGTATCAGACCACTATCTTGATAATGTTAGCAAAGCATCAGAAGAAGAACCTGTGATGAATGGAAGCCAAGCCAAATCTACTGTAGTAAGTGAAATGACTGAGCATGTGGCTGTTAACAAAACCATAAAAATCTAATCTGGTAATCACAACTAGTTTAAATTTTATTAATTTCAGTGGAGCCAGTGAGGTGTAGTAGTCTGAGGGCTTTACCTAGGAATCTCAAAGTTCAAATCCCCATGTGTTCGTTAAAATGCGCTGAGTGATCTTGGACAAGTCATACTTTTTTCAGTCTCAGAAGAAGGCAATAATAAACCTTTCTTAACACATCTTACAACAAAACCATGTGATAAGTTCTCCTTATAGTTACCATAATTCAGAAATGCGCTTTGAAGGTATGTACAACAACAATCTGTATATAGGAAGAAGAGTGGATTTTACTTATAAAATGAATTATTTTAAAGTAGTAAAATTATGTCATCCTCTCAGGGAGTATTGAATGTCTTGCTATAGTTGTATAGTAGTTCCTTGACTCTATAGAAAAAGGCAGTAGTTATATCATTAGATAAAAATAATTATCATAGAATTATAAAACTTGTTGAAGTTGAGCCCACCTTCCAAATCTCTTCTGCTTTCTGGATTCACATCTTCCATCCACATCCAGAAGCAAAGGCCTTTACATTTCTGTGAGCTTTGGTGGAAGACACATCTTCAGAAACCAGTGAAACTGCAGGTATTTGTTGTGTAACATGTTATATAGGAGAAGGAGGATAAATTCAGCTCTGTTTTGCTAAGATTTAAGGAAGTTTGAGAAAGTATAAAAATATCTTACTGAAATTTTCTGATGTTGTGAGAGTAAGTATGCACAGGTGTGTGTATGGGGGGGGATTATAATAAAGGAGTAGCTACTATTATGTGCGACAGTTTTTAATACTATTTAATGTAATTAGATATTCTCACAAATTTACCAGGGAGATTTAAAAATAAATTAATTAAGAAAAGCAGCTCTAATTATTTTTGGAGATACCTTAATTGTTTATGTAAGGATCTATAACAGCTAATGAGTGAGCATAGTGATTTGAGTGTTGGACCAGGACACTTGGAGGCCAGGGTTCAAATTCTCACTTGGCCGTGGAAACCCATCTGATGACCATGGGCAAATCATTTCCCCTTAACTTCAAAGGAAGGCAAACGCAAACCCCCTTTGAACTAATTTTGCCAAGAAAACCCAATCAAAGGTTCACCTTAGAGTCACTATCAGTCAGAAATGTTTGGAGGCATACAACAACAAGAACAATAATTGATAGCAAGTAATATGTATATTTACTTTAAAATCTTAACAGGGGAAGGTACAATAAATATTTTTGTGGAGCAAGCAATATAAATCACAGAACAATATATTTTAAACAATGCCCAATATTTGAAGGTCCCACAACAGGGTTGCAAATCTGATTTTATCATGTTCTTTGCTTATTTCATTCTCCCCGCTGAAATCATGTGAGATTATTTCCATTTTAAAATTATATATCACATTTGGAACTTTTTGGTAATATTTTATAAAAAACTAGCTGTGCCCGCCCACGCGTTGCTGTGGTGAAGTATGATGGTATGGGAAATAAAGTACTGAGGAATTGGTGATAAAGGTAAAGGGTCAACGTTTTTCCCTGACATTAAGTCCAGTCATGTCTGACTCTGGGGGTTGGTGCTCATCTCCATTTCTAAGCTGACGAGCCGGCATTGTCCGTAGACTCCTCCAAGGTCATGTGGGATGACTGCATGGAGCGGCGTTACCTTCCCGCCGGAGCAGTACCTATTGATGCACTCACATTTGCATGTTTTCAAACTTCTGGGTTGGCAGAAACTGGGGCTAACTGTGAGGGCTCACTCTGGTCCCACAATTCAAACCTGCAGCCTTTCAGTCCAGAAGTTCAGCAGCTCAGCACGCTGCACCATCAGGGGATATTATTTCCTAAAGGTTGTGAATATACAATATTTGTGATTGGTTTTTTTTTTCTCTGTTGGACGCAAGTATGAATGTTGCAATTAGGGAAAATGATTAGGATGTAATGGCCTTGCAGCTTTAAAGCCTGGCTGTTTCCTCCCTGAGTGAAATTTTTGTTGGGGGGTGTTAGCTGGCCCTGATTGTTTCCTGTCTAGAATACCCTTGTTTTCAGAGTGGTGTTCTTTGCAATATTTTATGTGCTTCTACTGTCTGTGGCCCTGAGAAAACAGAGGATTTGCCAGACTTTGATGATGGGAATACTTTGTTGGGAGGTGTTAGCTGGCCCTGATTGTTTCCTGTGTGGAATTCCCCTGTTTTCAGAGTGTTGTTCTTTATTTAGTGTTCTGATTTTAGATATTATATTGTTCTGTTTTATTATACCACATTAATTTTTATATATTCTGATTTTAGTGTTTTTGAATACTTGGAGTCAGATTGTATTCATTTTCACAGTTGACCGCAACATAATAATAATAATAATAATAATAATAATAATAATAATAATAATAATAGTAATGATAGTAATAATAATGACTTTGGTAATACACAGTGCTTCACTCCCTTCTCAGCTTCCTTTCTGGAAGAATCCTTTCTTGGGAGGTGTTAGCTGGCCCTGATTGTTTCCTTTGTGGAATGTCCAATTTTCCTGCTTTCAGACTGTTGGTCTTTATTTACTTTCCTGGTTTTAGAGATTATATTGTTCTACATTATTCTATTCCAGTAATTATTTCATATTAAAGTAGAATCTCACTTATCCAACATTCGCTTATACAATGTTCTGGATTATCCAACGCAGTCTGCCTTTTCGTAATCAATGTTTTTGTAGTCAGTGTTTTAAATTCATTGTGATATTTTAGTGGTAAATTTGTATATACAGTACAGTAGTGTCTCACTTATCCAACATAAACGGGCCGGCAGAATGTTGGCTAAGCGAATATGTTGGATAATAAGGAGGCATTAAGGAAAAGCCTATTAAATATCAAATGAGGTTATGATTTTACAAATGAAGCACCAAAACATCATGTTAGACAACAAATTTGGCAGAAAAAGTAGTTCAATATGCAGTAATGCTATGTAGTAATTACTGTATTTATGAATTTAGCACCAAAATATCACAATATATTGAAAACATTGACTCCAAAAATGCGTTGGATAATCCAGAATGTTGGATAAGTGAGACTCTACTGTAATTACTACATAGCATTACTGCGCATGGAACTACTTTTTCTGTCAAATTTGTTGTACAATATGATGTTTTGGTGCTTAATTTGTATAACGATTATCTAATTTGATGTTTAATTGGCTTTTCCCGAATCCCTTCTTATTATCCAACGTATTCACTTATCCTGCCAGCCTGTTTGTGTTGGATAAGTGAGACTCTACTGTATATTTCTAATCTTATATTATCTGCTCAGAACTGGATTATATGAGGCCCCTTCTTCACAGCTGTATAAAATGCACACTGAATTGGATTATATGGTAGTGTGGAGTCAAGATAATCCAGTGCAAAGCAGATAATATAAGATTATAAATGGGTTATATAGCTGTGTGGAAGGGCCTTGAGTCTACACTGCCATATAATCCAGTGGAAATTAGATAATCTGTGGAAGAAGCCTCAGTGAGGCCTAAGTCTGCTTGTCCCCTGGGCTGAGTTGGTTGCTAGGAGACCAAGTGGGCAGAGATTAGGCCTCTAACTGGCAGCAATTGGATAAAAACAATTATTCCTTTCCCTCTAATTAGGACTTTATTTTTCTTTTCTTTTTGTTGTATCAACCTAGAGTCGTGGATGATGGGTTGTGTTGTGAAATTTCGAGGTTGGGAGGCCTGTAGTTTTGTTGTTTTGTTGGTCGCTGTGATGCCATCACTCATTTATATATATAGATTTAACACAATTGGTTATGTGCAAAATACATTTTTTGTATTTGTTTGTACAAAATTCAATATTTTGTGCAAAAGTTCCTTTAGAATTGTTTCTTTTTAAAAAGTACTAAAATGCCAAAAAAAAAACCCTCAATATAGTTTTTATTTTCAAAATATGTCTCAATATATCCAGACAATTTTATTAATGGAGAAAAAGAAAATCTGAGAATATTATTTCCGTTTTTACTTCACAAACCAATGACAGTGAGTGTTTGTTGAGATAGTTGTATACCTCCTACCCAGCTGTAATGAAAACACAAATTGCAAACATATTTTGTAAATATCTTTGTTGACTCAAAATAAGGCAAGCGACTGAAATACAATAAAAATCTGTCACAATAGAAAAAAATGATATCATTTCCAAAATCCTGTTTTTTAAATACTTTCCTTTGTAGCATCCTGTGAATGTAACCAATCCCTAATACTGACCTTCTGTTGATTAAACTGAGAAGAAAAATTAGTCATTTGTCTGAAGGCCAGAACATGGCCTTGAATTCCCCTTTCTGTGTGAAGCCTACATATATTTCTTACAAGGGAAATAAAATATTCTTATAATGACAAATTTCTAAAAATTCTAATCTGACAAGCAATTTTTTTGTTATGGTGTGTTGGCAGAATGCTTAGCCAGTTTTTTTTTTCTTTTGCTCTTCACTATCTCTTTTCCAATAGATGGCAGTCTGGTTCAATAATTTGAAAAATACTACCAGCCATTTTATAAAGGTGTCTTTTAAATATATATGCTTTTTCTGCTAAAATTAGTATCAAAATGTTGGAAAAGTAACATATTTCCTAATATTGAAAAGAACTTGTTTGGTTAATATTAAACAAAATGCAAAATAAATGCTGGAAATAAAATTACATCTTGAGAGATTAAGAAATCCAAAGGAAACAAGAAAGAAGATACTCCCACAGATGTCATAGGAAGCTAAGAGTTTTTCAGGGAAACTGAGCAATTCTATCTTGGGAGGGGCCAGTTGAGGAGCCATAGAGAGTAGTGTGTGAGTTAGCAGAAAAAGTCTCTTGGATCTTAAATAATTATGCAGAAGAGGGGATTTCAGCAGATGTGACATCTTCTGAATGAATGACCAGCAAAACTTGATGAAATTCCCTTTTCTTGGAGTGGATGCTGTGCAACCATTAAATATGCAGGAGCCCTCTCCAATTTCGATCTGGCAACATTACTTAGGAGCCCAAAGAGCCAGGGATTGGATTTATCTATAAGCCTTATATAGGCTTGGAAGTGAGGGACTGTAACAAATATAACAATATGCTTAATTATATTTATACTGATTTTCTCTGTATACTTAATGTATGATTGATTACAGTAATAAATAGAAGTATTAGACACAATTAAACTTGCTTTCCCTGTATATTTAGTGTTTCCAGATCCTCTGAGATTTACTACAGTAAATGTCACGACCCAGGCAGCAGAGCACCAATAACCATACACAGAGGCCAGAATCTATCTAATATCTTTATTAAGGAAATATGTAAAGTTAATAAAAGCAAGCGTATGAATTAGTCCAGGAGTAGACCTTTCAGGAAAGGTCAAAATTAGTCCAAAGAAGCAATGTCCAATATGAAATATTAAGGTCCAAAGTTGTAATCCAATAACCGAAACACTCACTTGCCAAGCAAGTGAGGGGAGATGACAAGGTCCTTAGTCCATGAACTTGAGCAAGGCTAGGAAATAACTTGATTCTTGAAACACAAGGCTTGATTCGAGGCAGCAAGGAAACGAGGAGCAAGAATAGGATCCGTGGAATTACTTGGCGAGGTCCGGAAAACAAGGCAAGATCCGGAGAGTAAAACAAGGCTGGAAACGAAGGCTTGAAATCGGGAACAAGGCTTGAAACAGGAACGAGGCTTGGAAACGGAGTAGCTGTCCACACACGCTACTCCGGTAGCTGACGAATTGACTCCGCAAGATCCCTTTGTGGGTAAAACACCTAAATAGGGTCTCGTTTTCCCGCCAAAGAGCAGTTCTCTGGAGAACCAGAAACGAAAGCTATTCTCTGAGTCCAGATGTGTGACTCCTTAAAGTTTCTCATGGAAAGCAGACTTAATCAGCTGAATGCTTAGCAGCTATCCTAGCACTCCTGCGAGAGGCCGCTTGAACTCCCCTCTGTTGTTTACAAAACTCATGGCGAGAAAACGTAGGAGATTTAGGCTCAGGGCTTGTTTGACAGACTTCTGGAAGACAAATCTCTTGCAGGTGCAAGGTTTCCAAATCTGGCTGGGAAGGTTCCAATTCTGACTGAGACGGTGAGAAACCCCAGTTTTCCTCCTCATCTAGCACAACAGTGCCAGGAACGGGACTACATGGCCCATGACTCATCACACTATCCCCCTCCTCAAGCCCCCTCCCAACCTGGGACTCTCTCCCCGAGGCGCGAGGCCGCGGCTTGGCGGGGTAGGTCTGATGGAAGCGGCGGGTTAAATCGGGAGCGTGAACTGTGGAAGCGTCTTCCCAAGAGCGTTCCTCGGGGCCAAAACCCACCCAGTCAATGAGATATTGAAGGCGGCGGCGGTGAAAGCGAGAATCCAAAATGTCCTGAACCTCGAACTCCTCCTCCCCATCCATCAAAACAGGAGGGGGGGCCGGACGGTCCGCATCAGGGCGCACACCATCCGCCGGAAGGAGCAGGGAGCGATGAAACACTGGATGAATGCGCATAGAGCGCGGAAGTTGGAGTTTGAAAGTCACGGGGTTAAGTTGCGCCACCACTGGATAGGGGCCAATGAAACGGGCATCTAACTTCCGGCAAGGGCGATGGGAGGGCAAAAAACGAGTGGACAGAAGAACCCGGTCTCCTACCTTGATTTCGGGGCCCGGCTGGCGATGTTTGTCAGTGTGGCGTTTATAGTTCTCCTTGGCTTGGTCCAGTTGCTGGAGCAAAAGTTGTTGCACCGCTGTGAGTTCCTGCAGCCAGTCCTCTGCTGCGGGAACTTCTGAGGTTTCAATGACTGGGGGGAAGAAACGTGGATGGAAGCCGTAGTTTGCAAAGAACGGGGTTTCTTTAGTTGAAGCCTGGACCCCATTGTTGTAGGCAAACTCTGACAGCGGTAACAGGGAAGCCCAATTGTCCTGTTGGTAGTTCACATAACAGCGAAGGTATTGTTCCAAAGTGGCATTGGTGCGCTCAGTTTGCCCATCCGTTTGGGGATGGTGAGCCGAAGATAAACGAGAGTCTATGCCCAATAGTTTTTGTAGTGCTTTCCAGAAACGAGAGGTGAATTGGGACCCACGGTCTGTGACCAAACTCTTGGGCAATCCATGCAATCTGAAAACATGTTGGAGGAATAGATCTGCAGTCTCTTTGGCCGTGGGAAGGCCATCACAGGGAATGAAATGGGCTAACTTGGTAAAAAGGTCCACCACCACTAGGATCGTGGTGAATCCACAGGAAGGTGGTAGATCGGTGATAAAATCCGCAGAAATTATTTCCCATGGGCGAGATGGGGTAGGGAGGGGATGTAGAAGCCCTGAGGGCTTTTCCCTTCTTGTCTTGGAGCGCTGGCATACTGGGCAGGTGTTGACATATTTTTCCACATCCTTGCGGATCTTGGGCCACCAGAAATCTCTTAGGATCAAATGCATGGTTTTGAATAGTCCGAAATGCCCTGCTGGCTTGCAGTCGTGACACAGACGAAGTGCTTTTTCCCTGCCCGGCCCTGGGGGAATGTAAACATGATTTCTATAGCAAAGTAGCCCATCCTTAAGCGAAAAGGGAAAATGTAGCCCTTGGCGAAGTTGATCCTGTGCCCAGGCATCTGCTTGCTGACTAGCCCTGATTTCCTGAGCACAAAGGGGCCCTGGGGTAGAGGGAGTTGATTCCATGGGAGTGGATTTGGTGTTTCCCACCGTGAGCGTGGCAAAGTTCTCGGGTTGTAGCAGCTGGGACTCAAAGGCCTCCTTGCGCCCTGCAGCGTATTCCGGTTTCCGCGACAGAGCATCTGCTTGCTTGGTCTGGGCTGGGGTTACATAATGAATTTGGAAGTTAAAACGTTCAAAGAATAAAGCCCAGCGTTGTTGCCTCTGATTAAGCTTGCGGGCAGTTCTTAGATGCTCCAGATTCCGATGATCAGTATGGACTTCAATGGGAAATTTGGCCCCTTCTAACCAATGCCTCCAGGTTTCAAAGGCTGCCTTTATGGCCAATAGTTCCTTTTCCCAAATGGTGTAATTTCTCTCTGGTGTGGTCAATTGACGGGAATAAAAGGCACAAGGATGAAGATGATCTCCCCCTGGTTGTAGGAGTACAGCCCCAATTGCCACATCGGAGGCGTCCGCCTGCACGACAAATGGGGTTTCAGGATCTGGGTGCTGAAGGATTGGCTGAGACGTGAATAATTTCTTTAGTTGCTGGAACCCTTTCTCTGCTTGATCTGTCCAGCGGAAGGGCTGTTTCCCACGGATGCAGCTGGTGATTGGGTCAGACCAGCGGGCAAAATCTGGAATGAACTTGCGGTAATAGTTCGCGAACCCCAAGAATCGTTGCACCTCTTTTTTGTTGGTTGGCG
This sequence comes from Anolis carolinensis, assembly GCF_035594765.1. Classification (NCBI taxonomy): domain Eukaryota; kingdom Metazoa; phylum Chordata; class Lepidosauria; order Squamata; family Anolidae; genus Anolis; species Anolis carolinensis. The sequence goes on along the minus strand of NC_085845.1, from coordinate 166,169,404 downwards.
CCCGCCATTCCAATACTGCTGAAACCTTTGCCGGGTCCATGGAGAGCCCTAGTGGCGAGACGCGGTACCCCAGGAAATCTACCTCTTGTAGATCAAAAGCGCATTTTTCCAGCTTGGCATAAAGTCCATGATCCCGCAATCGTTGTAATACCATTCTGACGTGGTTCTCATGTTCTGATTGTGATCTAGAAAACACCAAAAAATCGTCCAGGTAGATGATCAAGAACCGATCTAGATAATCCTGAAAGATGTCATTGACAAAATGTTGGAACGTTGCGGGAGCTCCACATAATCCATAATTCATAACTCGGGACTCGAATAATCCGAATTTAGTCTGGAAGGCGGTCTTCCACTCGTCCCCTTCTCTGATGCGAACTAGATTATAAGCCCCCCGAAGATCCAGCTTGGTGTAGACCTTGGCTCCTCGAAGCCGGTCTAGTAGGTCCGAGATTAAGGGCAGGGGATAGCTGTTCCGCTTAGTGATATTGTTTAATGCTCTATAGTCCACCACCAAGCGTAAGTCCCCTGACTTCTTTTTCACAAACATCACTGGGGAGGCGGCTGGGGATTGAGAGGGTCTGATGAATCCCTTGCGAAGGTTTGTCTCTATAAACTCCCTGAGAGCTTCTTGCTCCGGTTCAGTCAGGGAGTAGAGATGTCCTCGCGGGATCGGGGCCCCCTCCACCAAGTCAATGGCACAGTCATAAGGTCTATGTGGGGGTAATCTCTCGGCTTCCTTTTCATTGAATACATCCCAATACTCTGAGTACTTCTTGGGCAAGGTGATAATGGGTTCAGTGTCTGTGGTATGGCAGACCTTGGCTACAAGGCAATGGTTTTGGCAATATTTTGAAGCAAACTGCAGTTCTCTGTTGGACCAGGAGATGCTTGGGTCGTGAAGTGTCAGCCATGGAATTCCCAAAATCACAGGGAAATGGGGAACCTCGGTAACAAAGAAGGAAATCTCTTCCATGTGTTCCCTTATCCACATTCTGGTGGGTTCCGACCACTGGCTTACGGGACCCGTCTTGAGGGGGCGGCCATCGATGGCTTGCACCACACGGGCATTCTTGAAGTCATGATATTGTAATCCCAGAGAGTCGGCATACTCTCTATCAATGAAATTGTTGGTAGCTCCGGAGTCTATCATGGCATGGACCATGACGGGTCCTTTTTTTGCTGACCACAAGGTGACCACTAGAAGAAACAGGACCCCGGTTGGCGGCTCTTGAGTGGGTTTTTTGACCGGGTTGGCGAGCCTCTCTACGCCCGGTCGCTGGCTTCCCCCGCCGGCTGTGCGCCAGCCGCCTCAGACGTCTTCGTCTCCGTGGAGGACGCCGCCGCCAGACGGGCGGCGGGCTTCCCTTTGGCTGGGCATTCTCTGGCGAAGTGGCCCCCATTTCCGCAGTACCAACAAAGATTTAGGCGTTGGCAGCGGGCCTTCTCGGCGGCATCTAATCTGGGACGCACATTGCCCAACTGCATCGGCACCTCCTCGCTCCCTCTGGGGTATGGGGCTGGTGGCGGGGGTCTCCATACTGGGCGCGGCTGGACGCCGGTGGGAGCGGGAGGTTTCACCCCAGTTCTACCGCTCTGGCCTCGGACCCATTGTTTTCTGTTGGCAAGCATGACTTCAGCTCGTAAACATTGATCAATGAGTGCTTCAAGAGAGTGGGGAGGATCCACCTTGGAGATTTCTTCCAGCATCTCAATGTTGAGGCCCTCCCGAAATTGTCCTCTAAGGGCTACATCGTTCCATCCGGTGTTGTGGGCCAGCACTCGGAACTCGGCTATGTACTGGGACAAGGGTCTGTCCCCTTGGGAGAGGCGCCGGAGTTTGTGGCCGGCTGCCTCCAAATTGTCCTCGATTCCCCAGGTCTCCTTAAGGTGGTCCAAGAAGTGTTGCGCTGACCTTAGATGTGGGGAGGCTTGGTCGAACAGTGCCGTCGCCCAGTTGGCCGCTGGCCCGTCTAGGAGACTGTAAACCCACGCCACCTTGATGTCTTCTTGGGGAAACTCGGCAGCACGGGCCTCTAGATAAGCCTGGCATTGACGACGGAAAACATGAACCTTAGAAGCTTCTCCAGGAAACTTGGTTGGCAACGCCATGGCCGGGAGACGGATTCCGCGTTCCTTCAAACCCTTTATTTCCCCATCCTGCGCATTGAGCTTATCACGGATCCGGTCCACCTCATCCTTGTCGATGGTGTAGCTGATCGGTTGGCCACCCGGCCCGGCTCCGGTAGACATTCTGGCCTAGGTTAATTGGTGCTTAGGGAGGCGGAGTCAAACTGTCACGACCCAGGCAGCAGAGCACCAATAACCATACACAGAGGCCAGAATCTATCTAATATCTTTATTAAGGAAATATGTAAAGTTAATAAAAGCAAGCGTATGAATTAGTCCAGGAGTAGACCTTTCAGGAAAGGTCAAAATTAGTCCAAAGAAGCAATGTCCAATATGAAATATTAAGGTCCAAAGTTGTAATCCAATAACCGAAACTCACTTGCCAAGCAAGTGAGGGGAGATGACAAGGTCCTTAGTCCATGAACTTGAGCAAGGCTAGGAAATAACTTGATTCTTGAAACACAAGGCTTGATTCGAGGCAGCAAGGAAACGAGGAGCAAGAATAGGATCCGTGGAATTACTTGGCGAGGTCCGGAAAACAAGGCAAGATCCGGAGAGTAAAACAAGGCTGGAAACGAAGGCTTGAAATCGGGAACAAGGCTTGAAACAGGAACGAGGCTTGGAAACGGAGTAGCTGTCCACACACGCTACTCCGGTAGCTGACGAATTGACTCCGCAAGATCCCTTTGTGGGTAAAACACCTAAATAGGGTCTCGTTTTCCCGCCAAAGAGCAGTTCTCTGGAGAACCAGAAACGAAAGCTATTCTCTGAGTCCAGATGTGTGACTCCTTAAAGTTTCTCATGGAAAGCAGACTTAATCAGCTGAATGCTTAGCAGCTATCCTAGCACTCCTGCGAGAGGCCGCTTGAACTCCCCTCTGTTGTTTACAAAACTCATGGCGAGAAAACGTAGGAGATTTAGGCTCAGGGCTTGTTTGACAGACTTCTGGAAGACAAATCTCTTGCAGGTGCAAGGTTTCCAAATCTGGCTGGGAAGGTTCCAATTCTGACTGAGACGGTGAGAAACCCCAGTTTTCCTCCTCATCTAGCACAACAGTGCCAGGAACGGGACTACATGGCCCATGACTCATCACAGTAAAACTCAAATAAACAGAAGTGTTAGACACAATTAAACTTCTAACACCTCTGTTTGCTCACCTAGAACCTGTTTCAAAATAGAGATTCTAGGCTTGAGAAATGGATTTTTGACATGAAAACATGACACTATCCTGTTGCTAGGAGTTTTTCAGAGATCCTTTCTTTTCTCTGCTGTCTAGTGAATGCTACCTCTGTAGTTCATTGGGAGACAACAATTAACCAAATGTATCTCCTACCTTGCTGACCTTTTTTCATAGAGAAAATGCAGCGCTCTCTTTATGTGTTGCTCCCCCCCCCCCCCGCGCAACAGACACTCCATTACAAAAGACAAAATTAGGGCTACGCTTCATCTCCTGTGTGGTTATATTATAATTTTCCACTGAAAATGTATTGTATGTAATTAAGAATCATCTCCTACATCAAATAACCTTTCTTCTTGAACATGCCATCCACTTCTAACCAAACATTTAGCAAAACAGTTATTCGTGAAGACAGCTCTTTCCTTTTTTGTCTGAAGTCCTGGACTCAACAGCAAAATAGAATTAAACATGTTTCTTTCCACCTTTTCTACAGGGGTGGAGGGTAAACCACATGTTTTGTTTTCTTTCACTGTTGGGATGAGAACTGGGGACAAGGGGAATCCAGCTGCAGAGTACAGGAGAACTCTTCCAGGTGGGAATCAGAAGTCAAAATACAACAGCTGCTGCAGCCTACCAGTTATCTTATGCCAAAACATGCTTATCTAATCAACTCATCCACAAGCTTGCTAGCTTATTAGCCATAGAGCATAAGGCCCCTCTTGACCTTGTGAATGCCTGGTTTGTCAATTCTGTAACAATCCACTGTCCAAGCCTGTCAATCTTTCTTCCAAGGTTCCACCCATGAAGACCTTTGTGCACCTTTGTAAGAGTGGGGAAAGTGTAATGTGTCTATGTATCTTTGTGTTTGCCTGCTTTGAATACGATTTTCCTGCTTCTTGGCAGGGAGTTGGACTGGATGGCCCACAAGGTCTCTTCCAACTCTATGATTCTATGATTCTACTTCCACAGAGGAAGGACAATAAACTGGTGGCACCCTCCAGACCAGTCATTAAATAAAGAGAGAGGCAGGAAAGGTTGACTGGGAATGAGGGTCAGTCTGAGTCTGATGGTGGGATATTCTTGGCATGGATGGGAGCGCCAATCTACCATGTTTGGGTTTGGCATGTGGAAAAACCAAATATTGTAGATTGCTTCTCCCATAATCCCAGAATGAGTATTCTCAGTAAGTGTAACCAAGGTTGGCACTTTAACATTTGTGACATAAAAGCACAATATCTATTATTAGTATATATTAAAATTATCCTCATTATTGCTCTATCTGTGCACATTGCAGCTCTTTGACTTTAATGCTTTATTAAAATTACTTCTCTCTGTTAATTTTCAGTGTTCTCTTTTCTATTATTTATATTTTATTAAAGTTAATCCTACATATAGTTAATTTTAATGCTATTATTTTTCTGCCAGTCCTCAGCAGTAACTATTCCAGAGGCTCGTGTTGATTAGCCTGTGACTGTAGAGAGTGATTATGTATTAATTCTGCACTATATAATCAATGCAAACTAACAGAGTTCAGCTAGCTATTGCAACCCCTATTTAATTCATCATTTGATAAAATGCTTCCAATGTTATCCAAAGGAACCTTTTTTTAATGCTTATAAAATTTAAATAAAAATCTCACTGGTAGAAGGAACAAGTATTACACACAAGTAGAGAACACACATTCATAACACTGAAGACAAGGACCGCCACTCTACTGGAGCATGGAGAGATACAGTGATTGTAATTATTAGTCTGGATCTTAGACAATTGCCGTCTTCAGGGCACTATAATTGATAGCTGCAGCTACAAGAAAGTGTTACACTGATACAGTTCCCAGTTGTGAAGATCAGTTTCACTTACTATAACCGGACATAGAGTACATAGTATTTATTATTTTTTATGATCCTCTTTCTTAGATGTACTCTTAACATAGTGAAGGGGGCCGAGTGTGTCAGAAAGTCTTGAGTATAATAATACTAGGATATGAAACTCTATGAGATGTCTGGACTCCTAGTAGGATTATGCAATGTAGAATACTTAAAGTGGAAACACCAGACTGGAATGCATCCATCCTCTCCAGGAAGTAACGTACACACCAGGAGAACTGATAGTTCAATAGAGAAGATAGTAGAGAATCTTCAGAAGGGAAGTTCCTGGACAGGAGCAGTAGTCAGTATTGACAGTGATGAATAATCCCTTCAGAGACCATAGCAGCACCACTCTTATTAAATCTTATTAGTACTGCAAAAAAAGGAGAAAAGAATAATTAATAGCAGAGTGAGATGAAGTAAAAGCAATCACAAGGCATTATGCAAAATTTGACGAAATAATATCAGTAAGGCTTCATGGCAAACCTGTCAATAGAACCATATTTCAGGTTTATGCTGTGCTACTGAAAGAGACAGGAAGAAAATAGAAAAAGCCCTGCTTGTATCCAAGCTATCTGACAAGAAACTGCAAGAATCTGAAAGGGCCCCAAAATATTAAATAATAATAATAAACTTTATTTTTATCTCACCATCATTTCTTCGAAGGGACTTGAGGCGGTGCACAAAAGCACTCAGTAGTGTGATAACACACAGAATATAGTAGGAATTTATAAAATAAAACAAACATTTTTATACTCAAAGTTTAAATAAACTATAAAACCTCTACTGATAAAAACGTCTTCAGTAAAAACACAACAAGCTGCGAATATGAACAAATTGTATACCAAGTCAGTCCTGTAAAGTGCAATATGAAAACAATCACTAGGCCCTCAAATTTAATGGCCAAGGTATTAGACATGATCAAAGGCTTGTTTAGCAAACCATGTTTTCAAATGTGTCCAGAAAACTTAAGAGTGGGGGCCAGCTTTATCTAATATATTTTATATTACAATATAAATAAGATACCAGTCAAGAACACCATCAATAGAGGAGGAAAATTTATTGAACAGGGTTGCAATGCATATTCACTCAATCAGAAAGCTCCCAAACTTTCCCCCATACAGATTTTTGGTGTGGGCATTCTAACAAGGCTCTGGCTGCTTAAGGACCTTGGTCTCCTGTTAAGCAAACAAATCCCTTTCTTTTGCCCCATTCCCTTCCAATGCCCACTTTATCTTTTTTTTTTTATAGAAAAGTCATAAATGATGAAATACATTTTTCCCAAACTTGAGGTTTTTTCTGCTCTATGTTCTCCAAAATGTTCTCTCGTTCCTTCTCCCTTGTTATCTTTTCAACAAAATCATATAGAGCCGTGTGACACATTTTTTCCAATTCTCATATTTCTTTTCCTGAGGCACAGACCTCCTTGTTTCATTGAATATGACAGAGGGAGAATCAAACATGAATGCTCAAAAAAATTAACAGACCAGTTAATTTCAGCAATGAGTTAATTCCAAGCTCTAATAATTTTCAATGCAATGAAATTCTAAGCTGCATCAACAGAAAGATAGTGTCTATGACGGAAGCAACCGTGCCATTCTATTCTGCCTTGCTTAGACCTCACCTGGAATATTGTGTCCAGTTATGGGCACTATAGTTTCAGATGGAACCCCTTAAAGCAAGGCAAAATTCCAGCTTGCCTAAAGTGGGCAGTGAGGTCCATACCTAGAAAGCCATCCTGAACCCCTCCATAATGGACAACTATTCGTCAGTGTCCAAGCTTCCCTTTTTGAGCAAGGTATCAAGCATGTGGTGGCCTCCCAACAAATTTCAGGACATTTATCTAGATCCATTGTGATGCGATTTCAGGTTATGAGACAGAGATAGTTTTGGTCATCTTAATGAATGACCTATACTGAGAACTGGGAGTTTGTCCCTGTTGATCTTCTTAGACCTCAGTGGCTATCTATCATGTTATCCTTCTGGGCCGCCTTGCTGAGATGGGACTTGAAGAAACTGTTTTCAAGTGGCTGTTTCCTCCTGAAAACGTGAACCCAGGATGCTTCCAGACATAAGGAAAAACTGAGCAGAAACAGATTAAAATAACCCACTTCTGCTCGGTTTGGTGTCCCCACTCCCAACCCAAACCTTGAGGGGTGGCTACATGGCATTCCGGATCAACTAAAGGTTGATTCGGGGTGCCATCCAATCCCACTCCCCCCATTTGGGCCCCAGAACCTACCGGAGAGGCTTGCTAGCAGCATAGCAGCACCCTATGGTCCTTGTGGAGTGAGAAAATGACACACTAAGGGCTTGTCTGGAAGGGCCTCCAGAAGATGGTGCTGGAGGACTCCTGTTTGAACCCCAGGCCATTGTCTTGTAGGGTATCTCAGGGCTCTATTTTGTTCCCCATGTTGTTCATATACATGAAACCTTTGGGTGGACTAAGCAGCCCTTGTAATTTCTTACAACTGTCCATTCTATGATCATTGTTATATTAAATAACAAAGTACTCAGAGTTTGGTATTCATTTCAGTAAAGGAAATTGGTGGATTATAAAATGACAGCAATGAAAATGATTAAAATCCATGTAAAAGTTTAAAATGAGAAAAGAGAATTTAAAAGCCAAGGATTATTCACTTTTGAAAGGAGGAGGTTAAGAAGAGAGATGATAGTCATGGATAATACATGTAACTATGCTGCCAAAGCCATTTTGGCTGCTCCTATTCATTGTGCTGTGTTAATACCAGAATTTCTTGATGAATCTAAATGAGTACAAATCTAAAATGCTCAAAAGGAACATAATTCTTTCATTAATCGTAAAGTGCTTTTAATTCTCTTAGATGTTATTTAATTAGTCGTGTTAACTAAAAAGATGGTAGAAAAATGCCTATGCTATCTGTTTTTCAGTATGAAGTAGCACACGGACGTTCTGTTGGATTTAAATTAACATAAAATCAATCAGTACCTTGTTAGTATAGCAATTCAAAATATGATTCCATATAGGTCTATTTCCTCAATTTTTCCCAAATTGGCAGGGACAGTTCCAGTTAATTATCTGCCAACCATCTTTTTCAGGTGCTTTAAAAATACCCAGGTTTCTGGGTTGCTGTGAGTTTTTTGGGCTGTGTGGCCATGTTTCAGTAGTATTCTCTTCTGACATTTCGATTGCATCTATGGCAGGCATCCTCAGAGGTTTGTTCAGAGTTCTGTCCCTTTCGCAATCCCCCCTTTGTCCTAAGCTCAGTTTGATTGTTGTAAGCCAAATTCAAGGTGCAACAGTAGTTTGCATTCAGTAGTTTCCCGGTAGTGAGAAGAGGAGATCAGAGGAAGGGGCAGAATCCTACCTACCTAGTAGGCTCAGCAAAAGCAACCTACTGTAGTTTCTCCTAGACTATGTATTTATTCTCATTGAAAACTTTTGCCATGTTAGCCATTGTGGTGTTGCTCAGCCCCACTTGTCCCCTACATGACATGTTGGAGGATGTATTTATTTAGCAGTAGATAGATGGGACTTTAATTAGATGGGATCAATTTCCAAGTGATTGTGTCTAGGGTTAGGGAATATGAAAACAATCCTGAGACCAAGTCAGTCTACATTTGGGTACTATTCCATTATCCGGGCAGATTCTACCAGGAGGTGCTAGAGAAAGAAGGATTGTCCCATTTATGGAGTGGAGGGCGGGTTGAAGGAGAAAAACCATTACCCCGTTTTCCTGTTATTCTCTCCACTCATGCCCCCATCGTGGAAACAACCCTTATTTATGATATGGGAAGGGGGGAGGGGGGAATGACCAGCAAAAATGGGGGAAATGGATTTTGTCCTTCAACAACCGCCCCCCCCCCGCCATAAATGGGACAATCCTTCTCTCTCTAGCACTCCCTGGTAACCTTCGCCTTGAACAGTACCTATATGGGTTTATAACAAAAAAGGGAAAACAGTGACAGCATTCAGAATAGCATATTTTAGAATAAGAATACGGTATGCACTTATTCACATGAAAGAATATTCAATTTTATTTGGTTGAATATGTCGTGTTGATTTTGAAGGCAGTATTTCCTAAAACTGAGTGGGTTCATGTTATATAAACTTGTTCCAGTGCCTTCCAGTTTAGTTCCTAGCTCAACAGCCTTCCAGATTTCAGAAATCATTAACCAGAGTCATTTCCTAAGGCTGTTTGAATGTCCTTATGTTTTTAGTTCAGAATCAGTTCAAATCAGTTTCAGAAAGCAAGCCAGCAATTCCTATTTCACAGTAAATAAATACTTATGTGTAATACACAGTGCATTGGGACCTATAAATTAAATATTATAAAATTTGCAGCTCTTACTACATTATTTTAAAATTGATGTTTTGGGTAAGTGTTTCATTTTAGGAAAAATAATGGGGTGGTTAAGGATTCCTACTCCATGGTTTGTGAGAAGAGCCACAGTCTCAGCTGCCATATTTTGATTGTATATTTAAGGTGTTACTGATGCCTTGGAGTCAACAGCTGTGGCCAAATATATATCTGAAATAAAAGGAGCCACCAAATCTTCTCTAGAAAGATCCCTTTGAGGTCAACAGATACTAGGTGGAAAGGATAATATAGCCTCCCATGTTTTACACACACACACACACACACACACACACACACACACACACACATGTCAGTTTATGAAAGGGTGAGCATCCTGCATCTTAGGGTGAAAATGCTGCTTATTCAATCCAGTGTTAAGTAAAGAAGAGTTGGGCATGAGTTCCTGAAATGGATAGCTACTGGAGAGATGGGGAATCAAATTAGCTCACTATCCCCAAAATAAGAATTCTGGAGCACAATGATTTTTTCCCCTTCAGTTTTCAAATAATAATAACTTAAACATTCAGTTCAGCATTTAGAAATAGAATGAAGACATCCAAAGAAAAGGGGCAAAGTTATCATGAGAAGTTGAACACTGGAAATAAGCAAATATGAGTTCTAAATGTGTACAGTTTTCAGTGTAGTACTTTTTACAATGCAAGAAATTTGGAAACTGGAGGAAAATTTGTGTGCAGGGGCATGAGATGATCTGAGTTTGGGAGAACTGATAATAATTTGTAAAATGGAGGGCAGTAGGAAAGAGAGAAGGTCATGCTACAAGTAGACCGATTCAATCAAGAAGCCACAGCCCACAGTCTGTAAGATCTGAGCAGAGCAGTTGTTGGCCAGGGCTGTTGGAGGTCACAGATCCATAGGATTACCTTAAGTCAATTTCAGCATGACAGCAAATAATAATGACACTGGACCTGATAATTGTTTATGTCTTTCAGTCTTTCATGGTTTCTGTCTATAGTGCAACTTGGTACAAATAAAGTCCTCAAAACAGATCATTCCCTTGAATAGCAAACCCAAGTCTTGCTCAACTAAGACAGGAGTCAAATGACTTTGCTCAGAAACAATAGGGAGGTAACAGTATGGTTAGCTGAACCTTGAGATATGCAGAAATATAAACATTTAAAAACTCAAATGGGATAAAAAGAGAGCCTTAAGGGGGCCAAGTAGGCTGCTAGACTTCCAGAAACCACAGAATGTTATGTCAGTTGGAAAAGAAAAATCTTACTTTAGTCTGCTTGAACCCCTTACAGCTGACACTATCTTGGAAAAGAGTTTGGATTGCTGGCCTTGAATATTTAATTAAAATATTATTACATAAGAAGCCCCTGGTGGCACAGCAGATTAAACCGCTGAGCTGCTGAATTTGCTGACTGAAAGGTCAGCAGTTCAAATCCGGAGAGTGGGGTAAGCTCCCACTGTTAGCCCCAGCTTCTGCCAACCTAGCAGTTCGAAAACATGCAAATGTGAGTAGATCAATAGGTACCTCTCGGGCGGGAAGGTAACAGCGCTCCTTGCAATCATGCCAACCACATGACTTTGGAGGTGTCTACGGACAACACTGGCTCTTCGGCTTAGAAATGGAGATGAGCACCAAACCCCAGAGTCAGACACGACTAGAATTAGTGTCAGGGAAAAACTTTTACCTTTTTTATTCTTGCTAAGGAACAGGGATTCTTTTTGTTTGCTTGTTTCAAGTACATATTTACTTATTAGAGGAAATATTCATGTTGCTGAAGATCTTATTCTTTATTATACTTAACCTTCTTGTGACTTCATAACATATGTGATGAAAATAATCAATAAAACAGAAAAGATCAGAAACAGCTTCTGTTCCTTTCTGAAGAGCATTTGCTCCATTTGTATTGCAGGAAGTATATCTCAAATACATTGCCAAAGCCAAATATTTAGCAAATTTCACAACCAATGTACTCTTCGTTTTTCATCACTATCTTTTCCATCTGCACTTCAACCATTTTCATATATTGAGTTGAAATATTGTTCGACTCTTTCTCTTCACCTTGTTGTCCTGGTTGCTTCAATTCATATATATATATATATATATATATATATATATATATATATGCAAAAAATTCTTTGGTTTTCTGGATGCAACTGACTCAGAATCATCACTATTTAAATTATAAAAAACACTCCCTTCAATTTTCTCATCTAAATTGAATCCTTTTTTGATTCAACTTTTCTGCCAGGAGGCCATGGCTCTATTTGAACAGACTATTTACTGGCCAGACAACAAACTCCCATAAAAGTGTGTGAAAGAAAGCCCTTAATGTGCATCAGTGCTCTGTGGTTTGTCTAAACACCATCCAAGCCTCAAACTGGTTCCAGGATTTCTTACAATCAGCAAACTGCATTAAGTGGTCAGTGTAGATGTAGCCCATATCCTTATCTCTTATGTAGGACTTAGATAAATATATTGTTTGAAACAATCACCTCTTTCAATTTTCAATCTGCTTTCTCGGGGCAAAAACAATCGTATCTCTTAGCAGTTTTTTCTATTTCACAATCTGAATTCATTCTGTAGACTATACTTCCTGTTCCACTAACATACAATCAGGAAACACATCTTGTGGAGGAACACAGTTACTTAGATACCACTCAGTGGGTCACCCTCGATCAATGCGCAGGGGATAGCCCTGACAGGGACAGTGCATCACCACATTAACACTTATGTAATCATGCAAATGCTCCATCCCCAATCGTAGAACAGGAGCAACAGGAACATCATTGGGAGAGTGAAGGGCTCTCGGACGTATCTCAATGGATTGTCATTGATGAATGCACTGGGGATGTTGAGGAGGAGGACAACACTTTACACCCACACGATTCACTTCAACAGGAACACTCTTCAGGGGACATACACACTGTCTTGCACAAAAGGGACCCTGTCAATCCTCAAAGGAAACAGGTCTTGGTAGTAGGTGACTCCCTCCTTAGAGGAACAGAAGCCATCATTTCCAGACCGGATGGGATGGCTCGAGAAATATGCTGCCTCCCGGGGGCAAAAATACAGCATATCACTCAGAGGCTCAGCAGGCTCCTAAAGCCCCATCACCCTCCCCACCTTATGTTGATTCATGTAGGAACCAATGACACCGCTAGGCATACTTTTCAAAAGATCACAAATGATTTTCGAGCTCTGGGAACAAAGCTAAAACTGTATAATGTAATGTGATCTTTTCATCCCTCCTCCCCGTTGTAGGACACGGTTCTACAAGAGCCAGAAAAATAGTACAGGTCAATAACTGGCTCAGAAAATGGTGTCAAGAGGAGCATTTTGGCTTCCTTGACCATGGTCTACTCTTCCAGGAGGATGGCCTACTGGCAAGTGATGGGGTGCATCTCACACAAGTAGGAAAACATCTTTTTGCACACAGACTCACAAACCTCATCAGGCGTACTTTAAACTAGATCCACTGGGGGAGGGGAACAACAGCCTGGCAAACACTATGTTACCCACGACCACAGGGAACCGCCAAAAGGCTAAACGGAGAGCTGCAGAAACACAGCAAGGACCAAGTACTGAGAGCACAATAGTCCCAAATAAACAGCTCGGGGAAAGGCCACAGGGGCTTACATGTCTTTACATGCACAGAGCATGGGAAATAAGCAAGACAAACTCCAACTTTTAGCACAGCACCACACGTATGATGTCATAGGCATCACTGAAACCTGGTGGGATGACTCCCATCACTGGAATATAGCCATTGAGGGCTATAACCTCTTTCACAGAAATAGAAAAAGGGGAGAGGAGGGGGAGTAGCTTTATATGTCAAAAACAGTTACATTGCAGAAGAAATGCAAGACTGTAATCCGGGAAACCATCTTGAAAGCATCTGGATAAGAATCAAGGGAACCGGGACTCAAAAAGATCTTGTCGTGGGTGTCTACTACAGACCTCCGAACCAGGATGAAGAACTTGATGAAGCCTTCTATCAGCAGCTGACCAAACAGGCACAAAGAAGAGATATAGTAGTCATGGGTGACTTTAACTATCCTGATAACTGCTGGAAAACAAACTCGGCCAAGAGCACAAAGTCCAACAAATTCCTTACTTGCCTTGCAGACAATTTTATGGTCCAGAAGGTAGAAGAGGCAACAAGGGGATCAGCAACTCTTGATCTAATCTTAACAAATGTGGAAGACCTGATCAATACAGTAGAAGTCATCGGATCCTTAGGGGCAAGTGACCACGTGCTCCTGCAGTTTGCCATACAAAGGAAGGCTGAAACTAAGACAAGTCAAACACGCATTCTGGACTTTAAGAGAGCTGACTTCCAAAAAATAAAGGAAATACTGAGCGGCATTCCATAGACGCCAATATTAAAAGACAAGGGAGTTAAGGATGGATGGGAGTTTTTTAAACGTGAAATACTCAAGGCGCAAATGCAAACAGTGCCAACAAAAGGAAAAAAATATGACAAGTGCAAAAAAGCCAGAATGGATGTCCAAAGAACTTCTAACCAGGCTAAGACTCAAAAGAGACATGCACAAGAAGTGGAAAAGGGGAGAAATCACCAAAGAAGAATTCAAACGTATAGCCAACTCCTGTAGGGAAAACGTTCGCAAGGCTAAAGCGCAAAATGAGCTCAGGCTTGCCAGGGAGATTAAAAACAACAAAAAGGCTTTTTTTTGCTTACGTTGGTAGAAAAAGGAAGAACAAGGAGGCGATAGGGCCTCTGCAAGGAGAAGATGGGGTGATGGCGACAGGGGACAGGGAAAAGACAGAACTGCTTAATGCCTTCTTTGCCTCGGTCTTCTCATAAAAAGAAAGCCATCTTCAACCTCAGTAACATGAAATGGACGAAGGATTCGGGGAAATCCAACCCCAAATAGGGAGACAAGTTGTTCAGGAACACCTGGCCACTCTAAACAAATTCAAGTCCCCAGGGCAAGATCAGCTACATCCAAGAGTATTGAAGGAACTAGCTGAGGTTATTTCCGAACCACTGACAATTATCTTCGAGAGTTCTTGGAGAACAGGAGAAGTCCCAGAATATTGGAGGAGGGTAAATGTGGTCCCTATCTTCAAGAAGGGAAAAAAGAACGACCCGAACAATTACCGTCCAGTCAGCCTCACATCGATACCAGTCAAGATTCTGGAAAAGATCATTAAGGAAGTGGTCTGCAAACACTTAGAAACAAATGGAGTCATTGCTAATAGTCAACACGGATTTACCAAAAACAAGTCATGCCAGACTAATCTGATCTCTTTTTTCGATAGAGTTACGAGTTGGGTCGATACAGGGAATGCCGTGGATGTAGCGTACCCAGATTTCAGTAAGGCCTTCGACAAAGTCCCTCACGACCTTCTGGCAAACAAACTAGTAAAATGTGGGCTAGACAAAACTACGGTTAGGTGGATCTGTAATTGGCTAAGCAAACGAACCCAAAGGGTGTTCACCAATGCGTCGTCTTCATCTTGGAAAGAAGTGACAAGTGGAGGGCCGCAGGGTTTCGTCCTCGGCCCGTTTCTGTTTAACATCTTTTATTAACAACTTAGATGAAGGGTTAGAAGGCACGATCATCAAGTTTGCAGATGACACCAAACTAGGAGGGATAGCCAACATTCCAGAAGACAGGAGCAGAATTCAAATGATCTTGACAGACTAGGGTGATGGGCCGAAACTAACAAAATGAAGTTCAACAGGGATAAATGCAAGATACTTCGTTTCGGCAGAAAAAATGGAATGCAAAGATACAGAATGGGGGATGCCTGGCTAGACAGCAGTACATGTGAAAAAGATCTTGGAGTCCTTGTGGACAACAAGTTAAACATGAGCCAGCAATGTGATGCGGCTGCTAAGAAAGCCAATGGGATTTTGGCCTGCATCAATAGGGGTATAGCATCTAGATCCAGGGAAGTCATGCTACCCCTCTATTCTGTCTTGGTCAAACCACACCTGGAATACTGCGTCCAATTCTAGGCACCGCAGTTGAAGGGAGATGTTGACAAGCTGGAAAGCGTTCAGAGGAGGGCGACTAAAATGATCAAAGGTCTGGAGAACAAGCCCTATGAGGAGAGGCTTAAAGAACTGGGCATGTTTAGCCTGCAGAAGAGAAGGCTAAGAGGAGACATGATAGCCATGTACAAATATGTGAGGGGAAGTCATAGGGAGGAGGGAGCAAGCTTGTTTTCTGCTGCCCTGCAGACTAGGGCACGGAACAATGGCTTCAACCTACAGGAAAGGAGATTCCACCTGAACATCAGGAAGAACTTCCTGACTGTGAGAGCTGTTCAGCAGTGGAACTCTCTCCCCCAGACTGTGGTGGAGGCTCCTTCTTTGGAGGCTTTTAAGCAGAGGCTGAATGGCCATCTGTCGGGGGTGCTTTGAATGCGATTTCCTGCTTCTTGGCAGGGGGTTGGACTGGATGGCCCATGTGGTCTCTTCCAACTCTACTATTCCATGATTCTATGATTCCAATTCTCCAGTTTGCTTCTCCAAGAATATTGCTAAATCCTCAATCATTCTTCCTCTGAGATTTTCATTTGTTTCTTTTTGACTACCTTTGAACATTAGATAGGCCTCCTTAGCTGCCATCTCTAGAAGCTACTACTTCTGCTCACTAGCATACAGAGAGGAGGATTAGACAATGAGTGACCACTACAGGGCCCTGGTTGAGTACTATTTTGCATCTGGATTATGCTACTCTATGTCAGCCCAATTTTCCACCATAGGCCACACAACTAACCCACACAACTTTGTGAACTTCTGTTGGTGTCTGTAACTATGGATGTTTGTTCAGATTTTATGTCATTCTATAATTTTTGTCTGACTTTGTTGGTTTAATTTATTGATGTTATTATTTATTTATTTATTTATTTACAGCATTTATATTCCACCCTTCTCACCCCGAAGGGGACTCAGGGCGGATCACATTACACATATAGGCAAACATTCAATGCCTTTTAACATAGAACAAAGACAGACAAACATAGGCTCCGAGCGGGCCTCGAACTCATGACTTCCTGGTCAGAGTGATTCATTGCAGTGATTCATTGCAGCTGCTCTCCAGCCTGCGCCACAGCCCGAGCCCATTATTTCATTAATTCATTGATCCTAGCTTTAATTTGATAATTGCTGTTTTCATATGTGGGTTTTCCTGGGATTGTATGTCAGTATTTGTTTTATGGAGGCATTGAATGTTTGCCGTTGTATGTTGAAATCTGCCCTGAATCCCCTTGTGGAGATAGGGGGGAATACAAATAAAGTTTTATTATTATTATTATTATTATTATTATTATTATTATTATTATTATTAGTAGTAGTAGTAGTAAATGTCAGCATTCAAATCTCTTTCGTGATCTTTGTCCACTTTTTCAGTCTCTTTCTTCAAAGTATTCTGGTTTTAAATTATCTGCTTCAAGTCTGCTGACATCCAAGCAATGATTTTCACTTCTTTAATTTCTTTTCTAAATTCCAATTTCAAGTCCTTTTAAAATCATATTGGAAGCTTAATAGAGTTGGCTTTGGGTAGTACTTGGATGAGAGATGGCCAACAAATGCCAGGTACAGTAAGATGTATTTTGGAAAAAGGAACTGGCAAAACCACCTCCGCATATTTCTTGTCTGAGCAAATTTATGAAATTCATAGAGTTACCATAAGCTAACAAGTGATTTGTGTGCATATGCATACAAGACAGTTGTACACAGATTCTTTTGTTGTGATTGTTGTTTGCTGAATCTGATTCTTTCCTACTTAAAATTTGAGTAAAACCTGGCTAACTGGGTGATATGGCAACCCTAACTTAATATCTACATAATGACATTTGACTTAACTCTGCAAAGGTTTAGAGTTCAGTGTGTACAATTCAGATTTTTGCATAAAGGCTAATAAACGTATCTGAAATAGAATGTTGATGTTGGAAGGCTTGCCAATTTAGTGATATTCTGTCAATGCCTTTAGGCTGTGACCGTACTCTAGTTTTCAACTCCTTGATGTAATATTGCAATTAGACAATCCTTGGTTCTTATAGTAAGGGCTGTCTTTTTCCACTTCTAATGTAGTGTAACTTCTAATGTACTCCAACTTCTCACAAAGAGATATCATCACAAAATAATGCCATCTGAAATAATCAATACGTTTTAAAAAGCAGAAACAATTTTTAAAGTTACATTTTTATAGCCTGAGAAAATCAATCTAAATAAATAGTTATTTAAAGGTGATTTACAAATCTTACAGTCAGGCCCTCACGGAACTGGATTCAGTCAATCTGAATGGTCTGGCAGCCTGATGTGAATGCAAGTGATCAAGTTCATTTGATATGTAATTGCTGAAAAACACACTCTCTATAAGCAGTTGAGTACAGCTCTGTTCTATAGATCCTGAAGTTTACAATCCACTTTCAGAGGCAAACCCCCTGAAAAAGTCATTATAGCAATTCATTCTGACTGTAATTACTGAAACAGATAATGTTCTTTTTTTCTGCTTATTCACCCTCAGACAGTAGCTGCAGATAATTGCATAATGAGTGAGTAGTTTCTTTAGATTTTTTTCTCATTGAGATTTTTTCCCCCTCAGAGCCACTGGAGTAAGGGCAGCATAAAGAAGGAATTGATTACACTTGGCAGTTAGTATTTTTCTCTAAAAAGTATGTATTTTAAAACCAAGAGGTGTTGGCAAGAAGTTGATAATATGGTGACTGCTGCCTACTCACTTATTATGCGACTCTTCTGTATTTTAATGCTAGTCCTCTGCTTCTGCATTAGGTATTTTCTATACTATACTTCATCACATTTGCCACCTACATATCCACCTTTCCTTTCATTGTATATAGCAAAGTGGGGAGTGTGTGTGGCGGTGGTGGTTAGGGTCTGAATTTTAGCTAATTTGGTCTTAAATATGTTGTACAGTATTAACCAGAACTCTCAAGCAACCAGCAAAAGATTTAAGAAATAATACTTTTAATAAAATTATTGTATTATATATGTACAGTAGAGTCTCACTTGTCCAACATAAACAGGCCGGCAGAACGTTGGATAAGCGAATATGTTGGATAATAAGAAGGGATTAAGGAAAAACCTATTAAACATCAAATTAGGTTATCATTTTAAAATTAAGCACCAAAACATCATATTATACAACATATTTGACAGAAAAAGTAGTTAATACATAGTAATGCTATGTAGTAATTACTGTATTTACAAATTTAGCACCAAAATATCACAATGTATTGAAAACATTGACTACAAAAACATTGACTACTAAAAGGCAGACTGCGTTGGATAATCCAGAATGTTGGATAAGCGAATGTTGAAACTCTACTGTACTTTAAATAAAGTACAAATATAATACAATAACACTGTGTTACAATAAGTCAAGTTTGTTTTATGTGTTTTTAATTATGGTATTTCAAAATTAATATAAGTCAATACAGAAATTATGGTATGATACAGTATGTGTTAGGCTTATTTTAATAGTACCTTACAAGCAACCAGAAACTAAATTTGGCACTTATCCATTCCTATGGGTACCAGTTACAATATTTGAATTCTGCAATTATTTGTATGATTAGTAGTCACAGACTATCTGATGAAAGACTATAACTACAACTTTATATATTTAAGAAACTAGAGTTGCAAGACTTCATCTGAGAAGGATAGAAGGTACCAACAATAGCAAAAACAAATGACAGCATGCTGCTTAAAGACACATTCCTGATCTCCTCCCTCCCCTATTCCATCACACATACAAAGTGATATCACAAGTCTGTCCCGTAGTATACACATACAATCCTCCTCCTGACCACAACATTGCAGGATTTGGGTGAGAAATAGCTACAGAGTGGTGACAGCTGGGGAGAGCAAAAGAAGGGCACAATTTTTCCATTTTATGTGATTGCATAATCCTTTATGTGCATAGCCATTGAAAACAAGAGTTGGAATAGAGAAGAGAAACCAGCTGATGAGTATGTTACTGTCAGATGATATGCAGACAATCAGAAGGATTATGCTGCTATATGCACCCCCCCCCCAAAAAAAAAAAAAGAAAAAAAGGAGAGGAACTGTCAAGTGATGTGGTGCTCTCTTGAAGTCTCAGCTAATTCTGGGTATGCTTATTTTGAAGTAAGCCAATCCTGGTGTAGTAATCAGAGTGCAGTCAATCTATTAACTCCAGAAACATCATTCCTTTTCTTAAATAAGCTCACAAAAGGAGTAGATTTACATGCAACATTACGCTGCATGTTTCAATGTGATAGCTGTAGTAGCTGCAGCAGTGGCAGCAGTTCTTCCTCCCCCCCCTCCCAGTTGCCTCTTCTTACTGATTCTTAGGTCAGGATCTTGTAGGGATCATAAGTTGCCACTGGAGCTGGGAATCATTTGACTGTCCATATGTTGTTGGACTTCAACTCCCAGCAGACCTAGCCAACTGAGCTAATGATGAAGATTGCTGGAAGCTACAATCCAACAATGTCTGCAGAGTTGCACGATTCTTACTACCACTGTTACAGACCATGCTGATCTGGATGTGAACTTTGAAGCCTGGAAATTTAAGTAATCAGTTCACAAGACATATAAAGTATATAAAATATGATGGAGAAAGCTCTATGTATTGGAGAAGGTATGTATATACAACCTGAGCTAGCGGGGTGATCTCAGGCCTGGCACTGGAGTCCCAACGGCTTATTGTGCTGGGGGTCTTCAATGTCCATGCTGAGACCATCCTTACGGGAGTGGCTCAGGACTTCATGGCCACCATGGCAATCATGAGGCTGTCCCAATTATTATCTGGTCCCATCCACAGAGCGGGGCACACACTTGACTTGGTTTTCTGCTAGGGATGGGAGGAAGGCAGCGGTGTGGAGGAGCTGACCATCGCTCCATTGCCATGGACCGACTATCACCTGATCAGGTTTAGGCTCACTGCGCCCTCTACCTTCCGCAGGGGTGGAGGACCTATTAAAATGGTCTGCCCCAGGAGGCTTATGGATCTGGATGGATTCCTGATGGCTCTTGGGGAATTTCCCGCCACCTCAGTAGGTGATCCTGTCAGTGCTGTGGTCTCTCTCTGGGATGGGGAGATGACTAGGGCAATAGACACGATCACTCCAGAATGTCCCCTGTCAAATACCCGAGCTAAACCAACTCCTTGGTTCAACGAGGAGCTGGCAGCGATGAAGCGAAAGAAGAGGGAACTAGAGCGCATGTGGTGTTTAAGGCCAAACAAGTCAAACCGAACACGGCTATGTTCCTACCTTAGGACATATGCCGCAGCAAAAGATGCTGCAAATAATTCTTTGCAGCTAATATTGCGTCTGCAAAGAACTGTCTGGCTGAGCTGTTTTGAGTTGTCAGAGGGTTGTTAAATCCCGTCTCTGAAGAAGGGATCCCTGACAACTCAGCAGCCCACTGTGAAGCATTTGTTCGGTTCTTTGCGGACAAAGTCACTTTGATCCACTCTGGTTTTGACACCATATTAATGGCAGCTTCCGAGGATGTAACACGAACACCTGCTTGTCTGGTTTTGATGGATTATTTTCAATTAGTTCAGCTCGAGGATGTGGACAAGGTGCTTGGAGAGGTGAGGGCTACCACATACATCCTAAACCCCTGAAAATCCTGGCTAGTGAAGAAAACCAGAGGGGGATTGGCAGAGTGGGTGAAGGCAGTAGTGAATGCCTCCCTTTGGGAAGGCAAATTTCCCACGAGCCTTAAAACGGCTGTGATCAAACCGCTGTTGAAGAAGCCATCACTGGACCCCACTCAATTGGACAATTATTGGCCTATTTCCAATCTCCCCTTTCTGGGCAAGGTCGTGGAACGTGTGGTGGCCGCACAACTCCAAGCATTCTTGGTAGACACTGATTTTCTAGATACAGTGCAGTCTGGCTTTAGGCCGGGACACAGTACCGAGACAGCCTTGGTCGCCTTAGTAGATGATCTACTCTGGGAACTGGACAGGGGAAGTGTGTCCCTGCTGGTTCTGCTGGAACTCTCTGTGGCCTTCGATACCATAGATCACGGTATCCTGGGACGCCTCCTGGGAATGGGGCTCGGAGGTACTGTTTTGCAGTGGCTCTGGTCCTTCCTGGAGGGTCGTTCTCAGATGGTGTGACTGGAGGACACCTGCTTGACCCCACAACCATTACTTTGTGGGTGCCCGCAGGGTTCAGTGCTGTCCCCCATGTTGTTCAACATATACATGAAACTGCTGGGAGAGATCATCCGGAGTTTCGGGGTAAGGTGTCATCTGTACGCAGATGATGTCCAACACTCACTCCTTTCCACCTATCACTAAGGAGGCTGTTCAGGTCCTGAACCGGTGCTTGGCTGCTGTACCGGACTGAATGAGGGCGAACAAATTGAAATTGAATCCAGACAAGACAGAGGTCCCCCTGGTCAGTCGTAAGGCCGAACGGTATAGGGTTACAACCTGTGTTGGACAGGGTCACACTCCCCCTGAAGACACAGGTTTGTAGTCTGGGTGTTCTCCTAGATTAATCACTGAGCCTGGAACCCCAGGTCTCAGCGGTGGCTAGGGGAGCATTTGCACAACTAAGACTTGTGTGCCAGCTGCACCCGTACCTTGGGAAGTCTGACTTGGCCACGGTGGTCAACGCTCTGGTTACATCCCGTTTGGATTACTGCAATGCGCTCTATGTGGGGTTGCTTCTGAAGTCGGCCTGGAAGCTACAATTAGTAGGCAGCAGCCAGATTGATTAACTGGGGCAGCTTACAGGGAGCGTACTACTCCTCTGTTACACCAGCTCCACTGGCTGCTGATATGCTACCGAATCCAATTCAAAGTACTGGTTTTGACCTATAAAACCCTGAACAGTTCTGGTCCAGCTTACCTGTCTGAACGTATCTCCCCCATGAGCCATCAAGAACTTTAAGATCGTCTGGGGAGGCCCTGCTCGGTCCCACCTGCCTTGCAGGCACGGTTGGTGGGAATGAGGGACAGGTCCTGCTCGGTGGTGGCTCCTCAGTTGTGGAACACCCTCCCTAGCAATATTCGGCAGGCCCCATCTCTTCTGGGCTTCAGGAAGAACCTGAAAACATGGTTATGTGCACAAGCATTTAATGAATAAGTTCTGTGACTCTACACAGCCCGAATTAAGGTTTACATGCAAGATCCCTGGATCAATGGATTTAAATAATTATGTTTTAAGTTTTGTATACTATTACATTTATACATAATACATTTAATCATTTTAAATGTATTATGTTTTATTTTTGAACTTGTTATTGGCATTGAATTTCGCCAGATTCTGTAAGCTGCCTTGAGTCCCCTCTGGTGAGAAAGGCGAGGTAAAAATGCTGCAAATAAATAAATAAATAAATAATGTTTAAAACTGATTCTACCCTTCCCCTTGGAAAGGGCACAATTAACAGCCCTTTGCATCCTTATTAGAGAATGCACTTCACTATATATAGCAGGAGTTATTTCACAGCAAATGAATCCCAGATCATAATAGGAACACATGAGTTTGGATTGCATTATATCCTGCATTTCTGCTGTGGTATGAGCATATGGTGTATGCTTGTTAGCAGAATTTTGTCCATGTGGGTTAATGTGATCTTTTAAAGTCAGCACATAAAGTGCCATACATAATGGGATGTGAATAGCATCAACGGAATTAAGATGCATTTTAAAAAAAACACATGTAGCCATGAAACAGGACTGAGCAGCATCAGGACCAGAGAAAGCTGACTGTAGTATTCTTCGTATGAGACAAGCTCACCAGCCAGCAGAGTCTTGGAACAAAGCTGTTTATTCAAACACTAGGAAGGCTATTGAGGCTTTGGGTGCACAAAACTATATATCCCAACCATCAGTAGTAACATACATTACAGCTGTAACAACCAGAGAGTGTGGCTTAAAGGCACAGTATACCACACTGACAATTTAACCTTCCCAGTCCTGATGAAATCCTCATGCTCCTGTGTGCTTTTCTATGTTTTCAACTAAGTCAAATAGTTTGGGTGGCAGTGGTAGAGAATTCAAATTCACTGTTTCTTGAAAATATAACAAAATAGTAAAAAAAAAAAAATGATAGCTTTATTGGCCAGCCAAAATGCAGAAAATACATTTTGTATTTTGTTGCATGGCCAACATAGCTACCCTTAAATTTGTTTTTGCTCTGTTAAATTTATAGGTTCTTTAAAAAAAAAAGAAGACACGCACGTTCATTATCTTCATAATTAAGCATTGCTTTTAGTTTTATCAAAGGGAACAAAGCTTTCTTACCATGCTTCCAGGCATTATTCTGATACTTCAATGTGTCATGCTTAACCAATGCATACTTAATATATATAAATTAACATTCCCTAGAGAACCTCTCTATGTGAAGTATAGATAAATTCACACATAGTTTGTTGGAATCCTTCTTAACTTTTTAAATCAGAGTGACATCTTCAGTGATGATGAAGTTCAGCTGTCTAAAATACAGAATACATTTTAACAACTGACTGCAATGAAATTAGATAGTTGTTGTTTATTTGTTCAGTCGCTTCTGACTCTTTGTGACCTCATGGACCAGCCCATGCCAGAGCTTCCTATTGGCTGTTGCCGCCCCCAGTTTCTTCAAGGTCAAGCCAGTCACTTCAAGGATACCATCCATCCATCTTGCCCTTGGTCGGCCTCTCTTCCTTTTTCCTTCCATTTCCCCCAGCATCATTATCTTCTCCAAGCTTTCCTGTCTTCTCATTATGTGGCCAAAGTACGTCATCTTTGCCTCTAATATCCTTCCCTTCAGTGAGCAGTCAGACTTTATTTCCTGGAGTACGGACTGGTTTAATCTTCTCACGGTCCAAGGGACTCCCAGAATTTTCCTGCAAACCACAGTTCAGAAGTGTCCATCTTCTTTTGCTCAGCCTTCCTTATGGTCCAGCTCTTGTATCCATAGGTTACTATGGAGAATACCATTGCTTTAACTATGCGGACCTTCGTTGCCAGTGTGATGTCTCTGCTCTTCACTATTTTATCGAGGTTGGGCATTGCTGTCCTCCCAAGAAGTAAATGTATTATGATTTCCTGGCTGGGGTTATACAGTCATGTGAATATGCAGATTTTCTGGCCAAAAATGGGATATACGGGGAACTTTATACCATGCGTTTTTCCTCTGTTAACGTGAATGAGCGCAGATTTAGCACTAATGTCATTTAGCCACCCCCTTTTTTAACCCGGTAACTTCCGCATTTTAGGTGTTGTGTAGAAGTGTCCTCGGTTACTGAAAAGAAATGATGAGAGCCTAAGCTGCTTGCTAGTACACAACAAACCTGTATCATATTTTGGGCTGGGATGTGGGAAACTTCTTCGTTTCCTATGGAGTTTTGAAGACTGGCCTTCATCAGATAAATCAACTACATGAACCAATTTGACTTTATCATTTGAATATATACTGCTAGTTAGGGATTTTCTCACATACCCATGCTCTTATTAGTTAGGTGTTTCAAAATACATATCCATTCCCTTATTAGGTGTTTTGAAAGTACAATTTCTTCATACTATTTCTTAATACTAAGCATAGGATAAATGAGAACTATGGTAGATGTTAGAGGTTGATTCAGAAGGAAGATGGTTCGGGACCCACCTACCTTTGTGACCGTATTTCCCCCTATGAACCTGCACGGTCTTTTCATTCATCAGGGGAGGCCCTCCTCTCGATCCCACCACCGTCGCAATTGCGGTTGGTGGTGCCGAGGGAGAGGGCCTTCTCCATAGTGCCCCCCCGGTTCTGGAACTCTCTCCCCAGGGAGATTAGGCAGGCCCCTAGCCTCCTTATTTTTCGGAAGAGCCTGAAAACGTGGCTCTTCCAACAGGCTTTTGGCGACTGATTTTCTTAGTTTGGGATTGCCCTCTTTGTCCATTCTATTTTTATAGCATTTTTACTCCTTAGCCATACATAGTCTTTAGGTGTATGCCTCCTCCAGCACCTTAATGAGATAATAGTCCCTGGTACCTACCTCTCTTCTAATCTGTACCATACAAAACTATTTGCACTTTTCTGGCCCACTACCCCTTTTAGGAGCCAACCCAGGATTTTATCAAAGTGTGCTTATTGTTTATTGCTATATGTGATTTTATTTGTTTATGATCTGTTTTTATTGTTGAGTTTTATATTGCTTGTTGCCTGGGCTTGGCCCCATGTAAGCCGCCCCGAGTCCCCTCGGGGAGATGGGGCGGGATATTAGAATAAAATTATTATTATTATTATTATTATTATTATTATTATTATTATTATTATTATTATTACTAGACACCCCTAGGATTTAAGGAGAAGCATTCTGTAGTAGGAGAGAAAAATATTATATCCACCAGTTTGATTAGTGCTTTATATTCATTTTGTATAGTGTTTCAAATGTCTTCTAATATTGGGTTAGACTATATCTTGCCATAAAAATATAGTCAATCTGGCATGTATCTCTAGACAGCAAGGATTTATAATCTGAATGTGCTTCTTTATAATTCTATGAACAATGTGTTATATTCTTCAAACTCTAGGCCCTGCAAAGATCACCCTGTCATTCTAGTAATTTGTGCAAGATTGCTTGTTTCTATAGCAACATATAAGTAGTACCACTTCACTGTCAAAATAATTTAATCTAGTAACACATTATAATGTTTCAGAAATGAATTTATAGCGCAGAGTCACATACTGAAGCATGTCAAACTTATTTAAGTGAGAACTGAATTGTAGATTCAGTCATGGTCAGTGGCCTGCTATTACACACACACATACAACATTTTTATTTTGCTAAAGCAAAGGACTTTACAGTTTAAAACGGTTTACTATCTGAAATACAGACTTTAAAAAATAGAATGGAGGGAAAATAAATGTAAATTGTAGTACAGATTCTTTCATACTGTTAAAATCATGAAAGAAACCATTCTGAAGGGAAAGAACTTGTGAGGTAACATAAGCTGTGAAGGAATATAATATGGTTTTGTGTCTTTATTCAGTGTATTTCTGTGATATATAATTTTATATTTATTTATGGAGTGATTAATAAATATATAATATAATTTGAAATATAATTTAAATAAAATCTGGTAGATGGTATACAATACAATAAAATATTTTTGTTTCCATCTTATTGATAATTAACTTGCTGTTTGGTTACCACCATAGGAAATTTTTAATTACCCAACTTCTCACTGACAAACCCTAACTTTCCACCTTGGCTGGTTAGCTACCTAGCATATGGCATCAAGAAAATTTTAAGTTTTCTTACCTAAAAATCGTAGACCATTTTAAAACCAAAATGATTCAAATGAATTTTAAAATAATGTCTGTTAATGGATGCTGCGTGCCTTCAAGTAATGTCTGACTTACGGCTACCTGAAGCAAACCTATCACAGGGTTTTCCTGGCAGAATTTGCTCAGAGGGATTTGCCCTTATCTTCCTCTGAGACTTTGGAGTTCATTAGACGGGCAGGGGGAAAGTTGGGGACAGTGGAGAAAACCTAATTTCATTCCTTACCCTCTTTCCCCATCATCTTGGACAGATGGTCATCCCATGTCATTTCCTGTCATTTCTCATGGTTTCCCTGCCTCCTCTCTGAGAAAACGGAGAGAAGATGTAGTGAAGACTGCATCTGATGAAGTCCTGAGCGTGTGTGATTTGCATGTCACCCAATGGCTGAGGACAGGAATTCAAACTCTGGTCTTCTAGTATTCTAATCCAATACTCAAACTGTTAGACCAAGCTGCTTTTCAAGGTGTTTGGTATGTGACAGCATTGCAATTTTAGGTGGGAGTGTTACATATAAATTCAACTGTACATGTACTCTGTTTTAACACATTTAAAATATTTTAATGTCTGTAATATGTTAAGAGAAGTAACATGCATTCTGTTAAGGTGCAACATAGCTGGTTTTTGGAAATTCAACTTTTTTGTATACTCAGAGGCCATCTTCAACTAATGTGTCACCAACTGAAGAAGAAGAAGAAGATGGAGGTGAAAATAGTTGTGGACCTACAGGTTTGTGGGAAGCTCTGACACCCTGTAATGGATGCAGGAATCTTGGATTTTCCAGTCTTACTCAGGTAATGTATGCCATATGTTCAGTTGACAGTAATATATTATGTAACATTGCATCTTTTACTTTAGTTTTTAGTATGCTTTTATTCCTGTTTTTTGTTCTTTCTCCAAAAACAAGTGATTATATTAGATCTCATTAAATCTTGCAATGCAATGCTATATGTACAGTCAGAACTTAATTCTATTATGCACAGTAGGACTTAACTCCTACAAAATTGAAAACTTAATAAAACGTTATTGAAAATTATTCTAATAGCATAACAGTATTGAATGAAATAAGTATAGAAATTGCCCAAAACTTTTGCAAATTATCTTCTTTGTCTCTAAAAGTTTAAAGGATGCAATTCTGCATGTATTAATAAGCAAATTCAGTAACGTTGTAAAGTTGACTACTTTCCATCTTTTGAGTTTTTTTATGTATGAGATAGTGGTCTTGACCTTATTCTTTAAAATAGTCAGCAGGCCTCTTATGATTCATGGCACCTATTGCAGAATAGTTTTCATTTATGAAAATGGTTTGACACACCTTGAGCTCTTTTACAGCTCTTTGTAAAGAGACTGGATTCTCTTAATTCCTCTCAACTCACTTTATCACATCACTATTTACATAGATTGACTGGGCCAGAACCCTTGTTTTATGGAAGATGATCTTATACAGTGGTAATGATACAGTGGTAAGGAACAGCAGAAAGCCCCTTCCTATTCATCTAGATTTTATCAGTGTTAGAGATTCTAGAAATATCACAAGTTGCATTAGCTTCCAGACACAAATCAGAATGCTGTTTATGAACTATAATGTGTAGCGTGTGTGCAAGGGATCTTTCTTGATGACTGCTCTCATGTTTTGGATCTTCCTATTGAAGTAAGTTAGACTGGATCCCCTGATGGTGATTTTCTGCTGAGAGGCAAGACTTTTTATTCAGGTGGGCTTTGACCAGACCCTGGTTTATGCAGGAGTATAGTTTAATACAATGGGTGCTGTATTTTTCTTTTACTGCTGTTGCTGAAATTGAATTTTTTAAAAAATATGACTGTATTCGTTCCATTCATTATTTTATTATAAGCTTTCTCCAATCTCAGTTGTGGGAGAAAAGTGGACTGTAAATCAAATAAATAAACAGGATAACGTATCTCTTTCTTTTCTATGGCTCAGTATTCTTATATAGTTATATCTTCTTACTGTATACTTGTTCAGCTTTTAGACATATTTCTTACCTTTCATTTTCATCCTTATACGACACTGTATTTTTTCAGTGTTTCATTCAAAGTTGTAGACTTTTTTGTTCTGATATATAAGGCCATATATTTTATTACTGTATTTATATTCTCTCTTTTTTACTTTTGTTACAGAATATATAAAAATCAAAAGAGCTGAATTAGTTTAATTTGTTATCCACTCTATTATACTTTCCTATAAGCTTCTAAAATAATATTCCCTTGGTAGGGATGTTCTGCATAGTGATGCTCCTGATACTGGAATGATAAACTGAATCTAATCACATGTTTTTCATCTTGTACTTTCTGTGTACAGAGTGCTGTACAACTCTTTAAACAATCAAATGTTAATAGAATTTAAACTTTCTACTCTTCTTCATATTCCTGCTGATTGTAGTGCTAAAACCTGTTCTCAAAAGATTACCAAATGAACACAGCAGGGATTTTTGGGGGTACATAGGGGTACTTCAGGAGGGAAGAAAGATTACTGGAAGCATGGTAATCCAGAATTACACCATTGCAAAATCTTATTTACTGAAATGCTATCGAAACACCATGGCAGAGTTCTCTGATCTCGGGTAATCTCTCTATGGGATTTGATGTTTCTCCTCCTCTCTTCCTAAAATTCACAGTTTCTCCTCCTCTCTTCCTAAAATTGCTGTGCTTCACTCTAGAAATGCTGCTCAGAAATCTGACAAAATAAAATATGTTAAAATGTATAAAAACAAACAAAAAACATTTTTAACATTAGCAAATACAACACATTTTGACCTCAATAATTTAAGGTGGGGGGATTAGCTTCTACTAAAAATTTCTATTTCTTTGACATTTGTACATCTGGTTTTTTATCTTATTTTTATACATTTAGAGAACGTAAGCATTTGACATTCCTGCTAAATTACTCTATGCAATGCTCACAGATGATCAAAAGTTTTCTTAACAAACATTTGCCATGGATTATTTCCCAATTAATAGTAATTAAAAAGGCCTTTATGAATGCCTTAATGTTTGGTAGGGAATATAAAAAAGCCATAAAAATAGAAAGCCATTGAAATGCATGTTGACATATTTTAGCTTAGAAAGGGAGTGATTCTGATTGGTCATGAAATGAAAAGTAGTGTCTAGGTCACTTTTTCTTTGGGGGTGGGTGGAAGGAGGGATATGAAATAAATCTAGATATTCCATGGCTCACAGTATAAGTGATATGGAAGGCAAACAAGGTTCTCTTTCTTTTGATTAGAAAAAAAATGAACTCAAGATTAGAAAAGTCATCTGTGCAATCCTTCCTCACATTTTGGTTTATTTTTCCCCCCTTTTGGCTATTTTCCCCCTGTTGAAATTTGAATAAGAAAATAACATATTGACTATCTGAGACTGATGAACTGCTATTTGGATCAGTAGAGGCATGTATCCTGAGACTTATCATATAATCATGGAATAATAACCTGTGACCACATGGGCCATCCAGTCTCTGTTTAAAAGCTCCCAAGGAAGGAGCTTTCACCACATTCTGAGGCAAAGAGTTCCACTGCTGAGCAGCTCTTACAGTCAGGAAGTTCTTCCAAAATGTTCAGGTGAAATCTCCTTTCATGTATTTGAACCTGTTGCTCTGATCCTAATCTCCAGGGCAGCAGAAAACAAGCATACTCTCTGTTCCTTATGACAAACTTTAAAACATTTATTTTATTATTTTTATTTTTATTATTTTGAGGTGGTGATTATTTCTCTTTTCATAGAAATTCCTTACTAAAAATTCCTCAGTCATAATTTGATTAAATAAATTAAGAATTACCAAATTAGGCAAAGAATTTATCTATAGCAGTTGCTCATCTAAAATAGGGTTGTTGATCATGTGGCCTCTGGGTCATCTCAAATTTTTTCATTTTAAAAGTGCTATTCCCCACTTTTCTTTTAATCAAAGTGCACCCATTACCTGTGGGTCTTGTTTTACAAATGCTTTTCAGGGCTCAAATTTATCATGTAAATAAGGTGGAAATATATTATATGAAAAATGGTGTTTACTAAATCTCTTTGTAAACAAGGGCACCCTAAATTAATGGATAGCTTGTTCCCAACATGGGTTTAGATCAGGTCCTTCAGCCTTCTTGGAACATGTGTTTGTACACATGACCACCAATTGCAGCAAACTATTCACAATAACAGACTGTTATATTAGCTATTTATAGAGACATTTTCCTCCAGAGCATAATTGTGAGTTTTTCACTCTAGCAAAGCATTCTCTAGGCTAGAGCTTTATTTTCTACAGAATAACAGAATTATACCCTAATTAGAAATGTTTTAACATCAGGCACACACACAAAAAGCTAGTTGCATTTAAAAGCCTGTCAGTTTTTCTTGTAAGATAAAAAAAATGACTCATTCCAAACAGGCCCAAAATTTGTGATGGGTTTTGGATTAACCTGAGGCATCCAAATGGTGCCTCAGGTTAGTCCTGATGACTCGAGAGTAAACCAGGATTTCCCAATTTACTCTGAATTTTAAAAACACCTGAAAAGATCTGGACCTTACTGCAAGTTCTGGATCTTTTCAGGTGTTGGGCCTGTGGGAATTGACTCCCGGGAACACCTTCTGCGATCCCAGGGGCCAATTCCCATTGCCATTCGGGTTCTAAGCATCCGAAGGAATGGAATAACACCCCTCTCAGCCCCCCATTTCACCTGTAAACTTAGCAGAGGGGTCTGGCTATGTCCCCAGGTCTCTCAGAGCTTTGGAGAGGAAAGAAAGAGGATTTGGAGAGGGGAGGGGAAATTTGCAAGTTTATCTTACATATTTTTGCAGCGTGCATCTTACAATAGAAGAAATACAGTATATCTTATATTAATATATTCTATGTACACTTGAAAAGTAAATGTTTCACAATACCTGTACTAAAATTATCCATTTTCATGGAATGTTAACAAAAATAGGTCATTAACATTTGCCAAGAACTTGTCAGACTTCACTGCTTATCCAGGGATTTTTATATTGGCACTTTCTAAAGCTTTTCTAGTTTCAAACGTATCTGTCTGTCTGTCTGGCTATCTATCTGTTACAGTTATATTTATTTATACCCTTCTTTATCTTTCCTGAAGGAGACTCAAAGCAGCTCGACATAAAAGCATTAGCATACAATTTAAAAATATAAATATGTAAACATTAAAACAATAAAGCACAAACAGCACTAAAAACACAGTTAAAATCTATCTAGTACAGGAGGCAAGATGGCTTACAGCAGATTAAAATGAAGTATGTATAGCAAAAAAACGCTTAAAAAATCAGTTTTTTTAGATCTCAAAGACCAATTATTTTAATAACAAAGTTAAACAGTTTAAAACACTTTCTAAACATGATAAAAATGATAAAAGCACAGCCCGCAACAGTAAATTTTCCTTCCAATACAAGAGCCAAAGGGCCCTAATTCCAAGTAATTTATGAGTTGGTTGTTTATTTGTTCAGTTGCTTCCGACTCTCAGTGACCTCATGGACCAGCCCACGCCTGAGCTCTCTGTCCGCCATCGCCACCCCCTGCTCCTTCAAGGTCAAGCAATCCATCTTTCAAGGATACCATCCATTCATCTTGTCCTTATTCGGCCCCTCTTCCTTTTTCCTTCCATTTTCCACAGCATCATTATCTTCTCCAAGCTTTCTTGTCTTCTCATTATGTGGCCAAAGTACATAATCTTTACCTTCCCTTCAGTGAGCAGTCGGACTTTATTTCCTGGAGTACAGACTGGTTTGATCTTCTCATGGTCCAAGGGACTCTCAGAATTTTCCTCCAAACCACAGTTCAGAAGTGTCCATCTTCCTTCACTCAACCTTCCTTATGGTCCAGCTCTTGCATCCATAGGTTACTACGGGGAATACCATTTCTTTAACTATGTGGACCTTCGTTGCCAGTGTGTTGTCTCTACGCTTCACTATTTTAACGGGATTGGTCATTGCTCTCCTCCCAAGAAGTAAACGTCTTCTGATTTCCTGGCTGCAGTCTACGTCTGCAATAATTTTCGTGCCTAGAAATGGAAATACAAAGTCTGTCACTGCCTGCACGTTTTCTCTCTCTATTTGCCAGTTATCAATCCGTTAGATTGCCATAATCTTGGCTTTTTTGATGTTTAACTGCAACCCACTTTTGCACTTTCTTCTTTCACCTTGGTTATAAGGCTTCTCAGCTCCTCCTCACTTTCAGCCATCAAAGTGGTATCATTTGCATATCTAAGATTGTTAATGTTTCTTCCAGCAATTTGTGGATACATTGAAAAATATCTAGTTTAATTTCAGTCCCCAAATGATAATAGAAAAACAAGCCATTGGAAACCATTATTATTCATAACAATGAGAGATCAATAAGTCCTGGAAGTAGACTAGCAGAATGCTCCTTACTGAGTCTTGATCATCACTGGACTAGTACTATTTTGACAGTCACATCCTTTTTCAGAGTTGGCTCTTAAATAGGTTGGAAGCTATGGCAACTGAATGTTTTGCTTATGTTGGAAACCACCGTGAGTCCTCTGGAAGAGATAGGGCAGTATATAAATAAAGTTTTATTATTATTTAAGCTGTGCATCTAGATGTGATCTCGAGAGTGCAAAATGGAAGGAGCTTTTCAAACTCTTCTCCACAATGTATGTATAAATTTGGGCTAGGCTTGGGTTGAGAGAAATGTGTCAGGAATTTTAAACTCCTAATAGGCTAAAAGCTTTACCAAATGAAAGTGCCTAGCTTAATTCCTTTGAAAAGTAATATCAACAGAGGGAAGTACTAAAATAAATCCCAGTTCTCATTCACTATGCTGATTTTACCTCAGGCTTCAGCAGGGTATAATCAGTGCCTGCTGGCTCCTTCAGGACAGAAGAAATGTTTCTCTTTTCAGTGGCTCAGTAGCTGTTTGAATGTGTGGGTGGTATTTTCTTTAGACTACCAAACCCCCCAGTTGACCTAACACTTAGAAATTCCACTTTGAACTCAAGAATTCATAGTATAATCTTTCTGTTTTATAGTGATACAGTATTCTTTTTTGCCAATATAATGGTCTAATTTAATAAATTTAGAGGACCATACCATTGCATCTATCCCACTTAAGCAAGCTTGCCAGATTGAAAACAAAGAATATGTTGGAAATAATTGCTCAAGTGGAATCTAACAACTGAGAAGGAGCATTAGTTTTGTATTTAGCCATCATATTGATTGGTTCTTGTCTCTGTTCCCTACCAAGATAAATAAATGATGCTATGATTAGAATCAAAGGAAGAAAAATAATTAAGATGTAATTATTAAAAAGATGTATTCACTAGCAATCTAATAGGAAAATAAGGTAGTGGGGGTCATCTGAAAACGAATGTTCTTTTGTCCACAATTTTCTGTGAGTTGGGTAACCAGCTACTAATTTTCACTTTCTTTTCCTTGTCAAACCACAAATTATCAGCTGTCCAATAAATAGCAATGTTTTAAACATCTTTATCTTTGATGAACAATAATAATTACAGATGTTTGCATTTAATAAACTATGTTGTAACCAGGTCTCATGAATCTTTTTCAATGTTTTAAAATGTATAATAATCCTTTCAAAAAGAGTGAATTCTCACTAACTCCTTTACATACATAGCTGATAATGTGGGACCAGCATAGAGCTCAGTGTCCTCTACTCAGATTATTTCTCCCTGCAATTGATTGACTGGAGCCCAAAGGTGCAGGAGGAAGACCCCCTCCAGCCCCCAATTTTCCCTTAAAATTTTATTTTAAAAGGTCAGTGGTCACCATAACTCCTCTCCTCCTGTCCTGGTGTGAGAAAATGATGCATGAGGAGACCCGGGGGGGGGGGGGGAGGGGAGAGAGTTTCCTCCTCAACCCTCCCATCTCCTCAGGTGTCATTTTCTTGTGCCAGGAAGATGTGATGAGAGGAGTTATGGCGGCCACTGATCTTTTAAAGTAGGTTTTAGGGGGAAATTGGGGGGCTTTTGGGTTGCAATTGGGATGGCATGTAGCCTCCCCTCGGGAAAGCCCAGCATTTTGCTGGGTGGGTGGGTGGTTGGGTATAGACAGGAACCCACGCTGAAGCAATTTATTTTAACCTGCTTTAGCGAGATTTAAGGGTTGTGTGGCAGCACCCTCAGTAATCCCAAAATACTAAAACTTTATTACAATATCCCTTTTTGTTGCCCAACTTCATTGTATGACTGTATTTCTATATTTCAGGAGCCATTTCCAAAGAAGAGGAGTTATACACTGGAAGCAGTGCCATCTTTTTCTTCTGATGCATTTCCTGCAGAAAATGAGAATGATCTCTGCGAACTTTTGGATATAGCAGTCACAAAGAAACCCTGTTCTTTAGAAATCACAAGAGAACCTTCATCAAAGACAGGTATAATTCACAGAATGTATCTTATAGTAAGTTAATATGTCATCAGTTTGGTTAATAATGTGTTACATGAGTTAATCAGAATTGTTTGATGGATCTGGGGATGCTTTCTGTTCACAGCAGGGAGCAAACAAAGGAAAGAAAGTATCTGCTTTTATATTACTTGTACCTCAGCTGTACTCGTGTTTACCTTTGTTTGCAAATTCT
Organism: Anolis carolinensis; assembly: GCF_035594765.1. NCBI lineage: Eukaryota > Metazoa > Chordata > Lepidosauria > Squamata > Anolidae > Anolis > Anolis carolinensis. The sequence continues at coordinate 166,134,092 of NC_085845.1, read as the reverse complement.
GAATTAGCTGTGAAACATGTAACAGCTTGTAACTATACCCCTATTGATACTGTCTAGAATTACTTTGTTTTGTGTTCAGCTTGTGATCTACCAAGACTCCTAGATTTCTTTCAGATGTATTGTCATCAAGTCAGGTGTCATCTATCTATCTATCTTCTATCTATATATAAAAGAGTGATGGAATCCCGGTGACTGACAAAACAACAAAACTAAACACCCCATAACCTCGAAAATTGACAGCACAACCCCTCATCCATGCCTCTACGTTCATACAACAAAAAGAAAAGAAAAATAAAGTCCTAATTAGAGGAAGAGGAATAATTGTTTTTATCCAATTGCTGCCAGCTGGAAGGCTAAGCTCCATCCACTTGGTCTCCTAGCAACCCACTCAGCCCAGGGGACAGGCAGAGTTAGGCCTCACTTAGGCCTCTTCCACACTGGGAAGGAGGGGAATTCCACACAGGAAACAATCAGGGCCAGCTAATACCTCCCAACAAAGTATTCCCATCACCAAAGTCTGGCAAATCCCCTGTTTTCTGAGGGCCACAGACAGTAGAAGCACATAAAATATCGCAAAGAACACCACTCTGAAAACAAGGGAATTCCAGATAGGAAACAATCAGGGCCAGCTAACACCTCCCAACAAAAACTTCACTCAGGGAGGAAGCAGCCAGGCTTTAAAGCTGCAAGGCCATTACATGCTAATCATTTTCCCTAATTGCAGCATTCATACTTGCCGCCAAAACACACACACACACACACACACACAAAATCAGAAATATTGTATATTCACAAGCTTTAGGAAATAATATCCCCTGATGGCGCAGCGTGTTAAAGCGCTGAGCTGCTGAACTTCTGGACTGAAAGGCCGCAGGTTTGAATAGGGGGAGTGGAGAGAGCCCCCACTGTAAGCCCCAGCTTCTGCCAACCCTAAAGTTCAAAAACATGCAAATGACAGTATGAATAGGTACTGCTCCGGCGGGAAGGTAACAGCGCTCCATGCAGTCATGCCACATGACCCTGGAGGAGTCTACAGACAACACCAGCTCTTTGGCTTAGAAATGGAGATGAGCACCAACACTCAGAGTCATACATGACTGGACTTAATGTCAGGGGAAAACCTTTACCCTTTACCTTAAAGCTACCACCAATTCCTCAATACTTTATTTCCCATACCACCATACTTCGCCACAGCAACGCATAGCCGGGCGCAGCTAGTTTATCCTATATCATGCTTTTTTCTGCCTAGGTGTAGCACCTTGCACTTCTCCTTCTTGAAATCCATTTTGTTAGTTTGGCCCAGCTTTGTAATCTGTTCAGGCCATTTTGAATTCTAATCCTGTCTTCTGGGATATAAGTTATCCCTTCTAATTTGGTGATTAGTGTTCAGGATCAGGAAGGTGATTCGCTTAATAGGAGAAGTGATTAATGGGTCGCCTCTCCAGTAGCATGCCACAGCAGTGATGTATGCTAATTATTTTGTTATGTTCATGCTATAAATCTTTTCAAAGAGCCGGATATACCTGATTCTGTTCTTTCAAAATAAAACCAGAATGTGCTAGATTAGAATGGTGAGTTTAGTGCCAAGTTCAGAGGCAGTTAATATGTTTGTGGTGCAAGGCATGGGTTCAGCCATGGGGTATTTGTTGGTATAGTATTAAGTTGATGTATCCTGGTATAAGTATTAAACTGATATATTTCAAAATAGTAGCTATACCACATCATTGCTTATTTTGTGTTTTCCAAGTTGGCAAGTAATGCTATATTATTAGGATTGCAACATATTATGTTGCTACAAGGTAATGGAATGATTACTTTCTGCAGTACAACTCATTTAATAGATATAGATATATCTTACTTTATCACTGGAGCCAGACTTTATTTACGTATGCAACAGTTTATTGTATTTCTGCTACAGGAAGCCTCTACATAAATACCTATTACTGCACATAGATGAGTATCACTAACATCAGAATATTTTGTGTGTTTGTACATGTGAAAATTACTTCATTTCAGATAGAAATTTTCACAGAATCCTTGCTATTAGAATTTTGTAGCTCACATTTTCTTTAAGTTAAAGTCCATTTGTCATACCTATTTCTGTCATTTCTATCCTGGCTTTTTCTAGATAAAAAAACATAAGGCAACATACAACAAATTTAAAACAAAGTACAGTGTTCCCTCACTACTTCGCGGTTCACTTTTCGGGGATTACCTCTTTCGCAGTTTTTCAATAAACTCTAAAAGATTACTATAAATCATAAAAAATTACAATTTACAGCCTAAGGAAGGGAGGAGGGAGAAGTCAAAGGGAGAGAAAAGGAGCCCAAATGGTAACGGGAGGAGAAGGAGGCAATTTATAAAGACTTAAAATAGTGAATAACTACTAAAATAATGTATAAATATTAAAATAAATATAGCGTCCCTACTTTGTGGATTTTCACTTATTGCTGGTGGTCCTGGAACCTAACCCCTCCAATAAGTGACAGAACACTGTATAATTAAAAACTGGGAAATGGAATAACATCCATAATTTTGAAATGAGTATAAAATATTTTACAACAACAACATAATAAAGATAAAATAACTTAGAACTGTAATCAATAATGGGGCACAAATTATTGTTTCTACTTCGAGCATAACAATGTAGTCATGTTTCATCAGATTTTGGCTAAGAAAACAATATTTAAAAGGATATAGGATTTGAATAATCTCAAATAACATTGATACAAGATAATTGGCCCACTAAACGCCATAGTGAAGTAGTGCCTTGCCATGGCATTATCTTTCAGCAAGAGACAATGCTGATAGAAACAGTGCTCCTGATAGGGTCTCCCATGACAGACAGGCTTTGACTGAAAACCAGACTGAGTGTGCCAAACAACTACTGAGCAGCAGAAAGTGGGAGGTGACACTGGTGGTAAATCTCTCAGAAACAATGGCAGGCACACCATAATTAACACTTGCTAGAACTGTGCAGAAAGTGGCATGAGAAACTGCTTTGGAATGTATTTTACTATGAAAACTCAGCAAGGAGGCAATCCAAAATGAAACAAGAGAAAGAGGTTGGATGGCACTCAGAGAGCCTACTGGGCTACAGCCGAGGACAAGAGCAGGTAGTGTTCCAGAAGCATAAGAGGTGGAAAAAAGAGAAAGTCAAGCTGCCCATCTATGCCCTTGTTGTGCTTTTTGGCAGGACCCCTGCCCCTGTGTTTTAAATTCTACAAAGCGCTCCACCATAGGCGGGTGTCTACAGTGTGCTTCGCATTGTGTGGAACCGATTTTGTTGTGGTTTAGATTTAAGAGCTCACTGAAGCGCATTAAGGAGTTTAACACATACTTTCCTGTGACTTTGCGTGATGTTTTTTTAAAGGCCCTAATTTATGCTACAACACACTTTGTTGGAATGTGTTCATAGCCCAAGCAGTTTGAAGTCAATTTCAAGCTGTATTAAATGGCCAGTTTATATGTTCTCATGGACTGCTAGAAAGACAAATAAATTGTTCTAAAGTTTATTCATAAGAAGGCCATCGTTTTCTTGGCCTGTGAGGCTGAGAAAGTGTGACTTGGTCAAGGTCACCCAGTAGTGATTTGAGCTTTTGTCTCCTGGTCCTACACTCAGACTAGTACACTATCGAAGCTGCATATTAAATCTTGATTCAGCATTATGTAAAATAATTATTTTTATATACTTCCATTTTTGTATACTTCTACTTTTTGTAATTCCAAGGTATCTTATTGTGGGAGGCCCGTTTTGTGGAACCTGGTTCATCTGCACCATTTATAGTTTTGCACATATGGTTCTTGGTAAATCTGGCAAAGGAAAATGTCTTTAGTGCCCCCCTTTCCTTGATGCCCTAAACATATGCGTATTTTCCTTAATGATTAATCCAGCCCTGTTTACTATGCTTTAGTCGCAGCTGCATTTGTGTTCTCCATAAGATGAGGGTAAATGCAACAAATGCCAGGGAAGTGCCCTGACACTTATCTTTTCAACCCTTAGTTGTTGTTTTTTTAGGGTGCCTTTTAGTCTTCAGCAGATTGCTTTGAGCCAGAAATTCTTGGGCTATGTTAAACAAAAGGTTTTTATTCCAACCGGTGCTGAAGTCCCGTAGAGCTGATTAAGGTAATGACAGCTAGTGGAATGCTGTTTTAAATAATTATTGCGTATTGAATATGAGACCTTTTTATTTTTTCATGCTTGTATTGCTCTTTTATCAGTTGTGTTACACAACAATCCCTGTCACACATTACTTGCATGAAGGAACTATGGTTTCTTTGATTATACAAAATCCCAACCAACCAGATTCCCTCCCTACTGCTACTAGAATGCATTTCACTGGTAATTATGTCCTCTAAATTAGCTCTCAGAGACAATATCTGGCTCAATATAGTTATGCAGTCATGTACAGTAGAATCTCACTTATCCAACATAAACGGGCCAGCAGAACGTTGGATAAGCGAATATGTTGGATAATAAGGAGAAATTAAGGAAAAGCCTATTAAACATCAGATTAGATTATGATTTTACAAATTAAGCACCAAAACATAATGTTTTACAACAAATTTGACAGAAAAAGTAGTTCAATACGTAGTAATGCTATGTAGTAATTATTACTGTATTTATGAATTTAGCACCAAAACATCACAATATATTGAAAACATTGACTACAAAAAACATTGACTACTAAAAGGCAGACTGTGTTGGATAATCCAGAATGTTGGATAAGCAAATGTTGGATAAGTGAGACTGTACTGTATTTACAATCCAGCCCAGTATATTGGTGATTCCATTTTGTTCAGTTAAAAACTATTGAAAACATAAAATTCAGTCTGTTTTCTATTTTCTGTTACCTTATGGTTCCATCTTTTGCACTTCTACTTCTTCTTCCACTGTTTTTCTAATAATATTTATGTTGCCTGAGGGATCCAGAAATAAACATGCATATCATTCTGGATTCTTTTCTATAGCATTGTTTTATTTTTGTCTTGTACATTAAGATAGTGCAGTGTTGGAGGCCTGGCACGCTAGCGACACCACTTTCAGTCCTCAATAACAGACAGTTACTGGTTATCATTTAAATTCATGATGTATCAGCTTGGTCTTTGTGACTCATGTAAGGTTCCCTGTGTAGTATATATTTTCAAATTCTTTTAGAGCTGAGTGGCATCTATTCTCAATATGCATGTACATATTTTTCCAACTATCTCCTCAGTAGCATTCTGTCTACCACAGCAGTTACATCCTAAGTGAGTTTCTCCTGCTTCAGAACCAGTAGTTGAGCCATTTTCTTATCTTTTTGGTTTCTTTCTTTTTCTCTCACTGCCATTCTTGTTGGGTTTTTTAGTTCGTGGTTGTTGTCAGTGTTGTTATAGGTGTTGGGGATTTTATTGGGGGATCATATGGGCTCTTTAAAGTTTTATGGTCTTAAAGGACTTCTTTAATGAACAGACAGTAGAAGAGGCAAGATCAGACAGATGAAACATAAAATAAAGTTTGGTCACTGTTGTGAGTCTTTTATTCTGCAGATTTGAAGTTAAAAGCCTCCAACAACCTATTAATCGTGCTGCTAAAAGCAGACTGCCTTTCATTCCTTTTGGTACCATTTCGTCTAAACTGCCTTAGTTGATGTTGCCAATATTGACAATGTATGCTGGTAACCTGCATGTGACCATCCTCGACAATCTAAATGTTTTGCCGTTCATACAAGAGATACCTTGTATTCTGGGACATTCGTTGCAAAGATAGTTGGAGTCTCAGAGACTAAGCTCATTGAGGGAATCGAGGGAACAGAGTACCTAATGACCTCATTACATGGGGTAGTTTATGGGAACATATGCTGGTCCCTCGATAGTTTTGCAACAGAGCCCACCAGCCCCCATCCCACAATGTTAAACTACTTCTGGTGGGGCTCCATTGTAAAACTATCGAGGAACTGGCGCATGCCACTGTGTCAGCAACACAGGAGGCTTCCCGTATTCAATAGGAGACAACAAGGGGAAGCCGGGCAGTGGATGCTTCCCCCATGGGATGAGGGAGGAAAACCGGGTGATGTGGGGCATGGAGCAACAGGCTTCACACGCCCCCCACCGGGCATTGCCAGATTCACCATGATGCATTGCGATTCTGGCAGTAAGTCTGATGAGGTCATAAGACTCATGCAATAAGGTTTACTTCACATTGAAGGACAGTTTGGCTTTGAAGGGGAAGTAATAGAAAGGTTCCTTAAAGGTTCAAAGGCAGGAAAAACCATAATGGATTGAAAGCACAACTTCTTATCTCCCCCAGAGCTTGGTTTATTTGTGTTTTCTTTTGCTTCCTTGGACTCTACTTGCAGTCTGTTTTCCTCTTTTTCAGCTTCTCATCCTGCAGTTCCTTGCATATTTCCTAGTAAGGAGATTATCTTGCAACTACTTACTGCCTCACTGCAGAGATCTTATTTATTTCCTACTATAGGAATTCTTCTGAAGCCCTTACCTACTCCTTACAGAGATTCATACTGCAGCAATTTATGCAGTCAACAAGATACACTCATCAGTTACTTCTCTAAAACTGAAATAAAAATTATTCATTCTTTCATGTCTCTGATTTGAAAGGGTATGCAAACTGGGGAACTTGATATACTCCATTTGTAGGGTTATGAAATCTGGGACAACTGCCCTCTGATTGAAATTTCCAATTAACAATATACAGTAATTACAAAACCAAAGAGCTGGTTGTCAGAAAACTTATTTTTACCACATGTCTAAAATAAACTTTATCAATGTCATATATAGAGACCAAATAGAATCCCATTACTATAAGTCCACAGATTTTTTAAAAATTGGGGATTAAAATTACAATTTTGATAAAAATATTAAAGATCATTGTTTAATGTACAGGGAGACAAATGTACAGAGGGATTGTTTGAGATGTATAAGAATCGCTAAAATTTATTATTTCTGATTCCTCAGAAACCTCCTGAACTTTTATTGACATATTTTTCTATTAATTCAAAACTTCTCCCAGGACAGATCTTAAGGAATGTTATTTTCCTTTGGCTAATGGGAGTTAAATTTTATTATTTGGATTTAACAGGGCCAAACAGAAGAGTACACTCTTCCTATAAATATACTTCCAGACAGTGCCAGATTTAAAACAAATGAGGCCCTGTTCTAATTAAGTTATGAGGCCCCTTACTTGGGCCTTGAAGGAGGTAGGTCCAGTAGGCCTACACTGCCTGATTTGTGGTACACTTTCATAGACTGTCAGCTCTATCATTATGTCTGGAATTGCTCTGAAACAGAATGCCTTCAAATTTAGAATTGCACCATATAAGCAAAATTCTTAGTAAAAAAATTTTTTTGGCAGAAAGATGCTCCCCTCCCAGCCAACGAGGCCCTGTGCTTATGTACACCTAAGCACGAAGATAATCTGGCTCTACCTCTGGACCTTAGCAGAAAACAAAGCAACATCGTAATGAAATGTAGGCCATGGAGCTTCAAAAACAAACATACATGATCTATTAAGTATTATTGTTTTGTGGGCTTTGAATGTTACTGCATTTTGCTGTATGGGCCTCATGACTACTCCTGCATATTAATCCCTGTTCTGTCACGCGCTGGGCCTGTAACTGATTGTCTATTGTATAGGACGTACACTTTATGCCCAGCGGGAAGCCAGGGTGCCTAAAGAAAGGTTGTTGAGGATTTCCTTGAAAAGATGGCCTTTGAGTCTTTAATGAAATACCAAAGTCTTTATTGATAAACAAATAATAAATCTTCAAGGAGTCTTGTCCCCAAGGGACAGGCGATTGGTTTTGAATAACTGTGAAAACCCTCTTATAACCTCTCCCAGGCTGTCTATTATCTGGGCCTAGCTGATCTGGGACCCGCTGCCGACTCCAAATGCGTCTGGGTATCGAGTGGACCTACCAGCCAAAGCTTGCAGATGTTTCAACTAGGGTTCCGTGGATCTGTGCTGCTGTTCTCTCTTTGAGTCTTCAGAAACTTAGGGCTGTTTCCCTCAGGAGCTGTGAGGCTGAGAGGCTTCGAGCTCTCAGCCAGAGCTTTTGGAACTTTTCCCCTGGAATTCCTGTCTCTGATTTCTCGGATGTTCTGTATCCCCGGACGGTCTTGAAATATGAAGCTTTTCTACGGGACGAGCTGGTCTACGTCCTATAGCTTAGCTTCCTAAGTGATACTAACTTAAAAATGGCTCCTTCCCTCCCAGAGCCCTGAACAAGGGGCGGAACCAAACTTAATGGTGATTTACAGGCGGCCTGCCCTATGATTGCAAACATTTGCAGCAAGAAAATAAAGTTGAAGCTTCTGGTACAGCTGTACCAGCACAATCCCCCAAAGGATCTTCATATTTAATAACCAAGTTATGAATACCTCTCAAATGTATGCATAAGCATAAAGTAACTATTGTGTTGTTAAATTAGTTTTTATATAATGTTGGGTTCATTTACTCCACTAGTTTTTGGTGATAGGAATGTTTGTTCCCCTACTTCATTTAACTTGAGAGTGGTCAGTCTAAATTCCCATATTCATTACAACGGTGGTGTTGGAGGAAAAGAGAGTGGTGAACATACAAAACATGTTAAATAAAATTTATAATTATGGGTTTCGAAAAAGATACAGGGACTGGGAGGTTGTTGGTCATCCAAGGTTTGTAAAACTAGACATTGATAAGTTTTCTTTTTAATTTTATTAACACCATTTATGGATGTACATATGGTACTATGACCAAAGGAAAGAAAAACTGCTGCTGCTCAGTCGCATAGTTGTTTCCGACTCTTTGTGACTTCATGGACCAGTCCACCACGCCAGAGCTCCCTGTCGGGTGTCGCCGCCCCCAGTTCCTTCAAGGTCAAGCCAGTCACTTCAAGGATACCGTCCATCCATCTCACCCTTGGTCGGCCTCTCTTCCTTTTTCCTTCCATTTTCCCCAGCATCATAATCTTTTCCAAGCTTTTCTGTCTTCTCATGATGTGGCCAAAATACTTCAACTTTGCCTCTAATATCCTTCCCTCCAGTGAGCAGCCAGGCATTATTTCCTGGATGATGGACTGGTTGGATGTTCTTGCGGTCCAAGGCACTCTCATGATTTTCCTCCAGCACCAAAGTTCAAAAGCGTCTATCTTCCTTCGCTCAGCTTTCCTTATGGTCCAGCTCTCGCAACCATAGGTTACTATGGGGAATACCATTGCTTTGACTATGCGGACCTTCGTTGCCAGTGTGATGTCTCTGCTCTTCACTATTTTATCAAGGTTGGCCATTGTGCTCCTCCCAATAAGTCTTCTGATTTCCTGGCTGCAGTCTGCATCTGTAGTGATCTTCGCACCTAGAAATATAAAGTCTGTCACTGCCTCCACATTTTTTCCCTCTATTTGCCAGTTATCAATAGGTGTAGTTGCCATGATCTTGGTTTTCTTGATGTTTAACTGCAACCCAGCTTTTGTACTTTCTTCTTTCAACTTGGTGATAAGGCTCCTCAGCTCTTCCTCACTTTTGGCCATCAGAGTGGTATCATCTGCATACCTAAGGTTGTTAATGTTTCTTCCAGCAACTTTAACTCCGGCCTTGGATTCGTCAAGCCCCGCACGTCACATGATGTGTTCTGTGTACAAGTTGAATAGGTAGGGTGAAAGTATGCAGCCCTGCCGTACTCCTTTCCCAATCTTGAACCAGTCTGTTGTTCCGTGATCTGTTCTTATTGTGGCTACTTGGTCTTTATACAGATTTCTCAGTAGACAGACAAGGTGACTTGGTATCCCCATACCACCAAGAACATGCCACAGTTTATTATGGTCCGCACAGTCGAAGAAAACCAGAGAACTCTAATTCATTTACCATTACCAATTTAAATAATTTGTGTTTAGATATAGTGTTTTCCAGTATTAATGTTTAATGTTCTTTAAATATTCTGGAAAAGTATTGCAATTTTTACATGTTTTGAATTTGGATAAGTGTACAAACCCCCTTGACAGTATTCAAACCCTGCATAACCAATTTGTGTCATTGGGCAAATAGTACAACTCTGATATTAGCTTGAAAAAGTTGGAAACATTATCTCCATTCTTAAATGAGGGCATTAAAGCTTCCAATTTAAATTGTCTGTTCAGATGTGTTTCCCCAATGTAGAATCGCATTTACAGCCCATTCCTAATAACTCTATATGACTCATACACTAAAGGGCAATTCACTAAAGGGCAATTCCCTTTCTTCATGTACATATGAGATCTCCTAGATTGGGATAATTGCCAATATTGCATTTTCAAAACAAAGATTATAAAAAGCTAGCTTCATGACTTATAAGTGATAACTAAAATATTGAAGAGAAATACTGTAGGTTTTTTTTTGGTCTTCCAAGCCAATTCCTGTTTTCTAAATGTATACTCTATACAATGTTGTATTCACGGCAATGCTATTTTTGTTCACAGATAATGCACCTCAAGTAGCAATTATTGCACCAGGTACCGGCAGTAACCATAGAAACAGTTCAACAGGACCAACACCTGACTGTTCTCCTCCATCACCAGATACTGCACTAAAAAATATAGTGAAAGTTATACGGCCTCAGGTGGGTGATCTGAAATAGAAATCAGTTGATCCTTTGATTGAAAAGTTAATTATTTTCTCTGATACCGTGTTTCCCCGAAAATAAGACATCCCCATAAAATAAGACCTAGTACAGGTTTGGGGGAATTGCCAAATATAAGACCTCCCCCGAAAATAAGACCTAGGAGGGAGCCGCCGCCGCTGCCGCCGGGGCTCCTTTCTCCTTCCTCGGCTGGTGCTGTGTGAAAGCATCGCTCATGCTTTCCCCTCTCCCTTCCCTTGCTTCCCTCTTTGGTCAGCACTTGCTGAAGAGGGGGAAGGAAAAAGCGAGAGAAGCAGTTTTTCCTTCAGCTACTTGTCCAGTGTGTGAATGTGAAAGAGACGAGGCTGCTTGAGATTGTCCCTTCCCTCTTTGGCCGGCACTCGCTCAAGAGGGGGAAGGAAAAAGTGAGAGAAGCAGTTTTTCCTTCAGCTACCTGTCCTTTTTCCTTCATCTTCCTGACAGGTGTTGTGTGAATGTGAAAGAGACGAGGCTGCTTGAGATTGTCCCTTCCCCCTTTGGCCGGCACTCGCTCAAGAGGGGGAAGGAAAAAGCGAGAAAAGCAGCTTCTCCTTAAGCTGTGTGCATGAGATCCTTTTCTCCTGCCTTTCTCTTTCCCTTTCGCCAGGCATGCACTCTTCCTGCCTTCTCATTTTCCCACCTCCTCACCTTCCACATGGCTGCCTTTCCTGCCTCCTTCCTCACTGGATGTGTGCCAGATAGTGTTTGAGAACCAGGTACATTTTTCAAGAAAGGTCTATTATTATTATTTCTACTTTTTGGAAGTGGGTTTTGCACTACAGGTCCCATCAGGCCTTAGCTATGGAATGGTGGGAGTTGCAAGCCAGCAATGTCTACAGCAGAATGAATGCAAAGAATGGCTTCCTCTGGGTCAAAATGAGCCACATATGGAGTGAATGCTTTTTCTTTCTTCCTAAGTTATGACGCCTCCAAAGCATTTACTCCATATGTGGCTCATCTTGACCCAGAGGAAGCCATTCTTTGCATGCATTCTGGAAATTAATGACTACATTGAAAATAGAATGGAAAGAAATCACCGTGGAAATTTTGTGAAGCCTAAGCTTCAAGAGGTTGTGACTTGGGTGAAGAATTCATGGGACAAAATTACTGACAGTTGCATTACAAATGCACTACGAGCAGGCTACCTTGACAAGAAGTATTCATTTAAGGACAGTGCTATTGCTAGACATGAGAGATTTGGGCCAATGATTCTGAAAGAAATGGAGTCACAAGAAATTCACCAGGAAATTCAGGGTTTGGATTGTTATGATGATGTTCTAGAAGATGATGACATGACTGTGATTGAATAAATCTTGCTTTGTATTCATAACTATCAGGATCAGTAAATGTACCATAGATTGTTGTATATGGAAATAGTGGCAGTAACAAGAAATTCTTGATAGGTTTCACAGTTTGTCTGGTTATGTTAGCTTGTAATGTTCATTTTTTTTGTTCAACAATAAATGTGAATTCTTCTTCATGAAAAAATAAGACATCCCCTGAAAATAAGACCTAGCACTTCTTTGGGAGCAAAAATTAATATAAGACACTGTCTTATTTTCGGGGAAACAGGGTAATATTCTAATAAGAATATGTCAATAACATTTAAATATATTGAAATGAAATTCCTAAGTGCTCCTTTAATTAATTAATTTATTTTGTTTGGATCTGGATAAACTAACATCTTACTTAATAGCTTACCTATTTTTATGACTGTTGAAATTGCTTTCTGACATGACAGATTTTATTTCCTACCCTCTTGTTTCTCAAATGCTGCTTTTTCTCGGTACCATTTTTTTCTTGTTTCATCCACTGACATTGTGCTAAGTAATGGCTTAGTGTTATTTGTGGAGTGGGGCTTCACATCTCTTATTTTCAATTATTTCATATTAAGAGATTTTCTTATCATTCTATGGTTTGCCCCTGGAGGGGGCCATCCAGTTGGGATGGCCTGGTTTAGCTGCCTTGCTGTTGCTGGAAGAACATTAAGAGGAGTGCTGATTCTCATGAAGCTTTTTCTCAAATCAAGGAAAAGCTTAATGAGAACCACCACTCCTCTTAACGTTCCTCCAGCAACAGCAAGAGTATCCCTCTGGACAGCTAAACTAGGCAATCCCAACTGGATGGCCCCCCATGACGGTCTGCCTCCAAAGACAAACCAAGAATGGGTAACTTGGAAGTCCCCGAACAGACTCAGAAGCAGAGTGGGCAGATCAAAAGACAATCTGGTAAGATGGCGTTACCTGGAGGAATCCTCCACCCTGTGTGACTGTGGAGCAGAGCAAACAACTTTGCATATGTATGCTTGCCCACAATGTCCTGTCTCATATATAGAGGAAGAGTTGTTTAAAGCTACAGACAATGCCGTTGCTGTTGCCCGCTTTTGGTCTAAAACTATTTAACTGCTTGTGATCCCTTAATTTTATTAGTTTTAAACTCACTTATTATGCAGTGCTTTCGACACGAAATAAATAAAACCATTTCATTAATGCCCCTGCAAAACACCTGCTGTCTTATTTCTACAGGATTCCTCATATCCCTTATCTATATGACCCACCATATTAGACATTTGTCTCTTTCTGTCATAACCAATCCCCCCCCCCCCCCCAGTGCATTGGCTGGCACAGGCAGGCATCAGAATTATTGTTAGAACAAGCTGTTGTGCGATAGTTAATTGGAAACAGCTTTAAATGCTATTTTCATCATGGAATTGTCAACAGATGGACCCAGAACATTGAATAGCTATTCTTTTGGCTTTGTTCATTACTAACTTAATTGAAATCGGTGGCTATGTTCCCTCTGAATTCACTAGACCTGCATTCTTTGAATGCACTCTTCAGTATTTTTGAATGAGTGAAAAAGTGAATGATTGAAAGTAGTGATTGTGCTTATCTTTTTTGCAACATTTTTTTCTGTGAAAAGATAACAGATGTTTTGGAGTTTCTAGACCCACTTCAGTTGCTGATGATCATCTGTGAGAGCTTTTGGGTTCTTTTTTTGGATTCAAGTACCTCAAAAATTGCAAAATACAATCTCTCATATTGTCAGATCAGCTCTGTGCTAGTGTCATAAATTAATTTTGTTATCTCCACAGATGTTCAACTATTTTATTATTGTTATGATGACTGCTTGTATCATTTTTATTTGTGAGAGTGTGTACAGAACATACATTTTAAATCCATATTTTGGACACATACTCTAATTGACAATAGCCTTGGTAAGATGAGTAGCCTGATATTCTGTTTTAACAGTTTTGTATCCATTTCAGAAAGAATCTAATACTTTGGCTCCTTTGTTATTGGTTTTTATACAGTTGGTGGAACTCATACTGTTTCACTGAGCCATTATCAAAAGCTAGTCTGATTTCAAAAGGTAGCCCTGTTTTATAGTGCGTAGTTTTATCAGTTTTGCTTTTTTGTCTGGCCCTCTCTCATATTACGATGAAGAATTTCTTCTCAATTACTTTAAGCACATTGAGTGGAAGAGTAATTCAGAAATATCAAATGTGTGTGTTTGTGTGTGTATACCTACATAATTTACATGATGGGAATTGAGAAAGATTTTTCTGGACAGTAACAATTAGTAAATGTTAGACATTAGAGAAAATTTAAGAAATAAAAATATCCTTGTTGTTATTTTAGAAGTAGAAACCGTCTTTTTCTCTCTCCCTGAATTTTCTCTTCATTACTACCACGCCTTTGGTGGCCGCTTTAGGAAAGGGTTGAATCCCTTTTCTGTAAATGCCTCTCAGTGTTTTTCCTCTAAATAACAAACATCTGAGTGTGTTCTATGATCCTTAGGCAAACATTCTAGAGATGCATTTTGAAGTACAAACTGAACCAAGAGAGACAACTTAACCAAAGTTTTCTCAACTCAAATTATACATTTGATTGGTTAATGCTCATTTTGAATTTTGAACACGTAAAATACTTTGGATCAAATGGCTGTGGAACTGTGATGTCCATAGTGTGCCATAGAACACAAATACTGTGTTCGCTTGAATTTTGTTCAGCAACTCAAATTGTCTAGACCAGGGTTCTCAAACTGTGCTCTGCAGAGGCTTTAAGGCTCCACAAGTAATAATTAGGGGTTCCATGGTGACATGCTGCTTCCTACCTCCTCCTCTTTCCTCTTTCTCTTCCTTCTCCTGAGAAATGCAGGGAAATGAAAGTTTGGAGCTGCCGAAACAGCAGCAGCAGCAACAGCGTTCTCCCAGGGCATAGACCCTTTCTCCCTTGCCTCCCTCATTGCCCACACTATTTTCCTTGCCACCCAGAACCTCCCCCCCAGCCTTCTTTGCTTCCAAAGCCCTACTTTCCTCCCACCATTCAGGGAGTGCTTTGATTGCGCTTTTCCTGCATGGTAGAAGGCAGTTGAACTGGATGGCCCCTGGGGTTGCTCCTATTACTACTACTACTACTACTACTACTACTCCTACTACTATTTCTCCAGTGGCTGGATTGTCATCTGCCAGGGGCGATTTGTGCTTTTCCTTCATGGCATAAGAGGGTTGCTTGGATGGCCCCTGGGGTTGCTCATGTTGTTGTTGTTACAAAGGCTTGGATGGCCATTTGTTGGGAGTGCTTTTATTGCATTTTCCCCTAATGGGTTGGGCTGGATGGCCCTGGGAGTCTTCCATTGAAATACAGTAGAGTCTTGCTTATCCAACCTTTGCTTATCTAACGTTCTGTATTATCCAATGGTCTGCCTCCCGCCCAGATTCACAGCTGTTTTTTATCCAGGCAGCAACGCGCAGTGGGCCAACATGCCCAACAACACAATTGTAGCCACACTCCCAAACAAGTGGCAGACTTGTTGTAAAACATTACTTGTTGTAAAATCATAACGTAATTTGACATTTAATAGGCTTTTCCTTAATCACTCCTTATTATCCAACATTTTCACTTATCCAATGTTCTGCTGGCCCGTCTATGTGGGATAAGTGAGACTCTACTGTACTGTTAAGTTTATGTTGGTTAAATTTGTTCTTAATTTTAAATATCGTATTGATCTTTCCTTTTTGTGCACTACAAACAAGATATGTGCTGTGCGCATAGGAATTTGTTCATTTTTTAAAATTAATTCACACAAACAATATCCATCTATCAATGCGGCCCCTATGTCCAAAAATTTGCCCATGCCTGATATATATGCATTATATGTAATATCTAATAGATAATGTAATATATAAACATTTCTTGGGGCTCCTTGAGAAACATTTGTTTCAAAAAGGGCTCAGTGACTGAAAAAGTTTGAGAACCCCTGGTCTAGACATTAAGAAGTTTTCTCCAATGAATAATATTGAAATGTTTTCTTTACAGAGTTGCTTTGAAAAATACTAAAATCTGGATATTTTGGCATCCCCAAATATCTTTATTAGAATACTTTCCCATTTATGGAAATGTTTTATTAAGACAACAAAACAGTATCACTTGTGGATGAATGCACTACTTCTAGGAATAGTATATATAATATGAATTTAACATAATTAAAAACATTTGATTTTTTAGAATCTAACTGTAAAAAAAGAAATCAACTCAGAGAAAATCATCCTTAGTTACAAAAAACAAATAAAAAATTGAAATTTCCACCCATTTCTGTTTTTCAGCCTAAGCAACGTACATCAATAGTGTCAGCTTTTGAATTTCACCGATTAAATCACAACCATGAGTATTTTGAAATCACCTCTTCCATAGGATATGCAAGCTTTACTTCCAGCCCTCCAATCAGTCCAGCCAATTATTCAACTGGATCCATTGATGGCAGCATTGAAGATAATGACATTCCAGGTAAAAGAGAGCAAGAAATTGCATGTTTACGTTGTATATTCTAATCAGCTGATATCCAAGCAGTTTTGAATGATTACTTTACAAATAACAGAAGGGAGGTAATGGCACATTTATTTATTTGTTTTATGGAAATACTTTCTTTCAAAATGTTACACAAAATTTGTTTGTCAAAAAAGGATGTGTACGTTATATTTGCAAAGTCAGAACTCTACCTTTTTTATTCGTCTGGCTTTACAAAGGATCTGAATTTCATAGATTTATTTTCACAAATTATAGCCAATTATCATATATTATAATTTCATTTATTTATCATGTCAGAAGCGAATTGAGAAGATAGTTATAATGCATAAAAACCCACAAACAAAGTTAAAAATTTGGCAGAAGCTGGCCACTTGGAGTGCCTCTGGTGTTGCTGTAAGAAGGTCCTCCATTGTGCATGTTGCAAGGATCAAACTACATTGTAATAGGTGGTGTGTGGTTTGCTCTTCTCCACACTCGCATGCTGTGGACTCTACTTTGAAGTCCCATTTCTTAAGGTTAGCTCTGTATCTCGTAGTGCCAGAGCACAGTGTGTTTAGTGCCTTCCAACTCACCCAGTCTTCTGTGTGCCCTTGATGGAGTTTCTCATCTGATATCAGCCACTGATTGAGCTTCCGGGTTTTAGCTTACCACTCTATGTTATAATAACATTTCAATGGTAATTTAGTTAAGTTAGAATGAAAAAAATGCTATGTGGTTTGGCAGGTAAATAAATATACATTTCTTTCAAAATACAGGGAGGCCAAAAGTGTATAAACAGAAATGTTAAATAGTATGACATGTGTATTCAGGCACAGTTTTTGTGATGGCAGCAGTGAATAAAGTGGGCTTGTGCCAGGTGGACATATAAGTTGCACAATATCTCCCATAGGTACTTTGAGGACATCTGGGTGGTTCCCAGAATTGGTGGCTATAGCAGTAGGACAGAAGGAGATCATTGAATTGGTGACAAAGGTGGGAACAAAGAAAATCCCTCATTTTGGTAGTAACTATAAAATTTGTGGAAATCTTCACATTTACTAGCATTATAATCTCCCACCTGGTGGAAAAATAGTGGATTTCACCAGTGACAAAAGTCACTGGGGAATACTACCACTACTGCTGTTTTTCTGATCAGTTTCTTCACATCAATCTAAGGCACTTCTACACTGCCATATAAAATCCAGATTATCTGCTTTGAACTGGATTATTATGTTTTTATTCCTTTTCAGCAAATTATCAATTTATAAAGATTTTGGATTGAACCAAATCTTATATGAACATCATTTCTGTCATAAGAATGGTTTGAATGGTAAGAGAAGGCAATATAAGAAAATTCATTGAAGGGAAATTTCTTTTCACCTCCTCTTGCTACAGGCATCTTTTTGGGGCCCATGTTAACAAGATACAATGGATCACAGAGGGGTGTCAGATAACAGAAGAATTACTCAAAACTATCACTCTTCTTCAGATTGCTCACTCAGGCCCCTTCTACACTGCCAAATAAAGTCCAGATCATCTGCTTTGAACTGGATTATATTGCAGTGTAGACTCATATAATCCAGTTCAAAACAGATAATATCTATTATCTGCTTTGATAATCAGGATTATATGCTAGTGTAGAAGGGGTCCAAGTCTGTTTAGTTTGGTTGATCCATGATGGTCTTCAATTGCCACTTTATTAGCTACAGTATATGAATTTATTGCTCTTAACATTTAGGAAAAATTGTACATTGAATTGGATCTAGATTCCTTCTCTTGCAAAGAGAATACATGAGACTATTCCTAATTCCCAACCTTCCAAATAAACATCAAAAATAATAGAGCATTTTAATAGGTAATATATTTGAATATTCAATGTCCTTGGCCCTTATTGCAATAGTGATTTGTTAGAAGTGTGAGGAGAAAAAATGATGTAAAAGGCTCTATATTCTGTAGTAAAATAAGCATTTCCACTTACAATGAAGCCAGGTAAGAATGGACACTAATCCACACTATGTAGGATTGAGGAAAGGTGTATAGAAGATTTACATGTACATGTGTGTCTTGTGTTTATGAATTCGTTAATAAATGTAGTGCTATTGTTATGCATAGAGTGGATGGATTTGTGGGACTACCCTTGTTTTGTGTTCATGCAGAATACCGTATATACTCGAAGATAAGCCGAGTTTTTCAGCACCTTTTTATGAGCTGAAAAAGTCTCCCCCGGTTTATAATCGGGGCAAGGTAAAGCTGGCAGCGGAGCCTGGAAGCCGTTGCTTGCAATATATGATATATTTATCTCTCCTCTTATCCTCCCTTATCAGAGTTTACTTTTCCAAAGCCTCTCTTGGTCTTAACCAAGGGAATGTTTTGAAAAGAGAAAGAAGCCCTTGCAAGTCAGGAAGAAGAATATACCCATTAATCTTATAAAAGCATTTCCCCCTGAAATATTTATTAATCTCTGCTACAGATATATCGGCATTTCCTCCTTCAAGCCTTTGCAATCCCTATGTACATTTATTTTTGTATCTATCTATCTATCTATCTATCTATCTATCTATCTATATAAATTAATTTTATATATGAATTTCCCCCTCATATGTTTGCAAGTCTTTGCAAATCCTATATACATATAGATAGCTAGAGATTTCCATGTATCTGTATATCTGTATCTATGTGTATACATAATTTTATATATGAATTTTCACCTCACATGTTTGCAAGCCTTTGCAAACCCTATACAGATATAATTATCTATATATAGAGAGATGTCTAGATATATATGATATAGATATATAGGGCTTGCAAATATTGTAGGGGAAATGCACACACACACACACACACACAGAGAGAGAGAGATTTCTAGATAGATATAAACAAATATATAGGACTAGCAAATATTTCAGGAGGAAAATGCACATATATAGAGAGAGGATTTGCAAACATTTCAGGGGGAAATGCATATGTGAAATTAGTATATATAATTATAGATCTATATCTAGCTCAGCATTCTTTATGTAGGCATTGAATGTTTGCCTGTTACTATGTTGGAAGCTGGCCTGGGATGATAGGACAGGGTACAAATGAAGTTGTTGTTGTTGTTGTTGTTGTTGTTGTTGTTGTTATTAAGTTATAGTTAATACCATATTGTTTTTGTTGACCCTACTTTTCCACTTACAGAGCTTTGAAATACACTAAATATTCAAAAACCTTTAACCTACTGATGCCTCAATATAATTTCATTGGGATCTATTTTAATTTTGAAATTTACCAGTAGCTGCTGCATTTTCCAACCTCCGCTTATACTCGAGTCAATAAGTTTCCCCAGTTTTTTGTGGTAAAATTAGGTACCTCAGCTTATTTTAGGGTCGGCTTATACTCAAGTATATACAGTAGTTATTCCTCATTTAAATGTTATAATACAGGCCAAGGATGATTGCAGTTGGGGGTTCCCTACCTATCAGGCATTACAAATGGTTTGTAGGTACCATGATTCTATTATAATATTTATAATATTTATGACTACAGTAAGAGAAGACAATTTTATGAAAACATAAAGTAAACCACATTTAGTTTTCTCCTCACATTTCTCAAACTATATCATGCTGCATTATTTGCATTTTTAGAAAAAAATGTATTTTAAGGCCCATAAATTGCATAAAGCTTACTCCATGGTAATTGTTTTTGGATTTGTCCTTATCTCTGCATCTGATTTAGTTTCATTCAGTATTTGTGAACATGTGAGTATATAAGATTCACAGTAAAATATTTCATGTTAAAGTCATGCTATTTTATTCTAAGTAAACCATAAGATTGTCAAAAGTTATGAAATAGTATAGCAATAGCAATAGCTTGAATTGAACTGCATTTTATCGGGTTCCAGCAGGATTTTTCAAAGAAAATCAAAACATGTACGATTATGTGGTGTCTGTGTTTTGAATTAATTAAACTCATTTTACAGAAAACTATAAAAAGGAGAACTAGGATCAATGTTAACACTTTCTCAGAGTACTTGCTTTGGATGATGTAAACCCTGTTTATCTACTGAATAAAGTGTGTGATATTTTTCTTTAAGCAATACTTTATATTCTGAAAAGCTCTTCTCCACCTCATGAGTCATACCACTTAGGAACTGGCTATCTAAGAAATCTATTTT
Organism: Anolis carolinensis; assembly: GCF_035594765.1. Lineage (NCBI taxonomy): Eukaryota > Metazoa > Chordata > Lepidosauria > Squamata > Anolidae > Anolis > Anolis carolinensis. The sequence goes on along the minus strand of NC_085845.1, from coordinate 166,113,541 downwards.
AATTAAATGTATAAGCAGATTTATACGTGCTATGAAACAGCGTGCTCTAATAGCCGATCTTGTTCTCAGAAGAAATAATGCACATACAAAGAAAAAGTAACAGAATAGGAAACGCATCATGCCATAAAAAAGCATCAATGGAAGAATATATCCTAATAGTAGATATATTCCTGAACATTCAATACCAGGGGCAGAAATAATATTGAAAGAACAGAGAGATTCCTGCACCTCAGAAAAGAACAACTTTTGCCTTTTCTGCTAAGGAGGTGGTTCTGGAAAACATAGCTACCATTTTGCAGGCACATGAGGGGTAAACAATGCTTCCAGATATGCTTCTGCTTTCAGGAGATTGTGTACTGCAGAATGCCTATGTTCCAGGGCCTGTTTACTACAGTGCATATACACTTATGAAATCTGACATTGAAAGTTCTGTTTTCTCTAGCATTTTCTTGCCACTAGTGTTGCTACGAAACTTCCAGCAAGACAGTGAAAAAGGAAGACAAAAATCTGCAAAGCAAACGGGAGGGACACAGGACACTATGGGTTTGATGGGTGGGATCTCTTGGGCTCCAAGCCCTTGTACTCTTTCTCTTCCACCAAGGAAGAGTCCACATGCCTATACAAATAAAAAGAAGTTAAAAGAGTGTGCAGCTAGACGTATCTGCCTAAAAGCCTTTGTAAAGGGAGTTTTGCTTGTAGAATATTTATTAAGGCCTTTTAAATTGTATTGCTGCTTCTCTGTGACTCCATGGCTCCAGCACCTCTTTAGAATCTGACATTAAGCTTAATTTACAGATGTTTGCCAGGGATTCACCTCAACACTGTAAAAGTAAAAAGTTTTTTGAGCAATAATGCACCAAATGAGAGAAATTAGCAAAACTAAACCAATTATATAATGATAAATGCCATTTATATTTTACTAGCTGTGCCCGGCCACGCGTTGCTGTGGCGAAGTATGGTGGTATGGGAAATAAAGTATTGAGGAATTGGTGGTAGTTAAGGTAAAGGGTAAACGTTTTCCTCTGACATTAAGCCCAGTCATGTATGATTCTGGGGGTTGGTGCTCATCTCCATTTCTAAGCCAAAGAGCCGGCGTTGTCCGTAGACTCCTCCAAGGTCATGTGGGATGACTGCATGGAGCGGCGTTACCTTCCCACCGGAGCAGTACCTATTGATGCACTCACATTTACATGTTTTTGAACTTCTGGGTTGGCAGAAGCTGGGGCTAACAGTGGGGGCTCTGTCAGTTCCCCCAATTCAAACCTGCGGCCTTTCGGTCCAGAAGTTCAGCAGCTCAGCGCTTTAACATGCTGTGCCATCAGGGGACATTATTTCCTAAAGGTTGTGAATATGCAATATTTCTGATTGTTTTTTTTTTGTCTGTTGGAGGCAAGTATGAATGCTGCAATTAAGAAAAATGATTAGGATGTAATGGCCTTGCAGATTTAAAGCCTAGCTGTTTCCTCCCTGAGTGATTTGTTTGTTGGGAGGTGTTAGCTGGCCCTGATTGTTTCCTGTCTGGAATTACCTTGTTTTCAGAGTGGTGTTGTTTGCGATATTTTATATGCTTCTACTGTCTGTGGCCCTGAGAAAACAGAGGATTGGCCAGACTTTGATGATGGGAATCCTTTGTTGGGAGGTGTTAGCTGGCCCTGATTGTTTTCTGTGTGGAATTCCCCTATTTTCAGAGTGTTGTTCTTTATTTAGTGTTCTGATTTTAGAGATTGTATTGTTCTGTTTTATTATACCACATTAATTTTTATATATTCTGATTTTAGTGTTTTTGAATACTTGGAGCCAGATTGTATTCATTTTCACGGTTGACCGCAACACAATAATAATAATAATAATAATAGTAAGGATAGTAATGATAGTAATAATAATGACTTTGGTAATACATAGTGCTTCACTGCCTTCTCAGCTTCCTTTCTGGAAGAATCCTTTCTTGGGAGGTGTTAGCTGGCCCTGATTGTTTCCTTTGTGGAATTTCCAATTTCCTTGCTTTATTTACTTTCTTTATTTCTTTATTTCTTTATTACTGTCCTGGTTTTAGAGATTATATTGTTCTGCATTATTCTATCCTAGAAATTATTTCATATCAAAGTAGAATCTCACTTATCCAACATTCGCTTATACAATGTTCTGGATTATCCAACACAGTCTGCCTTTTCATAATCAATGTTTTTGTAGTCAGTGTTTCAAATTCATTGTGATATTTTACTGGTAAATTTGTAAATACAGTACAGTAGAGTCTCACTTATCCAACATAAGTGGGCTGGCAAAATGTTGGATAACCGAATATGTTGGATAATAAGGAGGCGTTAAGGAAAAGCCTATTAAATATCAAATTAGGTTATGATTTTACAAATGAAACACCAAAACATCATGTTAGACAACAAATTTGGCAGAAAAAGTAGTTCAATATGCAGTAATGCTATGTAGTAATTACTGTATTTATGAATTTAGCACCAAAATATCACGATATATTGAAAACATTGACTACAAAAATGCGTTGGATAATCCAGAACGTTGGATAAGCGAGTGTTGGATAAGTGAGACTCTACTGTAATTACTACATAGCATTACTGCGCATGGAACTACCTTTTCTGTCAAATTTGTTGTATAATATGATGTTTTGGTGCTTAATTTGTATAACGATTACCTAATTTGATGTTTAATCAGCTTTTCCTGAATCCCTTCTTATTATCCAATATATTTACTTATCCTGCCGGCCTGTTTATGTTGGATAAGTGAGAGTCTACTGTATATTTCTAATCTTATATTATCTGCTCAGAACTGGATTATATGAGGCCCTTTCTTCACAGTTGTATAAAATGCACACTGAAGTGGATTATATGGCAGTGTGGAGTCAAGATAATCCAGTGCAAAGCAGATAATATAAGATTATAAATGGGTTATATAGTTGTGTGGAAGGGCCTTGAGTCTACACTGCCATATAATCCAGTGCAAATTAGATAATCTGTGGAAGAAGCCTAAGTGAGGCCTAAATTTGCCTGTCCCCTAACTGAAACCTGGCTGTCCCTTGGTTGCTAGGCAACGAAGTGGGCAGAGATTAGCCCTCTAAACTGGCAGCAATTGGATAAAAACAATTATTGCTCTCCCTGTAATTAGGACTTTATTTTTCTTTTCTTTTTGTTGTATCAACCTAGAGGCGTGGATGATGGGTTGTGTTGTCAAATTTCGAGGTTGGGGGGCCTGTAGTTTTGTTGTTTTGTCCACTGCCCTGATGCCATCACTCTTTTATATATATAGATTTAAGAATAGAAGTGTAAAATTTGATGTTGCTACATACTGTTTAAACCAATTAAAAAACAGATTTCAGGTGGAAATAATCTTTGATTTTTTAAAAAATAAGCTGATCAAATATACAATTCATAAATGCCAAGGAAAGCGATTCCTGGAATGATGTAAATTTGTGCAGTCCAGGACTTATTTTACAAATAAATCACATGTGGCTTCCTGCAGAAAATAGCATTTTTATGTGAAGATGGAAAATACTTATTTTGCTGTATAGCATGTGGATTTTACACAGAATAAGTCCCGATTGCAAAAACAATATCAACAATAACAAACTTTTAAAACGGCAGTTTTCAAAGACTTTCTTGTAAAGGCAAAAAATCACTAAAACTATTCATTTTTGTCTTTGAGAATAAATTCAGTAAAGAATTTCATCCCTAGTGTGAAGTCCTAGCTCACAGGTACTTGGTCTAAGCTTAGGATATGAAGAGCCAAAACCAGTGACAATACAAAGTGCTAGGCTTGGTGACCATTAATCCAATTGAGTATAAAAAGTTTCATAAGTTTTAAAAAAACCAAATTACTTTATCTGAACACTTTCCTTCTTTTCAAATAGATCTTTACGTGCATATTGCTTCCAATTGCTTTTTGCATAGTTTCCCAGAATGGCTTGCTTTGTATGCCCATTACTTGACTCTTTGTTTCCTATGTCCCAGATACGATTGGAAACCCAATCTCATCCCAGAGACTTTCCCATTGGATTGCAGCAGCAATTGAACTTTCATACCAGCTTGCTCGCCTCCCTCCCCTTCCCTCGGTTCGACTGAGGTCCACAAGGGCCCTGGCAGCATCCATGGCCTTCCTCAGGGGAATCCCTCTGGACTCAATCTGCAAGGCATCTGTATGGTCTATACCCCTAACCTTTTCTCCCACTACAGCATAAACTCCAGGGCCCATAGATACTCAGCCTTTGGAAGATCAGTCCTCTCAGCTTGCCTTCCCTGAACATCATGTCCCCTTGCTTTCATTGTAAAGAAAAAACCAGAAACGCAGGGTTACAATGTTTTGTCATGTTTATTGTTACCGTTCCCTTTTATTCATGTCACACAGATATTTTTTGTCTCTTCCTCTGCTGCGAACTTGGGTACCCCTCAAACCCAAAGGCCCCTCCATTACTCCTTTCAAAAAAACTTTTAACCTACATCTCCCTGATCACATGAAGAAAGTTTCTTCCAGGTTATCATTCTGTTACTGTGATGTCATCTCACTGCCTAGCCTAAGAGCGGAATGCTTTTCATCCCCTATCCCTAGTCCATCTACCAGTTGGGCTTTTCTCTCCTTATGCTTTGGATAATGACTGCTTGAATTGACCACTGGTTGCAGAATTCACCCTGTGTTACTCGTATTTATTTCTATTTATTTCCTGTGTCAGAAGCGAACCGAGGGTACAAGTTGTAATGAATTTGCAAACATAGAGATTTTTAAGAAAAAAGACTTGACATTAATACTAAATGTCTTTTGCCCAGTAGCTGGCCACTTGGAGTGCCTCTGGTGTTGCTGTTAGAAGGTCCTCCATTATGCATGTAGCAGGACTCAGAATGCATTGCAATAGGTGGTCTGTGGTTTGCTCTTCTCCACAGTCACATGTTGCGGACTCCACTTTGTAGCCCCATTTCTTAAGGTTGGCTCTGCATCTCATGGTGCCAGAGCGCAGTCTGTTTTGCACCTTCCAAGTTGCCCAGTCTTCTGCGTGCTCAGGGGGAAGTCTCCCATCCGGCGTTAGCCACTGATTAAGGTTCTGGGTTTTAGCCTGCCAGTTTTGGATTCTCACTTGCTGAGGTGTTCCTGTGAGTATCTGTAGATCTTAGAAATCTATTTCTTGATTTAAGGCGTTGGCGTGCTGGCTGATATCTGATAAGGGGATGGGCCGGAGATGTCAATGCCTTCGTCCTTCCATTGCTGGCTGCTACTTCCTGGTGGATGTCAGGTGGTGCAATGCCGGCTAAGCAGTATAATTTCTCCAGTGCTGTAGGATGTTGACATCCTGTGATAATACGGCATGTCTCATTAAGAGCCACATCCACTGTTTTAAAGTGGTGAGATGTATTCCACACTGGGCATGTGTATTCAGCAGCAGAGTAGCAAAGCGCAAGGGCAGATGTCTTCACCTTGTCAGGCTGTGATCCCCAGATTGTGTCAGTCAGCTTTCATACGATGTTATTTCTAGCACCCACTTTTTGCTTGATAGTAAAGCAGTGCTTCTTGTAAGTCAGAGCACGGTCCAGGATAATTCCCAAGTATTTTGGTGTGCTGCAATGCTCCAATGGGATTCCTTCCCAGGTAATCCTCAGAGCTCGAGATGCTTGTCTGTTCCTAAGGTGGAAAGCACACATCTGTGTTTTAGATTGATTAGGGATCAGCTGGTTTTCCCTGTAATAGGCAGTAAGAAACCTAAAGCTTCAGAGAGTTTCTGTTCAACCATTTCAAACCTCCCTGCTTGGGTGGTGATGCACAATAATTTATTTATTTACTTATTTATTGTTTATTTACAACATTTATACCCCACTCTTCTCACCTGAGGGGACTCAGGGTGGCTTATAGAAATTGGATAAAAATTTAATGCCCAAAAGTGCAATCATAAAAGCAAAACAATACATATAAATTCATTAATAACATTATTAAAATACATTATAAAAACCTTAAAAACATATATATAATTAATTTCATTCAATTCATCCGAGATCCTCATGCTCCATCCTTAAATCAGGCCATGTCAACTTTATCATTTACTCATCAAAAGCTTGGGCACATAACTATGTTTTCACGGCTCTTCTGAAACCCAGCAGGGTAAGAGCCTGTTGGATATCTCCAGGGAGAGTGTTCCACAGCCGGGGAGCCACCACCGAGAAGGCCCTGTCCCTCGTTCCCACCAGCCACACCTGTGAGGCAGGTGGGACTGAGAGCAGGGCCTCTCCAGATGATCTTAGTGATCCTGCTGGTTCATCAGCATAGATGAAACTCTCTGTCCCTTCTGGCAGTGGCTGGTCATTTGTGTAAATGTTAAACATTGATGGAGCAAGAACGCTCCCCTGAGGGAGGCCGTTCTTCTGTTTTCATCATCTGCTTCTCTGACCCTGGAATTCAACAAAAAAACTCCTGTTTTGTAGCAGATTTACTATGAAGCGGGTGAGGTGGTAGTCCTTTGTGATATTGTAAATTTTTCTCAGGAGAAGGCGGTGGTTTACAGTGTCATAAGCTGCTGACAGTTCTATGAAGACAGCTCCTATAATCTGCTGCCTTTCAAACACATCTTCTATGTGCTGAGTCAGATTCAACACTTGTGATGTGCAGCTTTTGCCTTTCCTGAAGCCAGCTTGCTCCGGAATCAAATATGGGTCTATTTTTTCCATAATTCTATTCAAAGTATGTCTCTCCAGAACTTTGTAAAGATGGCACAACAGCTATAGCTTTTTGGATCATTACGGTTTTTACTTGGTTTCAAGATGACTATGACTCTTGCTTTCTGCCAAATTTTGGGAATCTGATAGGATGCAATGCAGTTGTTCATCATCATCAGCCACCACCTTGCTTTTGGGCCAAAGTTCTTAATTTGTTCCATCCGTAGATCGCCCAGGCCAGCTGCTTTGCCATTTTTACATTTATTGAGAGCCATGTCCAATTCACTTGATGTAAAAGGTTCATGAAGGTGGTTGTTCTCATTATCTGGTTGTCTGACTATTGGTTTCCTTCCTACTTTGGTGGAGAGTTTGGGTTTCCCATTCATGTTACTCGTGCACTTATTATATGTTTTCACGTGCACTACTTCCTCAGCTGGTACTGGGTGGCCACGGTACCCCTTAGCTTATTTGTTACTATCTATATACCTTACACTCTGCAACTAACGTTGGCTTAGTTATTTGCACTGTTGCTGACTTATTATGTGCCTTAATAAATGACATGTTTGGATACTCAACTCATTGTTGGGTTTGCTATGTCCCACCGGCCTGGACTTTAGCTTGTTAGTCACTACTAGTGTTTATTCACAGAGTACACAAAGTACCTGTAACCATGTTTCTTCCAGTGGTACTCTGTGAATTCACACAATCCTGCCCATCCTCCCCTCTGGCAAACCTCTCCCTTTCTCGTTACCTTTGCAGCATAGGAACCAGGCAGCGTGCGTCCAGGGCTGCCTTTTTTGCACTGCAGGGAAGGGGGGGAGGGTTACCACCAAAATTTTAAAAATTCAGCTTGGAAGATTTTCCGTTGGAGCCTGTGCAGGTGCAGATATCTCCACTAGTGTGAATTCAGAGAGTACCAATCGAAGAAACTTGGTTACAGATAAGCAACCCGTCCTTATATGACAGTGCAGAAGGGGTCTGAGTCAGCAATATAAGGAAGAGTGATAGTTTACCCAATTTTGTGTAATTCTTCTGTTGTCTAACATCTCACTGTGATCCATTGTATCTTGTTAACATGGGCCCCAAAAAGATGCCTGTAGCATGAGGAAGTGAAAAGAAATTTCTCTCCAATGAATTTTCTTATATTGCCTTCTCTTACCATTCAAACCATTCTTATGAAAGAAACGATGCTCATATGAGATTTAGTTCAATCCAAAATCTTTATAAATTGATAATTTTATGAAAAGGAATAAAAACATAATATTTTGAAATTGCATTTTTAATTGTTGACTATAGTATGATTTCAGCTCCCCCCTAAATAAAACTCCACAAAACCATAATTCCTGATTCCTCACTGTGATTAAAATTCACACACTGTTAAACTCAATGGCAGAATTTCCATTAATTTTAATAGATGTGGATAGCCTCATCAGTATTAGTGACGGAGGTTCACGCCCAGCCACTTTTTTGTCAAATTTAATATAAAGTCTTGCCATTGTTATTGTAAAAAATACGTGACGTTTATATTCAGTATGCACTTTAATTATACTTGTGTGTTTCATCTTAGACTGAGATAGACTTTGCAGATTTTTCATCTTACCAGAATGCTTATAGCTTCAGAAAAGCTAAAGAATTATCAGACATATGGGAGATAATTGGAACCAAAGGAACTTACTGAATTGTCTGTAGAAATGGGGATTCTAACCCACTGGTCATCTATATAAACTGCATCTCATTTGAAACTATCAAGTATCAGGACATTTGATTTTATATGTGTCTTCTCCTTTTGGTCTTTAAGAAGGCAAAGTGTTCATTTCCTTTTTTTTTCTCCCACTCTATAGTCCTTCATACTGGGTTTGTTAATACTTTAAAGAACTTGAGTCTTATTTCTACAGCTGATGCATTGTGCTATCGTACATTCATCAGACTTGGGGCATGTCTACACTAGCTTTCTGGTCTTTAATGTGGGATGAACTAGATTAAACCAATTAAGACCTATATTAAGCAAAGTCATGAAGGTCACTGACACTCCAGAGCAGACTCACAATTTGAAAGTAATGCAAACATCACAATCAGTTCCAATCTGAACTGTTCTGTGCACACGGACAGGCACCAACAGCCCTTCTCCCTGTGCACAGTGGGAAAAGAGGATGGATTAGACCTGTGTTCCTGCCCCTCCACCTCTTTTGTGGCAGCAAACAGCCATGGAGGTCCAAAAAGTTTATTGCTATCACCAGCTTTGCTGATATAAGCAAAGGCACTTGACAATAGCCAGGAGCTCTCCCAGACTTCCATGACTGACTGGCAGCAGTGATGGTAACAGCAAATGTAAGGTGACAGTGTGGTGGTGCCAAAACTGGTTTTGGTCCCATGGACATTCTGGATTTTATTTATACTGGAATGACTGGTTTACTCAGCTTTATTGTAAGTGTATGAGTTCTAATGAATATGTTGCATTACATGGCACTTCAAAGGCTTCTGTTGAAAAGCAGGGTGCAAATCAACTACTGTACATTTGTAAAGAAATCACTGTCCAGGTATAATCAGTTACCAGCCTTTACCAATTATGTCAAACTAGGCAAATCTTATATAAAAAACCCCCCAGTAGAATCAAATATTTATGGGGCATTCTGCCAATAACTTTAAATCAAAGCAAACATATCTAGAAAGGTTCAAAATATTTATTAGTGTAAACAAAGGGTGCATCTCATAGTTTGGAGCATGAAACATACATCTGGTGAAACAAATACCAGTAAAAAAGAGAAAATACATCCGATATGAAATACAGTAGTTGGCATTGTAAATGGGTCTCGTTTCATGCCATGAAATACATGCTACTCTGGTTTTATTCAATTTACCTTGGCTTCAAGCCTGTTCCCAAGCTTCGCTCAAATACTAGCTATGGCTTTTGTAATTTGCTTCCTTCTATATGTACAAATTGAACAGTTGGATTTATTATCATAGACTTTTCTTTGTGATCTATTGCCCACATAAGTAGGATTGATTGAGGTTTATGGAAGAAATCCTTTTGGTAATGCAGAAACCTTCAGTACAGGATTCTGTAACATTTTATAGAATTATAGAACTGTAGAGTTAAAAAGGATACCAAGAGTTATCTAGTTTAGTACTTCTCTTATCTGAAGTTGGGGATCAGCAACTATTGTGAACCAGGGACCACCAGTAAATTTGTGCCCAATTCTTTTTTAAAACTTGCCACAGAACAGTAGCCCTGATCTAGTCTAAGTCACTGCTAATACTGGAATTGGCATTAAAAGCATCCTTGACAGATGGAAATCCAAATTTTCTTTAAAAACATTCAAAGATAGTCCAGACAAGATTGTCAATTCATGGTTAGAACAGCTCTTATCCTCAAAATTCTTGCTGGGAATTTGACTGGATTGATTCAGGACATTTAGTTTGAAGTACAGTAGAGTCTTGCTTATCCAACATAAACTGGCTGACAAGAACGTTGGATAAGCGAAAATGTTGGGTAATAAGGAGGGGTTAAGGAAAAACCTATTAAACATCAAATTACATTATGATTTTACAAATTAAACACCAAATCCACAGAAAAAGCAGTTCAATACATGGTAACATTATGTAGTAATTACTGTATTTACAAATTTAGCACCAAAATACTACAATGTATTGAAAACATTGAGTACAAAAACATTGCCTACTAAAAGATAGTGTTGGATAATGCAGAATGTTGGATGATCGAAAGTTGGATAAGCGAGACTCTACTGTAGTAGTACAGAAGGTTGTTTCATCTTTCTCAAGGCAGACCTTGACGTATTTAAAGATGGCTATTTTTCTGCCTCATTGTTTTCTTATCCATATGCTAAACTTTCTCAGCTTCCTCATTTATTCCTTATGGGTTCTAATTTTAGTCCCGTTATCATCTTCTAGTTACATATTTCCTTTGAAAATTTTAGATGAATTAATACTATAATATTTTAAGTTGTGTAAAAAAAAAAACCCCTACACCCTGAGTGCATTGTTACTATTTCTATCCCACCGTCCACGCAAAATTGGGACTCAACTGTTTAATGCTCTCTGTAATTTGTTACTTTTTATGATTGTGTATATTTAATTATTTTTGTTGTTTTGTGTCATTTTGGGGGGAAAGAACAGAAAATAAATAATTGTAAGTGTTTCCTGTTACATGGAACATAGCAAGAGTCCTTTCATTCAGAACAAGTAAGCAAGTCTGATTTGAATGCTTTTATAGGCCTGTGATCAATGAGTCTTTTTTTGCAGTTCAAAGCACAACCAAGATAGTTAACCTCAGTTTTTAATCTGTGGTAGTATCCTGATTACATTGCTGTAAAGCTTTATATATGAAACTGAAGATAATTCAGAAACTGCAATAGTACAAAATATATCTGCTGTAATGATGTTATAATAATAATAAGCTTGTATTAAGTCAACTGCAGTGATTCTATGATTCTATGATTCCAGGCCCAATTCAGTGTTGACCTTTAAAGGCCCTTTCAACTAAGGACCAAAGTACCTGAAATGCTACCTGGCACAATACGGCCCTAGCTGTTCATCACGAATTTAATCTTACAGATTGGATTATACTGGCAGTATATTTATTTATTCCTATTTTAATTTACAGTTAGATTGAAAGATGGTGTACAAATATCTTATATACATCAATAACAAAAATAACACTGTAACTAGGAACTATTATTTCTTTCTTTCCCAGCTGAGATTCCCAGTAGCCATGAGCCTCCTTAGTTTTCTACTAACATACTGCCAAACTGTTACATAGGAATAAATATGGATATAGCTTCCCTTTCTTTGTGTACAACCAGTGGACATGGGCTTCTTTTAAGAACCCCAAAAGGAAAAAATCAGAAATATGCAGCTGAAGCCTTTTGGCAGAAGTGGCTGGTGCTGCTTTCTTTTATTTCCCTCAGGGAACATAAGGTCTTTTCAAGTTTCCATGAAGGAGAAAAGCAGGCCCACACAGCTGAAATCTCTTTGGCAGCAGTAGTAGGTGCTGCATTTTCCATATAATATACTGAAAATGTATACAGAGCAGGGAAAATAATTTTTTTATATCAGCTTGGTATATTAGTAAAATTATCAGTATATGCTATCTTGGTATATCAGAAGGTCTGTGTACACTACTGCAAGGTACTCTGAAACATAAACCAAGTTAACTATTCCCTTGGAAGTCTGAAAGGGGAAAGGCAGTGTTCGCTTTAAATTATTATTTAAGCAATGCAATTAGCATAAGTCAAACAGCCCAGTGGTCACAGAGCAAGTCAAATCTGTCCAGAGTTCAACAGAAGAGATCACTTTGAGGGACCAGAGAGTAGTCAGAACGAGCCATTATCTGGGGTCTCCAGGATCAGAGCTGAAGCATCCAAAGATGTATTAGGGCTTTTTTTCAGGGGCTGTCTTATTTTTCCAAACTAACTTTGTAAATGAACTTTAGGGCTTATTTTTGAAATAGGGCTTATATTTTGAACATCCTCAGAAATGCTGAAAAATCATGATAGGTCTTATTTTCAGGGTAGGTCTTGTTTTGGGGAAAACAGAGTCGTTTCAGATGGACAAGAAGTCACTTGCTATATATACTCATGTATAAGTCCAAAAAATTAATTAAGAATTGACCCAAAAAACTACCAGTCATTGTACCTTAAAAGGGAGCTATTGTCATGTAACATCAGTCAGGCCTGCTCCCATAGCACCACAAGAGACCATCCTTAGAACATTTATCATACAAGGGTTGAATGAAAAGTAATGCCTCCACCTTCGTAACTCCTCAACAGATGGCAGTACTGGTATGCAGCAGGTACTGGCTTGTTCAGTAGACTCTCCTCTACAGTTCCATGTGGTGGAAAGTCTTAGCATTGAATGGTTGTGTTGTTAAAGTGCAAAGAATGGAACCCTGCGCAGACAGTCGGTCAATGTGACTTAAGCAACATGCAATCATTGAATTCTTGACAGCAAAAGGTGTCACCACAAAGGAGATTCATCAGAGAATGCAAGCTGTTTATGGTGATTGTGTTGATGTGAGTACTGTGCATCATTGGGGGAGTAAGTTTAAAGATGTTGAGGTGGGAACATCTGACTTGCGTGACGAACAAAGAGTTGGACGTCCTGTGACAGCAACCACTGAGTTTCACAAGCAAAAGGTTAACAGATTCATTCAGGACAATCGGCTATCGGAAGATCTGTGCACGATGGGTACTGTGAGATGCTGGTTGCGGAAACAGAGTGTCGACTTCTTCCATGACGGCTTCAGAAAACTTGTTCATCGATGGCAGAAATGTATCCAATTGTCTGGTGATTATGTGGAAAAGTGAATAGTGGTAGTTAAGGAGCACATTCTAAGGATTATTTCTGCGTTTGATGTATTAAAATATTCCCATCCAAACCCAAGTAATGAAAGTGGAGGCATTCCTTTTCATTCAACCCTCGTATGAAGCAGTCAAATAGGGCCTTGCCCTGTTAAAAATGGCTGCTGCGCTCTCTCTGCAAAAAAGCTTATGGAGAAAGCCCATATTAAAAATGGCCACCATTGCTCTGCTAAATCTCAAGTGCCCAAAAGAGCAGACATGCTACATTCTTATGGATCCCCAGAATTTGCTGATGAATGTCAATCTGGCAAAAAAAAAATGTGGAAGGCTAGAGTGTTGCCTTCCTTTTTGCAGCTAAGGAGATTGGGAGTTTTGTTTCTCTGCCTCTTGTTATATAATAATAATAATAATAATAATAATAATAATAATAATAATAATAATAATAATATGGCATCAAATTGTTTTTGTAAAGCTGCTCTGAGTCCCCTTTGGGGTGAGAAGGGTACAATATATATACTGTAAATTAATTAATAAAAAACTTTTTTTGTATCCTGCCACCATCACTCAAAAGAACTCGGAGCGGCTTACAGGATAGCACATAATAGTTCCATAATACACATAAAATACAGGTTTCTTTTTACATCAACATATTAAACAATAATAATATCAATTAACATAAATCAACACATTACAAAAATAAAAGACAATCTTAATTTAAAAGAATAATCAATAAAACACAGCCTGCTATTAAAATTGATTGTACAACATCCCAGCTATAGCCTCATTTCAAACATTAAAGTACCAGTGTCAATAACAATGTATTTGGTGCTCTAGATTAGCTATGATATGGTTGCTATGCTTTTGGGCTTTTGCGCTGGGTGCCTAATAGAGACTGATTGCTTTCCTTGCTCTTCTCCCCTCCCCCTTTTTTCAGGTTGTATTTTTATTCTTTTTTCCTTATTTATATTCCTTTCCCTATCTGAATTTTTATAAATGCAGATATTTTAAGATCAGCAATGCAGTTTACATCCCCATTGTATCCTCTCAAATAAACAGGTCCTCCCCCCTCTTTAGCTGTCGCTAATAATGTTCTTTTTAAGCAGTTTTAAAAATGGAGCAAAGATTTGTTTGCTACATGACTAGTTTTTACTCTCATGTGTCAAAGCAAAATGCATAATTTTGGTCACAAAACCAGACCTCTATTTTTAGCATGATTCTAAATTCTTTAAAAACAGATTAATTAAATCTATTATTCCCAACCATTTAATGCAATGTAAAGTTTAACACCAGTTTTTAACATTGTTTCTGTTTAGTACAATTGATGTAAATTACAGTGTGTTATAAATGAATATTTCAATCTGACCTCAGAAACATTTCTTTGATAGTGAAACCTACAAACTGGACCCTTTAAAAATATGAATGGATTTCCATTCAAGAAGCTTACCTTTTAAATCTTTTGATTCTCTTTTTTATAACAATGATGCTTAGTTGCCTAAGCAACCATAAAAATACCAAATGCTGGAATGCCTGATAGTTTATATTCTTAATTATACTTATGGTGTTGCATAGTGACTGCATGCATTAGCCTATGCAAATCTCTTTAACGACAACAGCCATAAATGAAAACATTTGCTGTCAGATTTTACCAAGTCAAAAGAAATGTGTAACATTTGTATTTAAAACATGTTAGTGATTTTTGCTAAGAGTTCAGTATAAGTAAATGAACATGTTTGTATTATAAGTGATATGGAAGATTTTTATATTGAGATGTATTTACATTGAATTAACACCTAATATTTTACTGCACAGTAAATATATGAAAGACACATTACAATGTCTGGAACAAAAAAAAAATGAGGATCAACATATTCATGTTCAAAGTATTTAGAATATAATCATGCAAAGTATCTCTTCTATCTAATCTGGAGACAACTTATGCAGTGAGTGAATGAAGTGACTTGCTGAAGGTCAAACCATGGATATGCAATATCCTGTTCATAGTATTGTGTTACCCTTTTGGACAATGAACTATCTTTTAAATTATTTACACTGAATATTACTCATGACAAGAGAAAAGACATTTATATGTGTTGTTTGGATTTTTATTTTTGACTTTGGGAAAATCCATCTCTATATTATTCTGTGCTCTATGAACTGGAAAACAGTTTTCCATGTGTAGGATGCCTCATCTCATGTACAATATCAGATATGAAAAACTATCTTATATTTACATGTTAGAATTAGTCAATAAGAACACAGTGGATTAAGAAAGTTTTCAGCCGCTAAATGTAAACTAGAGAAAGGGGAAACTAAAACATAGGAGAGAGAATGACAATGGTAATTCTTGAGATGGCAATGATGCGCAATCCACTATAAATGGGTTTAACCCTCACATGCCAACCAGAATGACAAAGAGCCAAGATTCTTTTTCAGATAAGCCACTAAGGGCATTTCCACATCCATATAACCCAGAATATCAAGGCAGAAAATCCCACAATATCTACTTTGAACTGGAATATATGGCAGTGTGGACTCAGATAACCCATTTCAAAGCAGATTTTGTGAGATTTTCTGCCTTGAAATTCTGGGATATATGGCTGTGTGGAAGGCCCTTAGTCTAAGCCTTTCCCCATTTTTAATATCCTTGCTAACCAAGTGATCATGTTAACCCTTCTCTGACAAACTTACAAGGCAATGGCGTTAGTAAGGCTAAATAACAAGGAGGAAATAAAATATGGTAAATCTCCCTTTTGAAGAAGATTTTATTATTGGATATTTCCTCCTGGGGTTTAGGAAGCAGTTCAGAACTTGGCTGTGTAAACAGGCATTCGGCTAATAACACCAATACGCAAGCAGATAAAGAAAATCATGGGAGTGATGCAATCTTTAAATGTCCTACTGTTTAATGTTTTATTGTTATGCTGCTCGCATATATTGTTTTAATGATTTAATTTATGGTCCTATGTGATTGTTTTTAGATATGTAATGTTTTTATATGCCTATATGGATGTGAGGCATTGAATTTTTGCCATGTATAATGCTGTACACCGCTTTGAGACCCCCCAGCAGTGAGAAAAGCAGTCTAGTGAATAAATAGTTAAAACTGTTTGGTTGATCATATTTTTGATTTCTGTATATTGTTGTGAAAGCTGGAGAATGAAGAAGTAACAGGAAGAAAATCAATGTTTGAAATATTCTGTGTATACTGTGGATTGCTAAAAAGACAAATGAATATGTCTTAGAACCAAGCCTGAACTCTTGCTAGAAGTTAAGATGACTAAATTGAGGCTTTCGTGTTTTAGATATATCTTGAGACAACATGACTTGTTGGAAAATATAGTAATACTCCTTAAATGGAAGGCAATAGGAAAAAGAGAGATTATATTATGAGTAGATTGGTTGATTCAATCAAGGAACCAAAGGCATTCGTTTGTTTACTGCCTTGTGTGTTCTATGGGGCTAACTATAATTGAATATTAGAGAGGGGAGGGCTGGCAGAAGAAGAAGAGTATATGTGTGTGTGTGGGGGGGGGGAGCTTCTTCAGCAGCCATGTTGTGTTGACTCAGGACCACTGGTTGGGAACCACTGATTCAGACCTTCTAAGTAATCTTGCATTTTAAAAAATCGAACTGCTAATTAATTATAAGCTTTTTCTGCTAGAACAAAAAAAAATCAGATGCATTTTACTTTTCTTCTTACATTTTAATCATAACATTGTATATTTCTATTGCTTTTATTGATATTTCTATAGCTTGTTCACAATTTGTTTATTATGGAAGGCTACATGAATATGTCATATGTAGAAATATGACTTTTTTAAAAAAAAAATGTCAGAAGTGACTTGAGAACATACTGCAATTCATTTCTGGTGTGAGAGATTTGCCCAGGGGACGCCCAAATGTGTTACCATCCTGCTGGGAGGCTTCTCTCAAGGCCCTGCAAGTTAGAACTGACAGATGGGAGCACACCCTGTCTCGCAGATTCGAACTGGCAACCTTCAGGTCAGCAACCCAGCCTTGAGGTCAGCAGTCCAGCCGGCACAAAGGTTTAACCCATTACGCCACCATGGCTCCTTTACGACTAAATAAGAAGCAATACCATAATGACTGTGAGTGCTAGCAGCATGTGCCAATGTAGAAGCACTGGCCAGACTCAGGAACAGTTAACTGTACAAAAGCTCTCCAGTGCCTGTTGTTTATATAGAGCCAGTAAGGTATGAGCAAGCATAGTGTAATGGTTTGAGTATTAGACTTTGACCCTGAAAACCAGGTTTCAAATCCCTGCTCAGCCATGAAACCCAAGGCATACTCAACCCCTTCTGAACAACTTTTGCCAATAGAAGTCTGTAACAGGTTTCCCTTAGAGTTACGGTAAGTTGGAGACAGTTTGAAAGCACACAGCAACAAAAACTGTTGTTCATTGTAGGTTCTGAAGATTTAGTGATCAATTATGTTATGAATGCAATCAACACTTTACTTAAGATTATTTCAGTAATTCTTTATTTAAGATAACCCAGTGAAGTTGGCTACTCTTATATGCATGTAGTCTCATGAATATGTCTATGTATCCAGATGTGTGTGTCTGTTCGTGTTCAGATTTTTTTTTAAGGAATATGTCAAAATATATGCAATATTTACTTAATTTTGGAAGCAAAATTGTCAATTTTAGAAATTTGGAGTTAGCAGATATGAGTGCTATGTATAATCATTTTAACATAATTACAATCCTATGGGATTGACAGTGAAATTAATGTTCCTAGTGTTTATCAAACTATTAGCCGTTTTTCACATACTGATTAGATCAATGATTTTGTACAGCTGACAATTAAATAAAATCCATTTGTTCTATAGAAAATTAGAGAGAACTTTAGAGTATAGGGAACCAGAGTTCAATGGCTATACATGTGGAAATAGTTCTCTATATATCTTTTCCCCAGATACACAAATAGTGACATTAGACACAAATGTCTTTTAGTTTATTTGACAGCTTCAGCTTCTCTTGGAGAAGATAGTCTTGGCTTCACATATCCGTTTTATTACTTCTAGGTTACATTGTTAACCATTTAATATATGTTACCTGGGGCTTTCCATGTTACATATATTAAACAGTCTACACAGACCATTTAAGGCAGTTCGAAGCTATTGTCTATCAGGTATATGAACCTAGGTTTCCAAGACTATTTACAATGCGGTATTATATTCCCTTTCATTAACTCATTATTCCAAAAATGTCAGTCTATCCTACGAACCGAGATGTATATTATCTAGCGCTGGGGTGTTATCTCGTGCTTTTTTGGGGGGTGGGAAGTGTGCATGCATTTGTGGGTAGATGTGTAAGTACATCTACCCACAGAGGATTCTTGTAGTCTAATATTTGTTTACTACTTCAAAATTAATGTTTTATACATGAAGCATAGGGTTATGTACTTTGCAAGAATCGTCAAATGCAAGGTCATAAGAGGTGTCCCAAAGGAGTTTGTTTTGCAGCTAGTATGGTTACAAATAGAATGCCTTTGTAATCTGTTTGGTATAGCAGTTATTTATTCTCTCATGAGAATTTCTTGAGGAAGAAATCAGGAATATAAATTCACAACTTTTCAAATGCAGTAGTACCCTTTTCGGCTTTGACTGATTGTTACTGTCACACATTCTGTCTTGCCTACTCTGCTTGGTTAAGCAAGGCATGTAGGCTGTAGTAACTATAAAGTATCACAGCTAAATATATACTGAAGTAGGGTTCTTCTTTATATTAGCTTGTGTTTTTGCCTGATAACTTTTGTGTATCCATGGTTGTATTGAATTACAAAAAACAAAATCTTGATTAATCTGTAGTTATATGCATACAGACTTGCCCGGGGAAGGTCACATTGATCATAGTGGGGCTTAAAAACCATTCACATTGCAGAATTACAGCAGTTTGACACCACTTTAACTGCTATAGTTCTACTTTATGGAATTCTGAAATTTGTAGTTTGTTGTGGCACCAGTGTTCTCTGAGAGAAGAGTACCTAAATATTTTACAAAACTGCAAATCCCAGAATTTCATAGCATTGAGCCTTGGCAATTATTGTGGTGTCAAACTACTGCAGTGTTGCAGTGTGGATACAACCTTATTATGAATCTGAGGCAGGTACTTGCAGGGAAATATCTTTCTAGTCAGTGTGTTATTTAAAAATGTGTGATATTCCAGAAACCGAAGGAGGGAACTGAAGTGACACTTCCAGTGGGATTTGACATCTTACATAATATTTTCCATATAATTTACCACTTCATTGTTTAGCAGAAACAAATTTTCTTTAAAACACATATTCAATAGATATGTTGGAATTACACAAATAATAGACCCAGCTTTCTATGGGCAGACTATTTAGCAGTGGCTGTAAGGTTCATGTCATGAAATTTATGGCAGAAGTGCTTTGACTTCGATAAACCTAGCAGCCTTGTTTTCTGCTCACTTAGAATGGCTTTCTTATCTTTATGAACATTTCCAAACTATATACCACACTCACTTGCCAATAGTCCTTTTTGAAAGAGAAATAATGACAGCTGAGACATATATATGTTCTTCTAATCAGATCTCATTATTCAAAGTCTGCCTATGGATATGACATGCAGTCCTTTTCTTTCTGCTCCTCTATCTTAACCCACCCATGCCCGGTTTTGGACACTGCAGAATTGATTTATAACTTTTTACACATTCATCTATCTAAAGCCTTGACAGTCCAAGGGCTGGACTTGCATTTGCTGGACTTTGCAGAACACACCTCTCCACTCAAATTGAAAATTCTCTTTATTGTATTAAAATGTATTTTAACTCAAAATGCCCCTTCCTCTCTAAACGGCAGAGCAAGCAGTTCGCTATGTTATTGTTTCCACTCCAGCAGTTTCAGATCCTGGAAATAACCTTTTCTGAATCTAAGAAGTGAAGTGATAGTCACTTCTGGTTTTGAAAAAGGCATTTTGTGGAGTTACACATTGTGAAATCACCTCTATGCCCCCTATAAAAGGTAAGGGCACTTTGAATAGTTTGGACTGTGTGGAGACCATTAAGATCTATAAAATCGCCACGAACCCCTGGCATGTGGTCTGTAGGCTGCATATCATACCCCTGCTCTGTAATCTTACGTTAGTGCAGATATTTCTTTTAAAATGTGGTTGGCCTTTGGGTTCACTGTGTTGGCCTTCAGGCTTTGTGTTATATAGCTTTCCCTCTGAACGGATCGTTTTTTCCATGAGTAGCTTGGGATGAGTTATAGCAGTTATGTTGTTTTTGGTATTATTATTTACCCCCCCCTTCCCCCCCCCCCCAAATTAAGATTCAAAACAGCTTGCAATTTAATTTATTTGGTATAGCATTTACTTGGTATAGCAAGAACAGTGGAATTAAAAGATACAAAGCAATTTAAACATAGCACTTAAAAGGATAAAAAGCAATCAGAATGATAAAAAGCAATTAAAAACAATTCAATTTAAAACCAAGATCACAGAAACCTTGAAATGTTATGTCTTTCTCTGTTATGTGAAGGGACTCTATTATATTTCAGCAGCTAAAAGATATTAGTCAAGTTAATGCTGGCACCGACAGGGAACTCTGGCGTGGGCTGGTCCATGAGGTCACGAAGAGTCGGAAGTGACTGAACGAATAAACAACAACAATGCTGGCAACAGTCTGAATTCCTTTTTTAAAAGGAAAAGCGAGAACTAATTTCTGAGTTTTCTAAACTTCATAGATAGAAATGTGAACTAATTTCAGTGCCTGTTTGTGGAATTAACCATACAAGACTATCTCATTCCACTGGCTCTCTCTGGTACTGTGTGATTTTAGTGTCAATGGATCCTCTTGGTTTCAAACAAGACTTTTTCTGAGCTCTAATAGATTCTAACGGCGCTCCATGCAGTCATGCCGGCCACATGACCTCGGAGGTGTCTACGGACAATGCCGGCTGTTCGGCTTAGAAATGGAGATGAGCACCAACCCCCAGAGTCAGACATGACTGGACTTAACATCAGGGGAAACCTTTACATTTACTAATAGATTCAATTTATTTATTTATTTCTAGCATTTATACCCCGCCCTTCTCACCCGGGGGGACTCAGGGCAGCTTACAACAGTTGG
This sequence comes from Anolis carolinensis, assembly GCF_035594765.1. Classification (NCBI taxonomy): domain Eukaryota; kingdom Metazoa; phylum Chordata; class Lepidosauria; order Squamata; family Anolidae; genus Anolis; species Anolis carolinensis. The sequence continues at coordinate 166,092,452 of NC_085845.1, read as the reverse complement.
CAACATTTAATGCCAAGAACATAATAATAAAACAAAAACAGTACATATAATCAATTAAAACTATAAAAATACATCATTAAAATACATTATAACAATTAAAACATATGTAAATTAGATCCATTTGTCTTAAAACCTCATGCTTCAGCCTTCAATCGGACCATGTCGACGTTATTGTATTACTCATTAAAAGCTTGTGCACACAGCCATGTTTTCACAGCCTTTCTGAAACCCAGAAGGGTTGGGGCTTGTCGGATATTTGTGGGGAGGGTGTTCCAAAGCCGGGGAGCCACCACCGAGAAGGCTCTGTCCCTCGTTCCCACTTACTGGATTTCAGTACGGCCTTCGACAAAGTCCCCCATGACCTTCTGGCAAACAAACTAGTAAAATGTGGGCTAGACAAAACTACGGTTAGGTGGATCTGTAATTGGCTAAGCGAACGAACCCAAAGGGTGCTCACCAATGCGTCGTCTTCATCATGGAAAGAAGTGACAAGTGGAGTGCCGCAGGGCTCCGTCCTGGGCCCGGTTCTGTTCAACATCTTTATTAACGACTTAGACGAAGGGTTAGAAGGCACGATCATCAAGTTTGCAGATGACACAAAACTGGGAGGGATAGCTAACACTCCAGAAGACAGGAGCAGAATTCAAAACGATCTTGACAGACTAGAGAGATGGGCCAAAACTAACAAAATGAAGTTCAACAGGGACAAATGCAAGATACTTCACTTCGGCAGAAAAAATGGAAATCAAAGATACAGAATGGGGGATGCCTGGCTTGACAGCAGTGTGTGCGAAAAAGACCTTGGAGTCCTCGTGGACAACAAGTTAAACATGAGCCAACAATGTGATGCGGCTGCTAAAAAAGCCAATGGGATTCTGGCCTGCATCAATAGGGGAATAGCGTCTAGATCCAGGGAAGTTATGCTCCCCCTCTATTCTGCCTTGGTCAGACCACACCTGGAATACTGTGTCCAATTTTGGGCACCACAGTTGAAGGGAGATGTTGACAAGCTGGAAAGCGTCCAGAGGAGGGCGACTAAAATGATTAAGGGTCTGGAGAACAAGCCCTATGAGGAGTAGCTTAAAGAGCTGGGCATGTTTAGCCTGCAGAAGAGAAGGCTGAGAGGAGACATGATAGCCATGTACAAATACGTGAAGGGAAGTCATAGGGAAGAGGGAGCAAGCTTGTTTTCTGCTGCCCTGCAGACTAGGACACGGAACAATGGCTTCAAACTACAGAAAGGAGATTCCACCTGAACATCAGGAAGAACTTCCTCACTGTGAGAGCTGTTCGACAGTGGAACTCTCTCCCCGGGGCCGTGGTGGAGGCTCCTTCCTTGGAGGCTTTTAAGCAGAGGCTGGATGGCCATCTGTCGGGGGTGCTTTGAATGCGATTTCCTGCTTCTTAGCAGGGGGTTGGACTAGATGGCCCATGTGGTCTCTTCCAACTCTACTATTCTATGATTCTCTGATTCTATGATTCTAGCCGCACCTGCAAGGCAGGTGGGACCAAGAGCAGGGCCTCTCCAGATAATCTCAGAGATCTAGCTGGCTCATATGAGGAGATACGTTCGGATAAGTAAATTGGGCCAGAACCGTTTAGGGCTTTATAGGTCAAGACCAGCACTTTGAATTGGGCTCGGTAGCATATCGGCAGCCAGTGGAGCTGGCTTAGCAAGGGGGTGGTACGCTCCCTGTATGCCGCCCCGGTTGGTAAAGCACATGCTTTGCCACTGAGTGACAATCTCTTTCCTAATTATTTCATGTTTTCTCAGGCTTTTTGACCTTGAGCCTGATATTTTAATTTGCAGATCTCTGAATACCACATGCTCAAAATATCATAAATAGCTGTTGGCTGCCAAGTAAATATATACTGTGCTTAATGCAAAATGTACAACCTGCTACCCCTTTGAAAGTCTTCTAGTTTTTTCAGTTGTTGTTTGGAAGAAAAAATGTAATTACTCTACCTGTAATACTGATGAAATGCTTTGTTCTCTGAATTTTTCTGACACCTGAGTATTATGTTTTCATTCAACTGAATTAGAAGGAGCTAATTGTATATGTGTTCAAATTATCAGCTTGTAAAGTTAATGTTATACTTAGAAGGATATGTAGATTAATGTATGTAGATTTTAAAACCAATGTATTCTACTTGAAGCCTCTTTTAAATACAGATGTCTTCTTAGGTTCATATTTCTTGGCAATCAGTGCGTACCTCAGATATGAGGTAAGCATTATAAATTCTCCAACTGGCCCTTCTAAAATTTAATTCTAATCTAGATCAGGGAAGAATCACTCCTCCTTGAGCCTCCAAATCACTGTCCTTTTCTCCGTAGATCTCTTTCTGCTGCACTCCCCTCAATGCCAAATTCTTTGAACAGGGTAGAGTAACCTTTCTGCAGCTTATAACAGGTTGGAAAGTAAATGAGAGCCAGAATGAATGCTTGCAAGATGTATGGCATGCTAGGAGTTTCATGAAGTGGTTTGGCAAAACATGTTGCCCTATGCTTCCACATGTAATGTCAAAAGGTTTTATATGAGCTGAATTACCTCGCAGTAAACCACATGATTTTCCAGTTTAAAGAAAAGTATTTGTATTTATTCAAAACCATTTTGATTACTTTAAGGCTACAAAATGGAAAACATGGCTGATCAACAGACTGCAGATTTTTGTTAGACATCTTAGGGATCATGTACAATTTATTTTACTTTGTTGTTGTTATATGCCTTCATGTTGACTCCCACCTAGTAACCTTATTACATCGTTTATTTGGCAGATTTATGTGGAGAAATTTTGCCCTGGCATTTGCCTTTCTCTAAGGCTGTGAGATTGCAACTTGCCTAAGTTCACCCTGTGGACTTTTACAGTTGAGCAGGAATATCAAACCTACACCTACAATCACTCCATATTGGTGCTCCTGTATTATTTTGCTATGGAGAAAAATTCCTAAATTCACTGATTTCATAAAATTCAGCCCTGCAGTGACAGTTATGCATAAAGCAATCTGCTAATTTTCAGATAAAGTTGCTTTTGTCCTCCCTTTTACTTACTCTTTGATAGCTATATATAGGAAGACTTGATCTCAGGTACTTTACATAGCTTAAAAACATAAGACTGTGGAACAGGATGATATGAGTTGGAATTACAGTTTTATTATACTAATTAGAAGAACAAAAGTTGTGTAAGATTCAAATAGCTTCTGCATGTCCAGTAAGATTTTTTCCAGCAACAGACCACTTCAGAATGTAGACAATTTCCTTCAGTTTGAGAACTGAAACTGGGAAATGACTTCACTCTTTAACGAAATTATGGAAAGAGGTAATGTACCAGACACTTGAAAATATTCTGAGATACTTACAATATTTAAACCAAACAAGGATAAGACTGATCCTAATGCATACAGACCAATCTCTCCCTGCAATGTGGACTATAAAATTTTCACTAAAATCTCAGCAAATAAAATGAGGGAAGTAATCCCCACCATTATTCATGAAGATCAATATGGATTCATTAAAAACAGAAAAATAGCAGACCCTATTAGAAATATTCTAAACATTTTGAACGATGCCACAGTCAAGAGTTCCAAAGTGCTTATTCTAAAGTTGGATTTTTGTAAAGCATTTGACTCAATAAATCATAAATTTCTGAATAGAATATATGAGGAAAGCAAAATGGGGAGTAAACTATGCAAAGTAATACAAGAATTATATAGCAGAAATAAGGCAGTTATAAAAATAAATAGGTCAGACATGAGACAAATTAACATAAAGAGTGGAACTAAACAAGGGTGTCCACTCTCTCCAGCATTATTTGCGCTGTCTATCAAACAATTAGCAAATTTAATTAGAAAGGAGCAAACCTTCAAAGGATATAAAGCGGGTAAAAAAGAAATTAAAATTAATCTTTATGCAGATGATACCATGATGAGTTTAAATGAGGTGAAGGAGTCGCTAAGCTCAATAGTCAAAATTATTAAGGATTTTGGTGAAATTTCAGGGCTCATAATTAACTTCAGGAAACCAGAAATCCTCCATAAGAACCTAATATGGAACGAACTAAAAACCGTCCAAAACATTGTAGGCGTTAAAAAAAGAAGCTAAAATATCTAGGAGAAGAAATTCCAACAAAAAAAAAGTAAACATCATTCAAACTAATTTCAATCACTTATGGAAAAACATGAGCAAATTACTTAGAACCTTTGGGGAAAAAAAATCAGGATATCACTACAAGACAAAACTTTTCTGTACTTATTACAAACTCTGCCAGTAAATATGCCTGTTAAATTATTCAGGAAGTGGGACAGCTCCATTAAAAAATGGTAGTGGGAGGAAATAAAAATAGAATCTCTAATTTTATATTTTATAGGAATAAATGGGTAGACGGAGAGCCCCCTCCCTGAAGTTGTACTATGAGGCATGTCAGTTTGCTAGATTATTAGAACTGAAATTAGAAATGACAAAAATGGGTAAAATTAGAGAAAAAAACTAAACAACTTGAAAAAGGGATCATTTATGCCAGGAAAAAATAGTAAAAAAGAGCTTAAAATGTTAGAAGCTGGCCCCCAACTCTCAACACTGTACATTTGGAAGGAATGGCAAAACAAATTATGTATAAATAAAACAGATCACTTTTCATTAGAAAACCTGGAAAACAAAGGCAAACATTTAGGAACATAATAAAGACCCTGAAAGAAAATGGTGTAAATAAAGTTGGAGACCTCTTAGAACCCACTGGAGAACTTTAAAAAAATGGGGTAAGATAAAGGACAAATGTGGATTAAAGAACTGAATAGTATGGTTAGGCCTGTTCCAAAAAACACAGGAAATGAAAAAGAAAGAAGCAACAGATGCCCCATTAGATAGAATTATTAGCTGGAAAATAGAAAAAGAGAAAGGAATTATTGGGGAAATTTATAAGGAACTAACAGCCTTATCCGACAAGACAAAATATACCTTAGAAGAGGCTTGGAAACAAGATGTAAACTTTAATGAGAATTTATTAGGTCTTAGATTGACAAAACCCAAAAAATTAAACACTTAAGGATCAAAGAAACACAACAGAAACTAATTACAAAATGGTATAGCACCCCCTTACAATTGGCACACATTATGGGAAACATTTCTAATAAATGTTGGCATAAGTGTGGCAAGATTAGCACATTTTCACATATGTGGTGGGATTGCATTGAAATCCAAAAATATTACAACACAGTCAGAGCGGTAATAAAGAGAAGACTCCTTGCATATGCTATTAGTCAGATAATTAAGAGCCAATGTTTACAGTAAAACCAAATTCCCCATAAGATTAACTACTGTATCACAAAAATTAACAGAAAAGTTAAAAAAAAGAGTTTTAATTAGTATATCACTATGATTTCCGAGACCTATTTTATTGAAAGTTATCATGCTTAATATCCAAAATAATCAGTGTGAAATTCAGAAGTATACATTTGGCAGGTGAAATTCAATGGACTTTTTGAAAGGAAGGTCACTGTTGTTAAGAGTAGTTACATACAGCTAAAATTAAGAGCAGATAGACTGCACAATGAAACAAATGACCTAATGCATGGTATTTCACAGACAAAGAAACAATCAATTGTCTGGCAATTGTAAAACGAGCATGAAAGAAGCATTTCAAAGCTCTTGAATTTAATAGAGCAGTTGGAGAGGAAAGGAATAATATGTGTTAGTCCAATTTTCAAATGGATTTTTTTATTCTTCAGAAATATACATGAAAACTTTGATATTGCAGCTGGGATGTCACATGCCAGCTGGGATATCAGCTACATCCCTCCTGGCAGCTGGAGGAGGAGAGATAAACTAGGATGGTTTAAAAGCAGCTGGATAGTTGGAGGATATGATTTCATTTTATTTTGGCTAATCTGGATGTTCCACCTACAAACAAAGGGGCAAATTCCTGGTGACATTCTAACCTGGCCATGAGATCATATGTCTTAGCTGCATTTTGTTTGGATTATTCTGATGTATTGAAGAGTTTTCAAAAATTGCTGGTGATCCAGAATGAAGCAGCAAGAATTCTAGTGGGCACTCTCTTACAAGATCATATTACACCTGTGCCACAAGGTCTGACTAGTTATCTATTTGTTTCTGGGCCCAATTCACTGTGTGAATACTTACTTTAAAAATCCTTAAAAGCGTATATCTCAGATGCACCTCTCTGCATTACCAGACTTCCTACACCTAAAGATGAGGTAGAGAAGCCTGTGCTGGATGAATAGTTGGTGGGCACAAGAAAAAAGTACTTCTCAGATATCTCACTTAAAATCAGGAATATGTTGGTCTGAGACATTGGGTTGATTCCTCTCAGAAGACCCCTTCCACACAGCTGAATAAAATCCTACATTATCTGCTTTGAACTGGGATAGATGGCAGTGTGGACTCAGATATTCCAGTTCAAAGCAGATATTGTTAGTTATTCTGCCTTGATATTCTGGGTTATATGACTATTTCATTTCACATTCTTGGTGAAGGAATTCCCATTCATGCAGTCTTTTTCTTCTTGAGTTGTAGGTTATATTCTGTTTCTATTACGCCTGACCACGCGTTGCTGTGGCTTATGGGAATTATTTGTTGGCCAGGTGGAATAGCAATGAATAGCCTTGCAGCCTCAAAGCCTGGCTGTTTTCTTCTTTTGGGAATCCTTGTTTGGTGAGCTGGAATGCAACGGAATAGGCTTGCTGCTTGGAAGGCTGGGTACTTGCGTTCTAGGGGAATGGTTTTTTGGGCCGCTAGAATTGCAGTGAATAGCTTCACTACTTCAAAGCCTGGCTGCTTGCTACCTAGGGGAATCTTTGGTTGGTCAGATTCAGAGTAGTATTGCTGCTTCAAAGCCTAGCCACCTTCTACCAAGGTTAATCCTTTGTTGGTCTGGTTGAATTGCACTGAATAGCCTTGCAGTTTCCATGCCTGGCTGTGTTATAGGTAAGGGAATCCTTGTTTGGCGAGCTGGAGTAGCACCCTCAATCAAAGAACCACTTTGAAGCCTGGCTACTTGCTTTGTAGGGGAATCATTGTTTGACCAGCTTGAATTGCACTGAATAGTCTTGCTGCTTGCAAGTCTGGCCGCTTTGTACCTTTTGGAATCCTTGGTTGCCCAGGTTGAATAGCAATTAATAGTCTCAGTATGGCAAGTATGAATGCTGCAGTTAGTCACCTTGATTAGCATTTAATGGCATTGCAGCTTCAAAGCCTGGATACTTCCTGTCTGGGGAATCCTTTGTTGGGAGGTGTTAGCTGGCCCTGTCTGGAATTTCCCTGTTTTCAGAGTGTTGTTCTTTATTTACTGTCCTGATTTTAGAGATTATAATGTTTTGTGTTATTATAGCACGGTAATTATTATATATTATATTTATAATCTTATATGATCTACTTAGAACTGGATTATATGAGGCCCCTTCTACACAGCTGTATAAAATCCACACTGAACTGGGTTATATGGCAGTGTGGATTCAAGATAATCCAGTTCAAAGCAGATACTGTGGATTATGTGCCTTGGCATTCTGGGTTATATAGTTGTGTGGGAGGTACTTGAGTCTACACTGCCATATAATCCAGTTCAGATAATCTGTATTTTATAGGCAGTGTGGATGAGGCCTAAGTGCACTCTGCCCGTGCCCTGGGCGCCATTTTGGGTGAGGGAATACGAAGGGGGTGGGGGCCTAAAGGGGTGGGGCCTACCTTTCTGAGCCATTTCTAAAGGGGGAAAACGGCTCTTTCTCATTGTCTAATTTGGGCTTTATTTTTCTAGGGTTTTTTTGTTTGAAAGGCATAGATTGGATGACTATGTCTTTTGTGGCCAAATTGAATGTGATTTGGTTCAGTGGTTTTGTTGTTTACTCCATAGTAAAACCGCACAGTACATTTTTATATATAGATTATTGTCTATTTAATTGCTGTTGGCAGCTCCTAGTGATGTGAACACTAAAGGTATTTAGGTTTTCTATACATGAATAAATAATACTGATGACTACTTATTGTTTTGACCCATTTTTTCTTCATTGTTTCAGTCCATAATGCTTCACTGAGCATCAGTCGAAACTGCCGGTGTAGTTTTCAGGGGGCAGGAGTTGCTGAAATGTGGTAACAAATTCTTAGTGCTCATGTTGTAGAATTAAATATCACACTTTATCTATAGTATTAAATGCTTTTAAAAAATAAATGTTCTCAATTTATCTTTTGACACAGTAATATTTTGTTGGGCCCATCCTTTTCCTTAAAAATACAAAAAGTATATAAGAGAGACAGAACACAAAGACATTCTGTTTCCTTTTTTTGTTAAGCGAAATGTGTTTTCATTAATTGAAAAATCCAAATTAGATTTTTTATTAAGATACCATTTGAACATGTTTAGCCAAAAGTGCATCTATATTGTAGAATTAATGCAGTTTGACACCAATTTATTTGTCATTGTCATAGACAGAACGCCACCAAATAGAGTACAACACAGTTTATTAAAGTTACAGAACTAAAAAATGCCCGTAGGAAACAAAGGACTAGGCAAACACTTGTCTTCAGTGTGAAAAGTAACAGAAACAGCTCCGTTTGAATTAAAACGGTTCGAAAGGATAAACCGGATTAAACAGGAGTTTAATCCGGATTAAAGCAAAAGTGCTTACTTCAGCCTGACAATTTAAACAAACAAAAGTTGGTAAACAGAGGTCAAAATGAACACAAAAACGGGCAGCAGATTCCTCTCTGCTACTCAAAAGCTACAGATGAGTAACTCAAGCTGTTTACTCCTCCGTGCAACGAGCGAAATCCGGGTCCAGGCACATCAATCAGGGTAACGGTGGTCAGCAGGGTCCCAATCCGGTCCAAGGTCGAAAGCCAAGTGCAGACGTCCAAAGTTCCACAAGTTCCACCGATAGCCACAGAAGGGATAGTCCAAGGTCGTAGTCAGTCAGTCAGTCCAGCGTCAATCCAGAGTAGGTAATTAATGTCCGTCAAAAAGACGACGGAGGTCCAAGCTATCAAGATTAAACACAAGTTGCACAGAAAAACCCCACACAGTTCCTCCCGCCGTCTATGCCCAGTGTCCTTGGTAACTTACGTATCCAGCAACGAATCACATCCGTCTTCAGGAAGTTCCCCAACAAGAGCCCAAGCGTTCGTCCAGATTACCTTGCCCAACGCAATTAGCCATTGATCCTAAACCCCATTTTATCCCAGTTCATAACTCCTCATCGCTGTCAGCTGCTATCCTAATTCCAGGTGCCTCCTCATCATCATCCTCATCAGAGCTAAAACACCTTTGACTACGCCCCACAGCATCCCCAGCTGTGGATCCCGCTCCATCCCTCCAGCCCGTCCATGGGTCTGATCCTGCAACCCGCCAGTCGTCTCCCATGCTATCATTGCCGGTGACACCCAAATCCTCCCTCACACGAGTCCACTCCATGTCATCCTCCTCTGAGCTAACCATCTCTTCCTCCATTCCCTCGGTAAAACCCTCAAAGGAGTCCTCATCTGTTGGTTCTGCAAATAAGTCCCGGAGCCGTTTCCTTTCACGCTCCTCAAAAGAGTCTGACTCTCGAGGAGTCTTACGACCCCGTCTCCTAGTACCGGAGCCAGAAGGCTCAACCATAACAGTCATGGCACGATACAATGGAATAATAGGAATTGTCATTTTAGTCTTTTCTGCCAAATAGTGCTGGTGCCTCAACAAACTACAACTCCTCTGTTTCCATAGCATTGAACCATGGCAGGTAAAGTGGTGCCTAGCTGCATTAATTCTATAATGTAGATGCGGCACAGATGTGATGTTTCTTCTGACTCCTATTGCTGTGGCAGTGGAGCTGCATGCCACTGTATTCCAGAGAGATGCTAATTTAATCTTATTTCTTTATTTCAATATCAAGAAATGAGCTATGACTGTGGAAGACAACCAAAACCTGTATAAATCTGATTTGATGAATAAATCTACTCATTTGAAAAATATTAAACAAATATAAATCAGCTTCTAATTTATCAGTGGTCAGAAAAGCAAATTAGATGAACATCTGAGATGAAGTCACTGACAGAACGGAAGTCACAAGGCTACAGTTGTAAGAATGTTTGATCAGATGACAGTCTCCTTTAAGTAGATGTGTCCAGGTGCCAGAGATAATTTGTTTAGCAATTTGTTTCAAGCCAGTGAGCTGTCAATTGAAACATTAGTAATATTGTTTTTGTATCATTTTTAAATTATCATTAATTCAGTCAACAGATATTACATATTCAGTCCTCCTACATATTTAATTTGTTAGAGAAATTTGTCAGATCAAATTACTTGCTTCACAGAAAGTAACTGAACAATCATTTTCCTTTTCCAAATTGGGTACTTTCATCCAATGTAAAGGGAATTGGAGGGAAAAAAGTAGGCCTAGGAATCCTGGATCAGCTTAAACTTAAAATGCTTAAGTAATATCATGAAAATGTCATTCAAACATGCTCTGGTTGTCAGCAGAATGGAATTTCTTTATCCCTGTGCTTGGGATATTAGCTACCCCTTTTCCCCATTTGGTACCATCTGCAGATTGATTATCAAGCTACTTATACAATTGTTAACACCAGGCCCAGGACAGACCCCCAAGACATTCCACCAGAACAAAGGGGGAAAGTGAGAGGAGAAGGGACTGGGGTCAGGTTAAAGGCAGTTTGGGGGATTTGATTGCATTTTATTTTGACAAATCTGGCCGTTCCATCTGCACACAAGGGGGCAAACAATTGTAATCCAGAGTTGCCTAACTGTGGCCCATCAGTTTTTGTTGAGCTTCAAATCATAGGAGCCCTAACGTTCATGGGCACGATTTAGTGAGGTATCATAGGATTCACAGCCCAAAAATACATGAAAGGCTTTGTTATAGTAATATAAATAGGCTGAACTGTCATTAAACATCTTGTATTTCCTGGAAGCTCCTTTACTCATTTGGGCTTCATTGTTTTCAAACTTTCTATCAATCCTAATAGTCACACTTAAATTGAAATCTGAAAATTTTGATTCCCCCCCCTCCCCCAGTATATTCGTCTGCTAGTTTATTTTTTATTGTCTTTGGTCTTCCTTTGTATCTGTACTAATCGGTTATCTAAATATATAGAGAGACAAGTTGAAACCATGTTGTTATTTAGAGATGAGTGGTGAATGTTCTTTTCTGTAGAATGTATTATCTTGTTTTGTTTTGTTGCTATAAGCCAATATGTTTTCTTTGTTTCACTTGTTTTGTAGTATTCATTTTTTTTCTAGTAGTTTCTAGTGTTGTCCATTTGAATGGAATTGCTGTTCATTTTGTGTAGTTTCATTTGTTTTGTCTCATTTTCATATTTGTTTCAATTTCCATAAACAGTGCACCTATACGAATAGAATTTTTGTCTCGCTTACGAAAAAATGAAAAATGTTGTGCCATTGGTGGCAATGGGAGCCCAAAGAAAATGGAGGATCAAGGCAGAGGCAGACAATACAGAAAGAGCCAGTGAGATAATGGAGAAAGGAAGCCTAACAAGAAAAGGATTTTAAAAAAATGAATAAGGCAAGCAGCCCGGCAAAATGCCAAACCCAAAACCAAAACCCCAGTCCTAGTGCCCTCACCAGAAAGGCAAGGCACAAAAGGAAAAAGGCAAGCCGAGCAGAGACACAGCAACAGCAACAACAAGCCACAGTCAGCCACAGCGCCCAGCAACAGCAATGGCTGCTTTAGGGGCAGCCCCCCCCTTATATACCCTCCCTGCCCTTCCTGCCCAGCCCATTTCAGTGATTCCTTGGCCTCCGATTGGCCAAGGATCACCTCCTCCCCACATTCTTCTCTGACACATGAGGAAGTGATTGTAGGCATGGAGGCCATGTGGCCAGAAAACAAAAGCAAGCACGGTCGACATGAAACGAATGCACGAAGGAAATATATATCACGCATATCCCTAGTAGTTTCTAGTAGTTTCACAGTGTTCAAGATGAACTGAAAAAGGACAACGGAAAGGAATCAAAACACCATAAGACTGCATAAAATGCAATAAAAATACAGAGCAATGATATGGTAGACAGTGCAATACGAATTACTTAAAATCGAGCAACAAAGGCTTGTCTAAACACAAAGGTCTTTACTATATGTTGGAATGCTTTCAGGAAGAGCATTTTTCAAGATTTTAAAATAGATTCCCCCCACCCTTTTGTAAACCTTCAGAGATAAAGCATCAGAGACTTGATAAATAATCAGCTGTTCTCCTCATTGTTGATTGTCAATCATTGCAGAGAATATGCAGCAATTATTGCTGGTGTTACATTTATAGATTGGTATTCTAGATATGTATCACTAAAATTTCTTCCTGGATCAAAGATAGAATTTAAATAGATTTGTAGCACAGGTGTCATAATGTGCTTGTTACCATAGCTATGGCACACATTTCAAGCTGGAGATTTTATTCTACACTTAGGATCTCTTGCTATGGCAACAGCAGTGCCTATTATTGATATAATATGTTAGCTATAATTGATTCACTACATGTTAAGGCTTTTTTCTACAAATATTACTCGTCTAAAGAATCTATTCATGTGTGTGGTGACTGCACGTCTTTGTTCTATGTTTGAGAATAATTCATTTATTACTAATTCCAACAGCAAAGAAAGTGGCAGTATTTAGTATATATTTTGGCATTATAGTATTTTATTCAACTGTGTCTAGTATTTGATTCAAATATTCAGCTGTATCTGATGCATGTTTTTGTCATATTCAGAAGGATTTTAGTCTGATGCAACACACCCACACACACTGGAGGATGGAATACAAAAGAAAAATGTGTTTGTTTTTGTGATGATGTTTCTGTGTTGCCAGTGTGTACATTAAATCTGATTGTCTTGCAAGCCATTTTGTTTTTATTTGCAATGCTTTCAAAATTGCAATTCAAAGATAGGAGGCAATAGGAAAACAAAAGCTGGTGCTATTTGACAAGCAAAATGTATCACAGAGTACGTTACATGTTGCCACAAAGCTTTTCATTATTAAAACTCATAAAAGAAAGAGCCAATTAGCAAATTTGGCTTTAGAATAAATGATAATTTTAAAAATGCCTTAGCAATGGAAATGTTTTTCTGTTTTTCATTTTAAATTGGTTTTTTTTTAATAAACTATTTAAATTGGGCAGAAGCACATTGCTGTGTTCTCCCATTTGGAAAAAGTATCTTCATTTGAAGGGAGTTTTTTTTAAAAAAAAAAATTCAGGTGTAACTGTATTAATAGTGAATCAAAGTCTGGATGAGACTGATTTAAAATGCATCTCATGTATTGAGTATTTATGATGACACTTTTGAAGGGGTTTTAATTCATTGTGTTGTCGAAGGCTTTCATGACTGGAATCACTGGGTTGCTGTGAGTTTTCTGGGCTGTATGGCCATTTTCCAGAAGAATTCTTTGCTGAGGACCTCGCAACCTCTGAGAATGCCTGCCATGGATGTGGGCAAAACGTCAGGAGAGAATGCTTCTGGAACATGGCCATACAGCCTGGAAAACTCACAGCAACCCAGTTTTTATTTCTATTTTTTTATATATTTATACATGCCTGTCCTTATATCTTAAGGTATCTGACTGGCCATGTTTGTAATAATAGTCTTGTTTTAACTTGATGTCAGAATGATACCAGCAGCAGTCCTGAGCCTCCAGAAGGAGGGGATTCCTCAACCAGAAAGCCAAACAGAGAAAGTCATCTTCTATCCCCTCACACAATGCATGATTTGCACTGCTGAAATACTGAGATTCTGTGTTAATTATCAATTAATTTGAAAATCAAGCTAGCAAACCATGCAGTTAGAATGTATTTTTAGACATTACCAAATAACAAAATTCTATTTTGGACAGATTATTTATAATTTATTACAAAAGTACACAAATAGCAGCTGCACATATTTATTTTAGTAAAATACAATAACAAAGCCACAGGAGAATTGTGGCCTCTATTACTGGCCCATTCTTTCATCTATTCAGTTATACATTAATCTGATTTTACATCAGACTTATGGGTTTAGGATAATTATTATACTTTGCATGTAGTAGGTCTTTTTTCACTATGCTTTATGTGAAAGCAGGGGGATGAATCACAGGTATAGAAAATATTTAGTACCAGCAATGTTCACTATCTAAATACTGGATTGTGAGTAAGAAGGTTCAAGTATCTATCATGTTATGTTTACTGCCTTACTTTGGGCAAACACACACACACATCTTAGGATGCTTCTGTGTTGATGCTACAATCCAGTTTGAAACTGGTTTGATGCTAAGAAGGTTATTACCTTTGCCATGAAACCTAGTCTCAAACCACTTTACAGATGCCCACCTCCATTGCAGATATGCAAATTAGTGCACTGGAGGCATATGGGTGGGGGGGAAAGGGAAAGTGACAGGGGTTGATTAGCCCGCTTCTGCCCAGTTATGCCCTTGGGGTGCTTTTCACCAGCCCTCATTTGGGATTCTTTACTGGGCCTCAAAAGGGGCAGGTGTCTACAGAGACGATTTCGCTCTGGATCTGTTATACACTGGCATCTGTTGCAGCACATTTTTGGGCTGAATCCTTACATGCCTACTGCAGTGCACATTGGCAGTGTGCATTTTGTGGCCATGGCAGCCAATTCAGCTTCAAAATGCATTATTTGGTCAGTGTAGAAGGGCCCTTAGACTTCCTTACCTATGGGGTAAACTCTAGAGGAGATATGTTAATAGTTTCTAATACACAGAGAAGTGTGGTACCTTGAAGGTTAGCAATTTAAGTACTAATCAACTCAAGCCCATTTCATCAATGTTATCCTATTTCCTATTTGTTCTGTTCAGTTGTGTGCATAAATCTATCTTCCAAATGAGAATTGTACTTGTGCTGCTTTAGATTCACAAAATATTGTGCCATAATAGATTAGTTTTTCAAGTCCTATAAGGCTATAGTGTTGACTATAGTGGTGGCTTTATAAGGTCTAAAACATATGATATTCTGGACTGTGTTGTTGGGATGATCATGTGTTTTGTGTGTCTTCAAGTTGTTTCTGACTTATGACAACCCTAAGGCAAACCTATCACAGGGTTTTCTTGGCAATATTTCTTCTTCTGAGGTTGAGAGTGTGTGATTTGTCCAAGGTCACCCAGTAAATTTCCATCGTTGAACAGGGATTAACTCTGGTCCCCAGAGTCATAGTCCAATAACCATACAACTGTGTTTCTCATTTGACAATGTACCCAAATCAATATATTAAAGACACATTGCAATTGAATGAAGACACATTTCAATTAAAGATGTCTGTTTATATTTTAGAGAAGTTTTTGATTAAAATTGTAAATTGAAAGAAATACTATATTTTACAGGAACCCAGCAAACATCAATTGAAAGTGAGCATCTTGAAGCCTATCCTTCTGAGCAGTTTGCTGGTCTGCTTCATGGATCATCACCTTCTTGTGATCCACCTGATAATCCACTTCAGCTATACAGAAAAGCAAGCCCATCTGATGAATTACATAATGATAGTAGCTTGAACCTGAGTATTTTGAATACAACACAATTACAGCAAGAAAACAGCACTGATCCTCCAATTAAAAAGAAAAAACCACTTGTTTCAAACAGAACTGTATTTCTTTCAAAAAATAATCTAGGAGAAACTAAAACACTGGCTGGCATTACAAGAACTGGGGATCAATGGATTGTTAATGCTGCAGGGTTTGTGGAACGTGCTTGCACACTAGGAAGAATAAGATCTTTGCCAAAGACTCTTCTTGATATGCATTTATCCAAATACGTTTCAAAATCTGACTCTAACCTAATTTCCTATCCACCTACTGAACAAAAAGCAAGAAGAAATTGGAATGAATCTACACCAGACCCTGAAAACTCTAAAGGAACATCTGAAAGAACACCATCATTTACTTCTGAGTGGGAAGAAGTAAGTTTTTATCTTTTTTATACATGCATTCATATATGAAAGATAAAAACTGTGTTGGGTTAGGACCTTGGGTAGCAAGTGCTGAGAAAGATCCCTGCCTGAGTTTCTTTTTACCATAATCACAGTAGATAATATTGTTCTGAATGGACAAAGAAGAAACAAATAGGTGTAGAGCAGGAATGGGCAAACTAAGGCCCGGAGGCCGAATGCGGCTCCCTGGGTGCTTACCTCAGGCCCTCCTCATTTTCCCTGTCCTCTTGACATAAGGAAATTGTGGCCCGCCGTATTCTTATGCAGAAAGGATGGGGGAGGAAGGTACGCAGCAGTTGAGAGCTGTCTGGAGCACTCTTAGCCACCACATGTTTCTCCCTCCTTCACCACATGTCTCTCCCTCCTCCCAGCATAAGGATGATGTGAGCAGCCTTATGCCAAGAGGATGGCAGTCATCTGTCTCGCCCTCCTCCCAGCATAATGATGAGAGTACAGCCCAAAGATCGGGGGAGAAGGATCGGGGCAGTTGCCACATGCCTCATTTTCCTTCCAGCATAAGGATGGAGTGAGCAGCCTTGTCCTTATGTGAGGAGAACAATTTGAGAATGCTCCGCCCCTTCTGGCCCACCCTCTTCCAGGCCCTCCCCCTCCCGGGCTCATCCCACCCAGCACTTGCCTGGCCACCCTCTTTCCCAGCCCAGTCCTCTCAGCCGGGCCTACAATGCGACCCCAAGACAAAAAAGTTTGCCCATGCCTGGTGTAGAGACTGTTTTCTATGGTCACGGTGCATATTGCATCTTTTAATAGTGTGTCCACAAACATATATGTGTTTCCCTCAGTAGCCTTCCATGTCATTTCCACAAAGTCACTACTGAAACTTTAGCGTTCTTTAAAAAACATCTCAAAAGAAAGTTGTAAAGCCAAGAGTTTCAAAACTGATTTTTCATGTGGTACAGGAGCTGTTACTATGAAAGTGTCAAAAGCATGCATATATGCAAGCCTTTGCACATGCCCATAAGTGTGCTATGCTTTTTAGGAAAATAAAAGTCAGACTGTATCTCGCAGAGAATCTATAATGTAATATGATATGCCACATACCTTCTAGATATACAGAACAAATTCAGACGTTTTTGCTGCCAAGCCACAGGCGTAATGGATGTTATTATCTCCACCGAGAATTCAGTCATCTAGATGTAATCTATGGCTTGCTGCAGCTTTCAGGTGGAAACCTACTAATACTTTCCATAGTGCAGTTTGTAAACTCAAGGAATTATCCTGAGTAGTAGTTATTGTTACTGTTTTTGTTATTATTGTTATTGTTATTATTATTATTATAGAATATAATAAAAACAAAAGTACTTTTCTATTATTCCAGGAAAAGCCAACTGTATGTACCACTCTACCTATAACAAAGTACAACAGAAGAATATGCAGGCACAATGGTTATGGGTGAAACCAGGTTAATTGATCAAGTAGCCCATATGCACTGTCTGTAAAGAATATGTACTTTTTGATTAGTAATTGTTGCATAAGAATAGAAAAGAATGCAGCCTATTAAAATATTGCATATGTTATATTAAGTATGCATTTATTTATAATGTGAAATATTTGATCAGAGAAAATACTTTATTTATTTTGTCAATCCACTAATTTTTCTATTAATATAAGGTATAGATCAGAATTAGGAGCCCTTCACATTCAATTAAATGACTCCTACATGGCTAACTCCTTTTAAGTGAATGAGACTTGAGCATTCAAGGTTAAAGTGCCTTGCTTCTTTGTGGTCTCTGCAAATAATTCAAAAGGTCTTTTAATTTTATGCTTCTCAATGATGCCATTATCCTTTAACGAAATTATATATTTTGCTTCCATGCTTGGAAACATTTAACAACGCTTAATGTCAGACTTATCTTTTTCTTATTTTTTCTTTGCAGATTGATAAAATTATGAGTTCCATAGATGCTGGTATAATCACAGGACTGGGAGAGATTAGCAATGGTGTACCAAGTAAGTTCTTTTTGCTTTCAGATTGTTTAATTAATACATGTTTTGAGAGGTAGGACAATGGTAAAAATATCCATGTTTTGAAATAATTTCATTTTATCAACTGGAGTAAATCTGATGCTGATATTATCTTACCAACCTACAAGAAAGACTAAATAAGAATTTAAAATGTTATGGTTGTTACTTGATTAATGACATATTCATTAATCCTGTGTTTCTAGATGTTGAGCACTCGTTACCAGAGTCTCCATCTTAATTATGTGATTGGGGGCTGTAAATACAAAGGGAGAGCAGATTCTTGTCCTGATGGATTGTGTCATCTAAGCCACCTACTCATAACTTGTTCTAGATAGTTGACAGTTCTTTGATGAGGTTTCATGTAAGGTGCCCAATTCCTCCAAGATGCGTTTTGTTTACTCTTGGGAGCAAACTTGATTATATGTGCATGTTGGGTGTTCGTTAGTAAAGCAACAATTTTCTTCTGTAGTGAGGTTCTAGAAAAGAGAGGGAAAGAGAACAGGAATTATTAGGAATGTACGAAAAACGGCAAAGATCTCCAAGAAGAAAGTATTTCTGTTCCTTGTTCTTTTTCTACAACTGGCCAATGGTAAAAGGAATGATAATATGATGATATGGCGATCATTTGACAATCTTTAGGTAATACCAAGTCCTTAGGTATAGGAGCTGAGTATCCAAAGAACAAAGTAAGAAAAAACATGGAGTAAAATAACCGTTGCTGGGTTGAACATGAGTGATCTAGATCTTGCTTTGTTCAGCAAACTGTGTTACACCTCTTGGATTCCTGTTGATAATAATTTACACTTCCATAACATTTTCTAGCTTTTAATTGTTTTTAACTTTTGTATTGCACCCTTTAAACTTGCCTACTGTGGAGTGTTAGCCACCTTGAGTCCCCACAGGGCTTCTTTGCTTACGTCAGTAGCAAAAGGAAGAACAAGGAGACGATAGGGCCTCTGCGAGAAGATGGGATAATGCTGACAGAGGATAGGGAAAAGGCAGAACTATTTAATGCCTTCTTTGTCCCAGTCTTCTCAGAAATAGAAAACCAGCCTCAACCTCAGCAATATGGAGTGGATGAAGGATTGGGGGAAATCCAACCCCAAAGGGAAACAAGTCATCCAGGAATATCTGGCTGCTCTAAATGAATTCAAGTCTCCAGGGCCAGATCAACTACACCCAACAGTATTGAAGGAACTAGCGGAAGTTATTTCGGAACCACTAGCAATCATTTTTTAGAGTTCTTGGAGAACAGGAGAAGTCCCAACAGATTGGAGGGGGGCAAATGTGGTCCCTATCTTCAAGAAGGGAAAAAGGGACGACCCAAACAATTACCGTCTGGTTAACCTCACGTTGATACCAGGCATGATTCTCGAAAAGATTGTTAAGGAAGTGGTCTGCAAACACTTAGAAACAAATGCGGTCATTGCTAATAGTCAACACAGATTTATCAAACACAAACCATGCCAGACTAATCTGATCTCTTTTTTCGATAGAGTTACAAGCTGGGTAGATGCGGGGAGTACTGTGGATGTAGCCTATCTGGATTTCAGTAAGGCCTTCGACAAGGTCCCCCATGACCTTCTGGCAAACAAGCTAGTCAAATGTGGGCTAGGCAAAACTACGCTTAGGTGGATCTGTAATTGTTTAAGCAAACGAACCCAAAGGGTTCTCACCAATGCATCATCTTCATCTTAGAAAGAAGTCACGAGTGGAGTGCTGCAGGGTTCTGTCCTGGGCCCGGTTCTGTTCACCATCTCTATTAACGACTTAGATGAAGGGTTAGAAGGGATGATCATCAAGTTTGCAGACGATACCAAACTGGGAGGGATAGCTAACACTCCAGAAGACAGGAGCAGAATTCAAAACGGTCTTAACAGATTAGAGAGATGGGCCGAAACTAACAAAATGAAGTTCAACAGGGACAAATGCAAGATACTTCACTTAGGCAGAAAAAATTAAATGCAAAGATACAGAAAGGGGACGCCTGGCTCGACAGCAGTATGTGTGAAAAACATCTTGGAGTCCTCATACACAACAAGTTAAACATGAGCCTACAATGTGATGCAGCGGTGGAAAAAGTCAATGGGATTTTGGCCTACATAACTAGGGATATAGCGTCTAGATCCAGGGAAGTCATGTTCCCCTCTATTCTGCCTTGGTCAGACCACACCTGGAATACTGTGTCTAATTCTGGGCACCGCTGTTGAAGGGAGATGTTGACAAGCTGGAAAGCGTCCAGAGGAGGGTGACTAAAATGATTAAGGGTCTGGAGAACAAGCCCTATGAGGAGTGGCTTAAAGAGCTGGGCATGTTTATCCTGCAGAAGAGAAAGCTGAGAGGAGACATGTGGGAACAAGGGAGAGGGCCTTCTCTGCTGTGGCCCCCCGATTGTGGAACTCACTGCCCGGTGAGATTAGGCAAGCCCCCACACTAGCAGCCTTTAAGAAAGACCTGAAAACATGGCTTTTCCGTTGTGCCTTTGGAGAGTAATCACTACATACATCCCTTTTGCTGCTCTCCTTCAATATTTGTCCTCCAGATCGCACCGCCACTTTATGATCCTGTCCTCTGTGGTTTTTACTCCTACTTCCTTTCTCACCTCGAGTTTTAATCTAGTGTTCATGTGGCCCGCCCTTGGTTTTATTGTTCTTTGATCTTGTTTAATGTAGTGTATATTTTCTTTTATTGTGTTGTTTAATGTGCTATGATTTGTTGTTCTGTTATATTTTGTTATATTGTATTGTTCTGGGCATGGCCCCATGTAAGCCGCCCCGAGTCCCCAATGGGGAGATGGTGGCGGGGTATAAATAAAGTTTATTATTATTATTATTATTATTATTATTATTATTATTATTATGATAGCCATGTACAAATACGTGAAGGGAAGTCATAGGGAGGAGGGAGCAGGCTTGTTTGCTGCTGACCTGCAGACTAGGACGCAGAACAATGGCTTCAAAGGAAAGGAGATTCCACCTGAACATCAGGAAGAACTTCCTCACTGTGAGAGCTGTTCGTCAGTGGAACTCTCTGCCCCAGCATGTGGTGGAGGTTCCTTCTTTGGAGGCTTTTAAGCAGAGGCTGGATGGCCATCTGTCGGGGGTGCTTTGAATGAGATTTTCCTGCTTCTTGGCAGGGGGTTGGACTGGATGGCCCGTGAAGTCTCTTCCAACTCTGCAATTCTATGATTCTAACAACAACAACAACAACAACAACAACAACAACAACAACAATAATAACAACTCTGGCCAATAACAATATTAGAAATTATTTTAAAATATTTTGAGTATCAAGAACCCCAATGAGAAGCTTCCTGGGAATCTTCACAATTCAGGATGTATTCTGCATAAAATTCACATATTATTTTCCATAGAAAACAACATTTTCTGCATAGGAAACAGCTTTTTCTATGACAATAGTATTTCTGCATGGAACTAAATTGTAAATTGCGAATAGACTTAAAAAACGACATGATTTTTAAAGCCTGTCTTATAGTGGGAAGAAAATTGCTAAAATTACTCATTGCTTCCTTCAAGAAGAAAATTACTTCCAAATTACATCCCTGTGATTTTTGCAAGGATACATAGTAGCAGTTGGAGAAATACAGACAGTAATTGTTGTCATGTGAGAAAGCTCCCCTGTTAGCTGCCAAACAGCTCACAAGCCAAGAGGGAGGGTTTTTTTTTCTGAATAGCAACAATGTTCTCTGTCTTTCCCTATTGCCACTGGGCCAATAGCCATTTTACTTTCACTACAGCTTGTGTAATTCAACAGAATCTCAGTCATAGTGTGGCTTTCATATTGGGCTGAATGTTTCCATAAACGTATTAATATCGTAAGAATTTGAAAGTAAAGAATGAATAATCCACTCTTTGAACTCTAAATGGCTAGGAGCTAGGAATGGAAGCCCAAGGCAGAACATATGCACTGTGTTTCATGCTATTACATGAATAAAATCCACTGTTAAGGATTCAGGTTACTTCTTAAAATGGCTGGCTGTTTGTCCCTTGATCATTGATAGCCTACACAGTGCTTTTTTGGGCACATGATGCTAGGGGAAATGGAAGGAAAAAAGAAAGAGGGGCTGACTAAGGACAAGATAGATAAATGTCGCCCTTGAAGTGACTGACTCCACCTTGAAGGAGCTGGGGGTAGCCACGGCCGACAGGGAGCTCTGGCGTGGGCTGGTCCATGAGGTCACGAAGGGTCGGAAGCAATGGAACAAATGACCAACAACAAATCTGTAAAAAAACCCTTTCTCCATTGTTTTGGATTATTTTGATGATGAAAAGCAATACCAGCACAAAATTTGGAGGCATTCAATATACTCTTTTTCTTACATCAGTCTAGCACTGACAACAGCAATGGTATTCAAGCTGTATGTTTGTTTTAGTAACTGTGTGAAAGGTCAGTGCTTTCATAATGTTCATTATGGAACCAAGAGAGCAGCTCCATGCTTTAAATAAGAGGTTCTCAAACTTCTTCAGTCACAATGCTCTTTTTGAAGCAAAATTTTCTCATGGAGCCCCAAGAAATGTTTATATATTATATTATATATTACTAGCTGTGCCCGGCCACGCGTTGCTGTGGCGAAGTATGGTGGTATGGGAAATAAAGTATTGAGGAATTGGTGGTAGTTAAGGTCAAGGGTAAAGGTTTTCCCCAGACATTAAGTCCAGTCGTGTCTGACTCTGGAGGTTGGTGCTCATCTCCATTTCTAAGCCGAAGAGCCGGCGTTGTCTGTAGACTCCTTCAAGGTCATGTGGGATGACTGCATGGAGAGGCGTTACCTTCCCGCCGGAGCAGTACCTATTGATGCATTCACATTTGCATGTTTTCAAACTTCTGGGTTGGCAGAAGCTGGAGCTAACAGTGGGGGCTCTCTCTGCTCCCCCAATTCAAACCTGTGGCCTTTCAGTCCAGAAGTTCAGCAGCTCAGCGCTTTAACACGCTGCGCCATCAGGGGATATTATTTCCTAAAGGTTGTGAATATACAATATTTCTGATTGGTTTTTTTTGTTTGTTGGAGGCAAGTATGAATGCTGCAATTAGGAAAAATGATTAGGATGTAATGGCCTTGCAGCTTTAAAGCCTGGCTGTTTCCTCCCTGAGTGAATTTTTTGTTGGGAGGTGTTAGTTGGCCCTGATTGTTTCCTGTCTGGAATTCCCTTGTTTTCAGAGTGGTGTTGTTTGCGATATTTTATGTGCTTCTACTGTCTGTGGCCCTGAGAAAACAGAGGATTTTCCAGACTTTGATGATGGGAATACTTTGTTGGGAGGTGTTAGCTGGCCCTGATTGTTTCCTGTCTGGAATACCCTTGTTTTCAGAGTGATGTTGTTTGCGATATTTTATGTGCTTCTACTGTCTGTGGCCCTGAGAAAACAGGATTTGCCAGACTTTGATGATGGGAATACTTTGTTGGGAGGTGTTAGCTGGCCCTGATTGTTTCCTGTGTGGAATTCCCCTGTTTATTTACTGTCCTGATTTTAGAGATTATATTGTTCTGCATTATTCTATCCCAGTAATTATTTCATATTAAAGAAGAATCTCACTTATCCAACATTCGCTTATACAATGTTCTGGATTATCCAACGCAGTCTGCCTTTTCATAATCAATGTTTTTGTAGTCAGTGTTTTAAATTCATTGTGATATTTTAGCGGTAAATTTGTAAATACAGTACAGTAGAGTCTCACTTATCCAACATAAACGGGCCGGCAGAACGTTGGATAAGCGAATATGTTGGATAATGAGGAATTAAGGATAACCCAATTAAACATCAAATTAAGTTATGATTTTACAAATTAAGCACCAAAACATCATGTTAGACAACAAATTTGTCAGAAAAAGTACAGTAGAGTCTCACTTATCCAACACTCGCTTATCCAACGTTCTGGATTATCCAACGCATTTTTGTAGTCAATGTTTTCAATACATCGTGATATCTTGGTGCTAAATTCGTAAATACAGTAATTACTACATAGCATTACTGCGTATTGAACTACTTTTTCTGCCAAATTTGTTGTATAACCTGATATTTTGGTGCTTAATTTGTAAAATCATAACCTAATTTGATGTTTAGTAGGCTTTTCCTTAATGCCTCCTTATTATCCAACATATTCACTTATCCAACATTCTGCTGGCCCGTTTATGTTGGATAAGTGAGATTCTACTGTAGTTCAGTACACAGTAATGCTATATAGTAATTACTGTATTTATGAATTTAGCACCAAAATATCACGATATATTGAAAGCATTGACTACAAAAATGCGTTGAATAATCCAGAATGTTGGATAAGCGAGTGTTGGATAAGTGAGACTCTACTGTAAATACTACATAGCATTACTGTGCATGGAACTACTTTTTCTGTCAAATTTGTTGTATAATATGATGTTTTGGTGCTTAATTTGTATAACGATTACCTAATTTGATGTTTAATTGGCTTTTCCTGAATCCCTTCTTATTATCCAACATATTCACTTATCCTGCCGGCCTGTTTACGTTGGATAAGTGAGACTCTACTGTATATTTCTAATCTTATATTATCTGCTCAGAACTGGATTATCTGAGGCCCCTTCTTCACAGCTGTATAAAATGCACACTGAAGTGGATTATATGGTAGTGCGGAGTCAAGATAATCCAGTGCAAAGCAGATAATATAAGATTATAAATGGGTTATATAGCTGTGTAGAAGGGCCTTGAGTCTACACTGCCATATAATCCAGTGCAAATTAGATAATCTGTGGAAGAAGCCTAAGTGAGGCCTAAATCTGCCTGTCCCCTAACTGAAACTTGGCTGTCCCTTGGTTGCTAGGCAACCAAGTGGGCAGAGATTAGCCCTCTAAATTGGCAGCAATTGGATAAAAAAAATTATTGCTTTCCCTCTAATTAGGACTTTATTTTTCTTTTCTTTTTGTTGTATCAACCTTGAGGCGTGGATGATGGGTTGTGTTGTCAAATTTTGAGGTTGGGGGGGCCTGTACTTTTGTTGTTTTGTGAATTGCCGTGATGCCATCACTCTTTTATAGATATAGATATAATGTATATATATCAGGGATGGGCAACACATTGTGTTTTAAAATTTGATAAACAGGCCAGGCTAATGGCAAATGGATGGAAAGTATTTGTGTGAACTAACTGAAAAAAACATGAACGAATTCCTATGCACACTGCACATATCTGGTTTACAATGCAAATAAAATAGGAAAGAAAGAACAAAACAATATTTAAAATGAACAATTTTAACCAACATAAATTAACAGTAATTCAGTGGAAAACCCCAGGTGCCATCCAGTCCAACCTACTTCTGCGACACAGGGAAAAGCACAATGAAAGCACTCCCAATAGATGGCCTTCCAGCCTTTGTAATAATAATAATAATAATAATAATAATAATAATAATAATAATAATAATAATAATAATGGCAGAAATCCCAGGGGTCATCTAGTCCAACCCCATTCTGCCCGTCAGAAAAAGCACAGTCAAAGCACCCCCTGTGTGGTGGGAGAGAAATAGGATTTTGGAAGCAAGAAAGGCAAGGGGGAAAGGGTCTGTGAGGCGATGAAGGTGAGGAAAAAAGGCTTTTGGCGGCAAGGGAAGCGGGGTGAGGAGGAGGAGCAGGAAAGAGGAGAGAAATATTGGTGGGAGAGGAGGAGGAAACCTCAGAGCCCCTCAGTAGGTGGGCTTCACGGAGACCCAAGGACTCCGCAGAGCACTGTTTGAAAACCACTGCTTAAAATGATCTTAACTTTTTAGTCCCCAAGAGGAGTGCTGATGTTGAAGACTGAAGATAATATGGAACAGAAACTTTGTAATGGTGGAATTGCTGGAGATAGGGACTAGGTATTTTTGAAAGGGCAGCAATTCTATTCAGGTGTACATACTTGCCGGTCCTATTGGGATTAAGAGAAAGTAATATTGTCATTGTCAGAAAATGTCTGCTGTAAGGAAGCTGACAAAATGACAACAAGGTAAAAGTTAGAGTTAGTAAAAAAATTTAAAAAATGGATCATCATACATTTGCATTGTTTTTACATGAAATCCTTTCCATCAACCACAATAAAAGTAACCTCCATTCACTTTAAAGAAGATACTATTGAAACCATATGTGGAAAGAGAGCTAACATATGATTCAGTGGCAGTTTTAGCATGGAGATTTCTTGTAAAATTTGTGAGGATTGTATAGGAACAGTGCCTCAAACTCATACATTATTTTTTATATATTTTAGACCACTAAGAACCAAAGTTTAACTTTTGTTTAGGTCTAGCAGAAAAGAGGTAGATGGCTCTACCACATTAGGAAAAGGAAGCTGATTGTTCCAACCTGCTTATTTGTTGAATGTTGGCTTCTGAATGCTTATGTCCAGAAACTGAGGGAGTGGCTTGGATAACTGCATCTGCCAAGGTCTTTTGGACTTTCTGGAAGAAATTTGTTTGAGGAATAGATGCCTGGGGGTAGATTAATTGCAGCCACCTTTTTGCCTACTATTTTATTTTTGTTACTTCTGTATTTGCTTCCATTATGTGTAAAACTGCAAACATGGATCCTATAGGATCTTCACCAAAGTTCACCAATTGTGTGTTTGTGTGTCCACTATAACAGTTTGATAAAGTAACATTTCTCTGGTTTCAGTACTAGGCCCCGTATGGTTTGAGGGAAATCCCATGTCAAAATCATGCATATTTGTCAGAGTCACTGAAATGGCCAATTAATTTCTTTTAGAATATTACTAACTTGTGTTCTATAAGGCTAAAGGAAAGAAAATCACAAAACATTGTACTGGTGGCATTTTTATGAAAGTATGAACAAGATGATTACAAATACAGACTACCCAGTCTAATCATTTTCAAACATTGTTATTATTATTGTTGTTGTTGTTATTGACACAATGACATAGTATGACACAGCAAACAAGATAAATATGCTGGATTTCATTTCACAAAATCACAAGTCGAACACTTCCCAAGTGTCTAGGACTGTGTGATGTATTTTCGGATGATGTGCGCAGATCCCAGTAGGGTGGCCTTTTGCAGTTGGCAGATCGTTATTTTATCAATGTCTATTGTTTCCAAATGCTGGCTGAGATCTTTTGGCATGGCACCCAGTGTGCCCATCACCACCGAGACCACCTGCACTGGTTTCTGCCAGAGTCTTTGAAGTTCAATCTTG
Organism: Anolis carolinensis; assembly: GCF_035594765.1. Classification (NCBI taxonomy): domain Eukaryota; kingdom Metazoa; phylum Chordata; class Lepidosauria; order Squamata; family Anolidae; genus Anolis; species Anolis carolinensis. The sequence continues at coordinate 166,065,369 of NC_085845.1, read as the reverse complement.
AGGTCCTGATAGCGGCTGAGTTTTTCCTGTTGTTTTCCGTCAATGCGACTGTCACCTGGGATGGCGACATCAATGATCCAAACCTTTTTCTTTTCCACAACTGTGATGTCTGGTGTGTTGTGCTCCAGAACTTTGTCAGTCTGGATTCGGAAGTCCCACAGTATCTTTGCGTGCTCATTTTCCAGTACTTTTGCAGGTTTGTGATCCCACCAGTTCTTTGCTGCTGGGAGGTGGTACTTGAGGCATAAGTTCCAATGAATCATTTGGGCCACATAGTTGTGCCTCTGTTTGTAGTCTGTCTGTGCAATTTTCTTACAGCAGCTGAGGATATGATCAATGGTTTGTCGGATTATTATTATTATTATTATTATTATTATTATTATTATTATTATTATTATTATTATATTTATATCACTTTGTCCTTTTCTAAGAGTACAAAGTAGCTTACATTGTACTCTATTCCATGTTATCCTAAAAACAACCCCGTGAGGAACATAAGGCAAAGAATCAATTATAGTATTGAGCACTGCTAAGAAAAAAACTTTAAAAACTCTGTTATTAGCAAGATTGTGCTGCAGAGAATATAGATTGTGCTGCAGAGAATATGGCACAAAAACACTTATGTCGTCTCACTGTATTTTGGAAATTTGAATAAACACTGCCAGAGATTCCAAACAGAAAGTAGTAGTAGAGTTGATAGCAAACTCTTTGGGGGAAGGGGGAATGCACAGAAATGAAAATAAAAAATATGTTATGGCAACATGATGGAATAAAGTACTTCACAATTTTAACTCTTACAAAAACCAGGTGTAGATGCTATGTTTGTTGTGCATAGAAATTAGTTTTCCCTCTTCACTGCAGAATTTGAAGAAGAAACAAAGAAACTGATTAATCACATGAGATCCACATATTCAGATCAAATATATAATAGCTTGAAGGCACAAATTAATTTTTCCAGATTAAAAAAAGTGACTGCAGATTAATCACTGCAAAAAAAAAAATTCAGTGGGATTTCTTGGGATTCCTGGCAAAACTTCTTCCTCAAATCTTGGTCAGCTAAAAAGAGATGTAGAATCTTTAGTGACACGCTACGGTAGTGATCTGTCAATTTTTTCTGATCTTCAGATTGAAATATTATATATATTTCCTATCTATTAGAAATGGTGTGATGCATTTGGGATGACTGCAGATAACAATTTAAAAGTAATTTTAATAAGGACTCAGATGAAGTTGTTCCTATTGTTACTATAGCTCTCTGTCTTCATTTAACTCTGCCATTTCCTAATGTGAATTGTGAAAATGTTCCCTAAATTTCCCTTTATCAAAAATAAGTCATGATCCACAAGCTTACAACTGACCCTGTCATTGTTAACAGTTCTAGCCACAAAATACTATATTCTCAGAGAAATAATGCTTGATTATCTAATTTCTGAATTTGCTGACAAGACAAATAGAAAAAAAATCATCTTTTAAAATGCTCTGAACCTAAGTTATTACTGAGTAAATGTTAATATTTTTTTAACTCTGTTCATAAAATGTTAACATTCTGATGTCAAATAGATCTGTGTTTCTGAAATACTTATACTAAGTACATACATTTTTCCATCTGAAGGAAAACTAAACGATGCTAGTACTATGAGAAGGAAGCAGCAGGAAGGGAATCCAAAGTAACATCCTGCTCCAGAGGTCTGGAGCCAGATTAAATCCATTTTAATTATGCAGAACCTGTTATAAGTAGACCCTAATGTGGAAAAACAAAGTCTGTACTTTCTCTCCGTCTGATTGATAACTCCCTCTGACTATCTGTTTTTCTTTCTTATCCCTTTCCATCTGTCAGAGGTCCTGCAACTCTCTTTTCATTATTGTCCCCCTGTACTTTTCTGTTTCCACCATTACTTCATTCCCCCCACCAACAAACCACTGCTGCTCCTTTTTAGACCCCACTACTTAGCTTCCCTTTTGGACCACACACCATTTTTATGAATTCTCTTCCTCTCTTCTTTCCTTGACACTGCTTATAATAGAAAGCTGCTGACCCCAAACATAATATTACTGCAATATGGCAGGAATGAAAATTGGTTTGTTGTATAGTAGGAAGAGTTGCAGATTATAGGGGACAGGAAAAAAGTGTCTTTCTATATTTTTGCTTCCTGGTACGTTCTTGTACAATGCAGGGAGAAGGAGTGTTTGACTCCCCATCATGCATTCTTGCCCCTCAAATAATTACTATAAATTGATAGCAGTTTGAACAGACCACTTCCTTTTCAACCCTATTTTCCTGTAGTTATTGACTGGCATCCTAACATTTTGAGTTTCAATTGCTCTCAGCTATAGTCTTAATTGATAGAATCTGACAGTGTGCCTGACATACAGAGTTGATGTAACAATTACTGAGATAATGTATGTGAAGTGCATTCAGTACATAGTACAAGGCTGACTATTATAGAACTGCAGTATGGTTAATTTTTGCACTCAAGCTGGTACTGTGAATTTAATTTTCAAAACACAAGGGCATTGTAGGCTCTAAAATGTCCCAGAATTTCAATGGTTTTGGAGGACACTCTGCTATTCTCCTCAACCTCACTGCTGTTTGCAGTTGCTACTCAATTTTGGCAGTAATCGTGCGTGAAGGGGTGTGTGTGACTCCCAAAGCTTTGTGTTTTCACCCATCCCGGATATGCAGTTTTCCTTCAGAGAATAGTTGTAGATGACTTTGAGATCAGTTATATGATCTCAGCTCTTAATTGATGCTTACTTTGGAAGAGTCATATTCAGTTTTTAGATTTTTAGCACCTGTCTCACCTTTGGGTAACCTACTGAACTACACATGTAAGACTTCTCAGAGACTTGGAAAAAGAAACATTGCTGACCCGTTATTTTTTGTCTTTCGGGCTGTGTGGCCATGTTCCAGAAGTATTCTCTCCTGACGTTTTGCCCACATCTATGGCAGGCATCCTCAGAGGCTGTGAGCCATGCCTCACAGCCTCTGAGGATGCCTGCCATAGATGTGGGCAAAACGTCAGGAGAGAATACTTCTGGAACATGGCCACACAGCCCGAAAGACATACAACAACCCTGTGATCCCGGCCATGAAAGCCTTCGACAACACGTTATTTTGTGTGTGATCAGTTTTGCTTTTTTTCTGTTTCTGTTTCCATTTTTGAATCCCAGATGTTTGATCTCCGTAATTTATTTAAATTATTTCTCCAATTAATTTTACTAAAGATCAATCATTATTCTATAACATAGAAGTACAGATGGCTGATATTTCAGTGAACCTTTTCTAAAGACAGATGAATGTACATTACTAATCAAATGTAATGGCACAAGATGGTTGTTGAGTGAATTCTGCTTCTGTTAGGCTATCAACACAGAGAAAAATTCAGAATTTTATATGACTAATGCCATCTCTATTTTTTTGTTGTATTATTTCATTTTTTTTCGTGTCAGGAGCAACTGGAGTTGCTTCTGGAGTGAGAGAATTGGCCGTCTGCAAGGACGTTGCTCAGGGGACGCCCAGATGTTTTGATGTTTTACCATCCTTGTGGGAGGCTTCTCTCATGTCCTCGCATGGAGCTGGAGCTGATAGAGGGAGCTCATCCACGCTCTCCCCGGGTGGGATTCGAACCTGGCAGCTTTCAGGTCAGCAACCCAACCTTCAAGTCATGAGGCTTTTATCCCCTAGGTCACCGGAGGCTCCAATTATTATTTCATTAAAATAAGATACTCTAAAATATCAATTGCCTCTAAATTATTTCTAAAGATGTAACTGTTTGTCACTGAAATTCACCAGTATATCCCAAGTCCCTTTTTGTGTAAGAGAATTGGCAGTCTGCAAGGATTGCCCAGGGAACATCTGGATGTTTTTATCATCCTTGTGGGAGCTTTTCTCTTGTCCCCACATGAGAACTGGAGCTGACAGAAGGAGTTCATCCATGCTCTCGTCGGGTTGGGTTGCTGACCGGCAACCTTCAGGTCAGCAACCCAACCTTCAAGACAGCAGTCTTGCCGCCAGAAGGGTTTTACCCATTGCGCCACTGGGGGCTCTTTTCCACCAGTTTCTCAAGTTGCTCCTTGAGAAACCCAATATATGCCACCATAATAATAAATTAATAGCCAAAAATGTATCCATTCCGTATTTTGTATTGTATTTCCATTTATGCTACAAGTATACCTCAGTCAGTGAGGTAGATGTGTTCTTGGGTGTTATGTCTTAACAGAAAAGTCTGGTGCCAGAGAAAACATGGCAAAAATGCTAGGTTCATGTACTGCCAAAAGGGAGAGTGAAAGAGAAAAGAGAGAGAGTTCAATATGTTTCAGCAATATTTTTAGCTGGTAAGCCTTGCTTAGGTAAATAGAAACATTTTGAACCTTCTAGCGACCACTTGAAAGCTTCTTGTAAAATGCATCCAGAAATAATAGCTTTTCTTTCTCCAGTGGATATGGTTTCCATTTTGCTGGTTGATTGTATATCTCTACACTTTTTAAAATGTACTGGGGAAAGTGATGAGACAGGCTTGTCTCCTTTTCTACATATTCTCTATATTCACATGTGCATATTCAGGAATCCCGGAGACATATGCTGGTTACCTTGCCTATTGTAGAAAGGAATAGATCAGGGGTCCCCAAACTTTTGAAACAGGGAGCCAGTTCACAATCCTTCAGACCGTTGGAGGGCCGGACTATAGTTGGCCACCGAGCAATAATAATAATAATAATAACAATAATAATAATAATAATAATAATAATAATAATAATAATAATAAAGAGTGTTGGAAGAGAACCTTTGGGCCATTGAGTCCAATCCCCTTCTGTCTTTGTGCACCGAAAGCACAAGCAAAGCACCCCTGACAGATGGCCACCAGCCTCAATGTTATTATTATTATTATTATTATTATTATTATTAATAATAATAATAATAAAGAGGGTTGGAAGAGACCCCTTGGGTTATTTAGTCCAATCCCTTTCTGCCTTTGTGCACTGAAAGCACAAGCAAAGCACCCCTAACAGATGGCCATCCAACCTCAATGTTAATAATAATAATAATAATAATAATAATAATAATAATAATAATAATAATGTGATTTTGTGATACGAAATCCAGCATATCTATCTTGTTTGCTGTGTCATACAATATAATAATAATAATAATAATAATAATAATAATAATAATAATAATAATAATGGTTGTAAGAGAAGAAGAGACCCCTTGGGTCATTTAGTCGAAACCCCTTCTGCCCTTGTGCCATGGGGGCCAGATAAATAGCTTCGATGGGCCGCATCCGGCCCCCGGGCCTTAGTTTGGGGACCCCTGGAATAGATAGTTAAAGTATGATTAGCTGGAGTAGAATTCCATTCTTTCCCAGATAAAGTTTTCTTGCATTGGTTACTTGTAGGCATACTGCTGCAACCTGACACTAAAGGTCTGTCTTTCTCTTGCCTTTCTTCACCATATTCCTAGAGCTGATGCTGGCAAAAACCAAAAACAACCCCCCCTTCCAGCTAGACAGGAAGTAAGAAGAAAAGGGGTGGGGTGGATGCAAAATACTTTGTAAAAAGTAACTTCATTATGAGAGACCTAATAATTGAGATATGCCAGTATTTTCAGAAAATACAATAGGTGCATTGCATTTCTTTAAAATAAGAGTAATAGTTCTGATAATTCCAGTATGTAAGCAAGTAATTACTTTTATACAGGTATCTCACTGAAGTGAATGTGTTATTGGTGACATTTAATAGTGGTATAAAATAGAGAAAGTAGCAGCAATCACTGAAGAGTTACATAGTGGTAGGAAGGGAACCAACATGTAGAAAAAGGAATTGGTTGGGCTCTAAATGGAGAAGGTGACGAATTGCTAATAGAAGATAGCAAAAAGGCAGAGCTGCTCAAAATCTTCTTTGTCTCAATATTCTCCCAAACTGAGATTGGTGTTCAACCTGACCAGTATGAAGCTGAAGAGATAATAGAGGAAATGCAACCCAAAATAGGTAAAAATGTAGTCCAGGAATATCTGGCTACTCTAAATGAATTCAGGTCTCCTGGGCCAGATGAACCACGTCTAAGAATATTGAAGAAACCAGCAGAAATCATTTCAGAATTACTGGCAATAATCTCTGAAAATTCTTGGAGAACAGGAGAAGTCCCAGCAGACTTGAAGAGGGCAAATGTCCCTCCCTATCTTTAAGAAGAGAAAAAAGAGGACCTCAACAATTACCCTCCAGTCAACCTGACATCAATACCAGGAAAGATTATGGAGCAGATCATTGGAAGGCAGTCTGCAATCACTTAGAACGGAATGCTGCAATTACTAAAAGGCAGCATGGATTTCTCAAAAACAAGTCATGCCAGACTAATCTTATCTCTCTTTTTTTGGCTAGAGTTACAAGTTTGGTAGATGTAGGGAATTCTGTGGATGGATCATATCTTGATTTCAGTAAGATCTTCAACAAAGTCATCCATGACCTTCTTGCAAGCAAACTAATCAAATGTGGGCCAAACAAAGCTACTATTAGGTGGATCTGTAACTGGTTAAGTGACCAAACCCAAGGATGCTCACCAGTGCATCACCAGTGGTTCCACTTCATCCTGGAAAGAAGGGACTAATTACTAATAACTAGTGCTGCAGGGTTCTGTCCTGGGCCCAGTTCTATTCGGCATCACTATTAACGACTTGGATGAAGGTTTAGAGGCATGCTTATCAAGTTTGCAGATGACACCAAATTAGGAGGGATAGCTAATGCTCCAGATTAGCTATCCTTAACAGATTAGAGAGTTGGGCCAAAATTAACAAAATGAGTTCAACAAGGATAAATGTAAGATACTACACTGAGGCAGGAAAAAATGAAATGGATGGGTGATGCCTGGCTCAACAATGGTACAAGTGAAAAAGATCTTGGAGTCTTCATGGACAACAAGTTGAACATGAGCCAGCAGTATGATGGGCTGCATCAAAAGGAGTATAGCGTCTAGATCGAGGGAAGTCATGGTGCCTTTGTATTCTGCTTTGGTTAGACCTCACCTGGAATACTGTGTCCAGTTCTGGGCACCACAGTTCAAAAGAGATATTAACAAGTTGGAAGGTGTCCAGAGAAGGATGACTAAAATGATCAAAGGTCTGGAGACCATGCCCTATGAGGAGCGTCTCAAAGAGCTGGGTATGTTTAGCCTGCAGAAGAGAAGGTTGAGAGGAGACATGATAGCCAATGCCATGTATAAATATGTGAAAGGGTGTCATAAGAAAGAGGGAGCAAGCTTGTTTTCTGGTGCCCTAGGAACTAGGACTCAGAGAAATTATTAAATTACAGGAAAGGAGATTCCAGCTGAACATTAGAAAGATCTTCCTGACCGTAAGAGCTATTCAGCACTGGAACTCTGCCTTGGAGTATGGTTGAAGCGACTTCCTTGGAAGCTTTTAAACAGAGGCTAGATGGCCATCTGTCGGGTATTTTGATCTGCTTTTCCTGCATGGCAGGGGGTTGGACTAGATGGCCTATGTGGTCTCTTCCAACTCTATTATTCTATGATTCTATGTTTAATGGGTGAAGAATAAAGGCTATAGTGTCAGCAAAAGTTAACTGGAACCAGCCCCAGGAATTTGAAGCTGGATAGCATCAATTTGTTAGTTAGTCTACTGCATCTTTAGATAGAGGTCCTAAATGCTTGTTGCCATATATTTTTCTAAATGATCTATATGTATCACAGCAATCAGAAGTTTGACAGATTCTGGTCTGAAAATCTTCAATTGTTGGATTTTACTTATTCTGTTAATATTCACAAACACAATCACACACACACACACTTCTTCACCAACAAATAAATGGAGGTGAGAACCATAAAATACAGTTGGTAGCCAAATGAACAAAGGAGGAGAATGACTGTAGTCAGAGGCACTGCCTAAGTATTTTTAAAATCTTATTTCTAAGTAGAAATATTCAGAGTAAGTGTCAAATGGATCACCTTTTTATTCTTCTGAGTAGAATAAAAGTTGTGACAGTCTGGCATTAAAATAAATTGAGACTGGTTGGTGATGATAGTCTAGCTTCAGTTTATGCTTTTTATCTTGCAGTCATAGATGGTACAATGAGGATTATTTATATAAAAGTTCAGTAGTTGTCTTACTACAGAGTACAAAAGTATTGATTTTGTCATATATTGCTTCAAAGTCGCCACCCTTTAACAACAAAAAGGACTTAAAGGAAGATCCCACTCTGAATGGTTGAAATATTAGCAAATCTAATTCTATTCATTTAGCTTCTAAAATTGGGGGTTTCACTCTCACTGCAGGTGTCAAATTAGGATGCCAAAAGAAGGAAGATTTTGTTTAGCAACTGCTTTTGTGAATTGATTGTTACATTTTTATTTTATGCCCTTCAAATGCATTGTCTGGGCAGTTTACAAAGAAATATTTAAAAGATATTGAAATAAATAGTAGAGCACTTCATCAAATAAACATGCTATAAAATTTAAATAGTTTCAAAGCTTGGAAAATAAAAGTTATTCTCTTTAAATCAGAAAGATATGAGAAAGGGCTAAGGTGACTATCACACCCCAAGTGTCGGAACACAGGCGCCTTAAAGAGCCACACACACAATACTCAGTTTTAACAAAAGATGTATTGCAACTCAAACACATGCTCAGAGACACTTGACCGCAATGTCTCTGACCAAAACTCAAAATATTAGCCCAAACTGGGCTCAAAAGGAATAACGGAAAATAATCCGGATTAAATGGGTGGATAATCAGGATTAAAAATGCAGTCAATGGAATTGGCAGCAAACAACGCTGAAACAGACTTCCTAGAAGGCATCGCTGTACTCAGGAAGTAAACAAAACTAGTCAAAGTTCAAAAAAGCAGCAGAACAGAAGAAACAAACTAACGACGTCCTCAAGGTGTTTACACAAGCCACAGTCGAGTCAAACCAGGAGCCAGGAACAGGGGAAAGCTGCATTCACGATAGCCAATCCAAAGGTAGTTTTCCAAAGAGGGTAAACAGAGCCAAAGTGAAGTCAAACTGAAACCAGGAAGGGAGAAAGCTGCAACCGCGATAAGCCAATCCAAGCGTCGTTACTGGAGGTCATCAAACAGAGCCGAAGTCGCCAGTCCAAAGGTCCAGAAAGGGAGAAAAGCACATTCACGGTAGTCCAGTCCAAATCCAAGAATCACAGGAACCAGGAACACCAAGCTGTAGAGCCAGGACCCAAAGCCCAACAGGAAAAACAGGCAGGGACAAACCTACGCCAAAACGACACTGTGCCTTCTGCAAAGGATTCCCATTTCAGACCCTACTTTTAAATTTACACATCACTATCTGAAGATGAACTGGGCTCTACCCCATTGTCATCTCCCACAGCTGTTCCTGTCATCACACGTGAATCCCGGTTCTCGTCCCTCCAGCTCCTCCATCTTCTATCAAGATTTAGGTTTCCCCATGGCCCTGGTGTATCAGCAGTTTGTCAATCCTCCTGTCCCGAAGACCCCACAAACGCATCACTAGCAGTTGGCTCTGTGCCCATATCCCTTATTTCTTGTACCCTAGTCCAGTCCAATGTGCCCTCCCCATTTTCATCACTCTCAGACCCATCATACCCAGAGAAACCCAAAAATGACTTCTCCTCTGTGAGAGCAGTAAATATATCCCGGAGCTTCTTCCTCTCCTGTTCTTCATCTGATTTCTGCTCCCGAGTAACCCTCTTAGTTCCTCTATTCACATCTATCCCATCTCCTCCCTCAATCATTGATTCCTCATCACTTGAAAACCCTTCAAACGTGTCTTCCTCAGAAGGTGCCATAAGTATCTCCCAGATCAGTTTCCTTTGCCGTTCTTCATCTGGCACCTGCTCAAGATTACCCTTTTTCCTCCTACTAGTACTTCTACTACCGTTGGTAATATTGCCAGCAGACTCAACTACAACACCAAGGCTATATATATATATACGCAGTTAGCAAAACAAGTCAGTAAGAGTATTAATCCTTAATATGAAGTCTTTAGCAATTCAAAACAAGTTCAGCAATGTCCTTTTTATAATCCACCCGTGAAACTCGATAGTTTCACAGCAAAGTCAAGGATAGTTCTTCAGAAAGAGCCAAGAACCAAGCGCTACAAACTGCAGTAGTAATCCACTTGGAGAGTCCCGTCTCTGAACAAGGGAAGCGAAGTAAACAAGGCAAAGTCAGTCTCGACTCAGGAACAAGGAAAGCAAGGTAACAAGGCGAGGTCTACTCATGAGTCACGGCATGGCTTGCATGGAACTGGGAACCTGGTACAGTTTCCAGACAGGACACCTTTAAGAAGATCCCAAGGTTGCGAGATTAAGGGAGTGCAGGACCCACAAAACTTCACACAGGAACAGTTAGTCATCATCGAGCCTAAGAGCTAACCTCTTGCTTCTTCGAACCTCCTCCTTTTTGCTCCTATCTCTTGTAAAACACTCCCTTGTAAAACACTCCCTCCGATTGAAAAACCGATCTTCGCCCAAAACAACACCATCTGGTGTAGGCAAGATTGACGAGGCATCGGAATGTTCTCCAATTAGTGGATCCTCTGGCGTTACAACATCAGGCAGCTGCAAGGCCAAGGGGCCTCGTTCCGGGCCTGGAATGTCTCCTGGATCTGTAGCATAGTCTGTTTCCAAATCCAACTCCTGGTGAAATATAGGCCGAGATGGCTGAGCCACAACAGTGACCCTGTTTGAGAGAGCATTTCAAAGTTTGGGATCTAGCACTGAAAACAAATCTTCTAGATAACTGTCTACAATCCCTCAGGTGACAGGAACCCCAGAGAAGGACATCTGTTGAGGACAGGGAGCCATGTATACAGACAGACACTGCTTAGTTTATGTTCAATGCAGAACTCTTCCAAATGTATTACTGTTCTTAGAATTTCATAGATGGTTGGTTCCACTGCACACATTTTTGTTGGTTTGTTCCCATTTGTATATGTGTTACACACACAATCACACAGTCACAAAGAGTGTCTAATTGAAGGTAACATGTAATGTACTTGTCAAAGCTATAACAAAGCTATAATTCTGCAGCACAGTTCTTTGAAGTTGAAAGAAGGAAATACGTTAGATGCAATGCTCTTTGAACAGTAGCAAAAAGAGGTTGGTAGATGGGTATTTTTATTGCAATGAAATAAATTAAAATATCTCAGAGCTAGGATAAACACTTTCAGAAAGAAAAGCAACAAACATATTTTTGTAAACTCTATTTTCTTTTAAACTCTGTCTAATTTGTTATTGGGTTATAATGTGATGCTTTTGCTTTGTATAAATTTATAGATAAGAAGGATCTCATTATTGTGTGTTATGAGTCACACAGCACCAATAAAGTTGGTGATAGGCAAGAAATTAGTGTAATAACTATATTTGGCCATATTGAGAAGTGTTCAAATGCATTGCCCTATATTCTTGACTTTGATCCTACAAGATGAACGTTAGTGGATTCTCAAGATGATAGCTGAGAGTGTTGTCACCTACTCCCACAGCTAATTGTACTGTTTATTGCCTTTTCTAACAGCCAGAGTTTCATCTCTTACCCATTAAGGAAAATGAGATAGACCTCAACCCAAATAAACTCAAGATTTTTAAAAAGGAGGAAGTACTTTTATATTGGCCATTTCTTTATTTGATGACGTATGGTTGTAACCTTAAGTTGATTTTCCTTCAAAGCTGTTAATGTCCTCCCGCTGTAAGGATAGAAGCCAAATAAAAAATATTTAATTAAGACACAATTTTAATTGGAAATGCAGACATAATGATACAAGGATCCCTTTCACAATTATTTGTTATACATATAGGAAACATACATTATTTCTAGTTTATTTAATTAGCTTGGAATGTGATAATATAATGTAACTATTTTCAAACAGAGATGCTGAGAACATTAAGGAGAAATGATGCACTTTGTTTTTCATAATCTGAAAAATCGCCAGAACCGGTTTTCACCATATTTCTATTTTTATCACTGATCTTTATATTGAGTGACCTTTACATTAAGGTTGACCTTTATAGTGATTCATAATGCAAAAACTGGAAGTCAGCATATGGACTCAGTACCAGTACTAGGAAATAAATATGGAAATATATTCAAGGGGAGCCATGCAGCAAAATTTGAAATGATACAAAATTCACAAAGCTGCAATATCTATATTTGGCCATCTTCAAAGCATAAAATATATTCTGTAAGATTTTGAAGCTTCACTGGCTTCTTTATCAGTTGAAGACGTTAAAAATTATACAGGGTTAGGGGGAGGATAACAATGTTTATCCTGGGTTCTGACTGAGATATTACTCTGTTGTTAGTTAAGATGGCATTGAGGGATTTCAAGGCAGACAGAGGCCACTCCCCTTCTATGAAAATAGTCACACAGAGTTAAATGACATTTAATCCAGCCTTTTGTCCAGACATCTTATTTATATTACAACTGTATATCACACTATGTTTCTCAATATTACATATTATCAAATAATGTGGATTGTGGAATACCGAGCTTTGTCTATATGTGATTGCTGACCATTCCATGAAAAGGTATTCTTTCTGTGACTCCTGCAAAGTCAAGTAAATCAAGCTTTCTTTATTGGAGGTTATACCCAGGTAAATGGACAGAAAAATGCAACCCTTGTCAGATAAAAGAAAATAGACAAAATCCAGTCTTCACAATTAGAGCATATTCATTAAAATTAATGAGAGTTAAATAAGTGGTGACTTCACCAGTTCCATTAGTTTCACCAAGTTTTCTCTACTTGGAACTAACATTAGCTTTAGCCTTATCTGAATCCAAACACTTCTTACAAATATGCTGAGTTAATTCTAATTTATATACTATACACGGATAATAAGGAGCAAAGTCACCTAAGAGGCGTATATATCAAGACATTCCTGAGGAGGTAGCAGACGAGATGTGAAAATGTAGAATAAAAATATTAGAATCATAGAATCATAGAATCATAGAATAGTAGTTGGAAGAGACCTCATGGGCCATCTAGTCCAACCCCCCGCTAAGAAGCAGGAAATCGCATTCAAAGCACCCCCGACAGATGGCCATCCAGCCTTTGCTTAAAAGCCTCCAAAGAAGGAGCCTCCACCACAGTCCGGGGGAGAGAGTTCCACTGTCGAACAGCCCTCACAGTGAGGAAGTTCTTCCTGATGTTCAGGTGGAATCTCCTTTCCTGTAGTTTGAAGCCATTGTTCCGTGTCCTAGTCTGCAGGGCAGCAGAAAATAAGCCTGCTCCCTCCTCCCTATGACTTCCCTTCACGTATTTGTACATGGCTATCATGTCTCCTCTCAGCCTTCTCTTCTGCAGGCTAAACATGCCCAGCTCTTTAGGCCGCTCCTCATAGGGCTTGTTCTCCAGACCCTTGATCATTTTAGTCTCCCTCCTCTGGAAGCTTTCCAGCTTGTCAACATCTCCCTTCAACTGCGGTGCCCAAAATTGGACACAGTATTCCAGGTGTGGTCTGACCAAGGCAGAATAGAGGGGTAGCATGACTTCCCTGGATCTAGACGCTATTCCCCTATTGATGCAGGCCAGAATCCCATTGGTTTTTTTAGCTGCCGCATCACATTGTTGGCTCATGTTTAACTTGTTGTCCACGAGGACTCCAAGGTCTTTTTTGCACACACTGCTGTCAAGCCAGGCGTCCCCCATTCTGTATCTTTGATTTGGCCAGAATTCTTTATAATGGTCTATACATGTAACTTTACATAAACTTAGCTATGTAGCAAAGATGCTAAGAAACCCTATGAATGAACTGTGAAGTTCTGTAACAGGACATCACCAAGAGTATCCCAATACATATCAGACAAATAGGCAGCCCTACTAGTGTCCTGATGTACAGCATTCACGCTGCAGGTTCTGCTATGGAGTAACATAACAGCAGCCCCTTATGGATACAGACATTACAGAGCTATCAAATTCTAATTCCTGCAGATGTAAGTCCACTTTTGAAAATGTAAGTTCCCAGCATGATTCTGGCTACTAACAGTATTTGCTCAGCTATATTAAACATATATGATATTCAAGATATTTACACAAGTAATTTTAAGGGATTAGGAATATAATCTTAATATGGCTGTGCAGAAATTTGGAAAAGAAAATTAATAACAGGAAGTGGTGAAATAGAAGGCAGTGAGTAATATCTCACCCTCTGGGAAATGCCAAAGGTAGGTAGTGGTAGTTGAGATTAACTTGATATACTAGTGTCTATTGGGAATGAAAATATAAAGTTTCTACTGTGAATCCTGTTTTGCAGTGCTTGGGATTTTTTGGTGCTGCATTGTTGGTCGTTTTCGTTTCATAACAAGCTTTTTACTGAGTTATTCAGTCTCCTTCCTATTTAGAATCTGTACCAGTGCCTGGGGAGGACATTATGATTATTTGCATATTGAATGGGAGAGATATACTTGTACATCTGTTTTTCTGAAAATATCTGTTGCATATTTCTCATCCTTAGGCCTTAGATGGAAGTCATTTGAAGTACACAGTGTCTAAAATGAGATTCTTTCCTAGAGGCTGAGCCTAAGTGATAATGCAAATGTGTATAGAGAAATTTGGAACAGTTGGCATCCTTATTTCAGACTAACAGTGCTTTATCATAGGCCAGCAAGGTCAGAGCAATGAGGAATGAAACAAGATACCTTTCCAGATTGTTCTTTCAATAATACTACTTAGTGAAATATGAAGTTTGGATAGACTTTTTATAGCTAGAGTTTTTCTCAAAATAAAATTCCGTATGTAGGCTAATTTATGAAGTTATTTTTTTAATGTCCCTTTTTGTAGTCTTTCTAAAAGATGTCTTAAAATACTAAGAAGACCTTTTGAATCATATCCTGCATTTAAAATTTAAAAGTAACTAGTGTAAATTACAAATGAGTGCTAATATTTCCATAGAAAGATGCTGACTTCACATTCCCACTTTGATAGTACTGGAAACACTCCACAGAAAAATGACATCTGGATTTTTTTTTCATATGTGCATTTGTAGCCTCAATGCACAGTCCTCATATTCTCCCATTTGAACATGCATAAAAATGGGGCACTGGGAGCAACAAAATATCACTCTTTAGTGAACTATCGATTAAATCAGTTACTTGCTCTGCTTTAATATATTTCAGTGTGTTTGGTTTTTTATACATTTATAATGACAGAATTCTTTATCTCACTCAAAAATTGATAAGTAGAGTTTTATCAACTCTAACCTAAATCCAGTATAACATTAACTGAGAGAAATAGCTAGAGAGTTCTCTTGTGTGTGTTTTTTTCAGTTGAACAAATGGTAATTCGTTCTTGTTACATCTAAGCAAGCTATGTGTTGTGCAGTTAGTTGTGCTACTACTTGTAAATGTGGTCATGCAACAGTTGTGTAACTGCATATACTACCAGTTGAACGACTAGTGCACAATTGACAGTTGTGACATCTGACCTCAGCTGGGTTCAGTGCTTTCTGGATGCAGCTGAACTATAACTCCCAGAATCAAAGTCCATTCCCACTAACCCCTGCAGTATGTTCAGTTGGTCATATGACTTCTCTGTGCCATGTTTGGTCCCAGTCCATTGTCAATGGGGGTCACAGTATCAGTGAAGATACTCAACTCCCGTTATCCGTGGCATGTTTGGTCCAGATCCATCGTTGGTTGGGTTCACAATGCTCTCTGGATGTAGGTTAAGTACAAATCATGGTGAATTCTCCCCAAACCTCTTGTTCAGTTGGTGATCAATTCCTCTTTTAACTGTGTGTCATAGGCAAGGGTAAGAAAGGGTTAAGGGAAAGGCAGTAGGCGGGGTCATGCAAATTAAGGAACCCTGGGATGTCTATTCTGGACGAAAAACAGAACATCTAGGATGAAATTGTCTCCGAAATTGTCCCCGCATGAAAGCCTTCACTTGGGTAGGATGGTGTTTGTGGAGAACACTGGCAGGGTTTGGGCTTCATGTTCATGGCACTCACTATAACCATGTCGCTGGAGGGAGGACCATTGTTGTCTCCTGCTCAGTGGGAACTATAGCTGTTTGTGGAGGTGGGAGGCTATCTGTGTGTATGTGGACTTCTCCTCCACATACACACATACACATTTTTCACTTTTATTATGTGTATAGATTTGGAAGAAGGGAAGTGATCCTTGGTAACATGTGTATGTGTGTGTATGAATGTGTAGTGTTCTTGAAGAAGGAATGGGAATAGCCTCTACGCAATTTGGGTGGTTTACATCTTCAAAAGTGGACTTATGTCTGTAGAAATTAGAATTGGGCAGCTCTGTGACATCCATGGTGGTGGTGTCACATTGCAACAGCCCCAATCTATGCCTCTCATTCTGGGTCAAAAACATTGTTCTCACTTCACTATTGATAAGTTTGGCCAAAAAACATAAGGTTGAGAAAAGAAAAAAAAACATTGGCTAACACAAATGGAGAGACAAGCTTAGAAGCAAGTCATAAAATTATTGTGATAGGAATGAAAAAGGAATAATCTCACAAAGCTTCTGAATGACTGAATTTTCCCAAGTTTACATGTGATGGTGTGAAACAGACAGTATATTTAAAGAAAAGACTATTACTCGGTGGCAGAATAAATCCCTTGCCTCCAAAATTTCCCAGATTTCAGTTCTTGAAATCTCTAAGCAGGGAAAGATGTCTCTCTGAGACCTTGGGGAGCCATTACCTGTCCATGTGAATAGATAATAGTGAACTGAATTAACTAATAGTTTGACTGGGTATATATTTGTTGGCTGCTAGTACACTTCTCGATGGATTGCCACCTTGTCATTGTGAAGTGGCTTGTGTGTTCCAGTAACTTATGAGCAAAGTCGTTGGAGTCATGCACTCCCAGAGGGATCTCCCAAGTTGGCAGAATCACGGGAGAAACCAGACCAAGCACAATCTGAAGACCTCAACAGCAAAGCAAGCAGATAATAACATAGTACATGTCACAATGGATGTGACGGCGGATGAAGGCTGCAACAGATGAGAGGCCAGCAGTTCTTGGGTTAACCATACCATTGGATCAGAACCTTTCTCTGTGAAAACTGTGTGTTGATCAGGTATGCACTGATCTCCACACATAAAACAAATTCATGCAAAGGTGTTTTCCAAGACATACTAAAAACAAAAAACTCCCAAAAGGTTAGAATCCTTAGAACTTGGATATTTGAATGATCCTAACTCAATATGTCCAGTAGAATGCCTCCTTTATTTATTACCAGAAGCAGGAAGTTACTTGCCCTCTTGACAGTAGTATCCCTGTTGTGCTCTGCTTGGCAAGGTTGGCCTGGTACTTACTAGAGTTGTGCACATATTTGTTTTCAAAAACAGTCTTCAGGTGGTCCAACTGGTTTGGATGCCCGTAACAGCATTGGTTCCACCACCATTTTTTTTTTTGGCCACAACAGAACAGTGGCTGCTGAAAAACGGCAGCCTGCTCTGCCCTGAATGTGCCCAACGGACAGAGAAAGAAACCATCTCTACCGAGAGAAGCTCCCATCACTTCTCAGGACTGAGGTGAAAGAACTTCCTCTTGTCACTCCCATGAAAAGGAGCTGGGAAAGAGGGGATTGACTCCCCTCTTGCTAGCCACAAACCCAGAAGTCATCCCCCCTCCCCGCCTCAGCCCTCCTCACGTTTCACAGGGCAGGCCAGCCTCCCCACCATGCTAATTGTTGCTGAGGGTCAGTTGGGGTGGAGGTCTGCGCTCCTGGCGCCGGCACACCCCCCCCCCCTTCGTCATCACCCATAAGAGCAACAACTGCAGCTGAAGGAGCGCCACAAGTTGCACAGCCAGTCAGTCAGGCAGGTCTCAATGAAGGACAAACTATGCCTAAAATGATGGGAATTGCCGCCAATAGGCCGAATCGAGAACAAAACTTTCAGCTTCCTGGATCAAAAACAGATTTCTGTCCTCCCATATTTGGGAGGCTCCCAAAAAAATGGATTGGGGCCCCCATCGAAATCCGGGACACTGAAATGGATCATGGTTTACCCAAATCGCACAGCCCTAGTACTTATTTTTTTTTGGTATCAGGCAAAGATTATTTTAATAATGATAGCTGTTTTATACTATATTTATGACTTTATGGTTTTTAACTTTACATGTAGTGCTTTTATTTTCTTTATATACATTCACAATAAAACAAAAGAGCTGGATTTTATAAATAAATAAATAAATAAATCATTCTATTGACAGATCCAGCATATGTGATTACTCCTTCTCCATATTTAGTTCTGAAATTTCTGAGTACAGGCAATTCTATTTTTTTATGACTGGAAAACATCTGTTTATCTAAGCTAGAATTGGTCCACTTTTCTTTCTAACCAGGTTTGTAAAACTGGGAAATGTGCCCAGGATTTTTGGCACCATACAGGTCTGATTTTGTTTTATTTATTGATGGTCTTCATGTGTAACCCTATACAGTATCTGATCAGTTTAAGACTCACCGTGTCCTCAAACCTCCGCAGGGGTGGTGGGCCCATTAAGATGGTCCGCCCCAGGAGACTTATGGATCCTGAGGGACTCCTGACGTCTCTTGGGGTTCTGTCTGCTATGGAGGCTGACGATCTTGTCGATGCCTTGGTCGCTCGTTACAATACCGAGTTGTCCAGGGCTATTGACATGATAGCTCCCGAACGTCCCCTCTCGCTGCGTGGAGTTGCCCCGGCTCCCTGGTTCACCGGGGAGCTGGCGGAGATGAAACGTGAGAGAAGGAGACTAGAGTGGCGCTGGCGGAGAACTCGCGACGTTTCTGACTGAGCACGGTCTAAAGCCGCTATTAGGGCTTATTCCGCGGCGTTGCAGGCAGCCAGGAAGGTTTTCACGACTGCCCGCATCGCGTCTGCAACAAATAGATCATCTGAGTTGTTCCGAGTTGTTGGGGAGCTCCTCCACCCTTCTCAGGGTGGGGGGGCACCTGACTCCTCGGCAACTCGGTGTAGCGAGTTCGCTCACCATTTTGCAGACAAAGTCGCTCAGATTCGTTCCGACTTGGACGCCAGTCTTGAAGCATTGCCAGGTGAGGTAACCGAGGCATCTGTCTGTTCGATCTTGTGGGATTCGTTTCAGTTTGTGCAACCTGATGATGTGGACAAGATTCTTGGAGCGGTGAGGGCGACTACCTGTGCCCTAGATCCTTGCCCATCTTGGCTTTTAAAACAGGCCAGTGGTGGGTTAGTTGATTGGTTTGTGGCAATAATTAATGCCTCTTTGGGGCAGGGCAAATTTCCATCCAGCCTAAAACAAGCCGTGGTAAGGCCTATTTTGAAGAAGGCCTCATTAGATCCGACCAATCCTTGTAACTACAGGCCAATTTCTAACCTACCATTCTTGGGCAAGGTCTTGGAGCGGGTGGTTGCCTCTCAGCTCCAGGGATTCTTGGAAGATACAGATTTTCTGGACCAATCACAGTCTGGCTTCAGGCCTGGGTTCAGTACCGAGACGGCTTTGGTCGCCTTGGTGGATGACCTCCGCAGGGAGCTGGACAGGGGGAGTGTGACCCTGCTGGTTCTCTTGGACATCTCAGCGGCTTTCGATACCATCAACCATGGTATCCTTCTGGGGCGGCTCTCTGGGATGGGCCTTGGGGGTACTGCACTCCAGTGGCTCCAGTCCTTTCTGGAGGGTCGTTCCCAGTTGGTGAAGCTGGGGGACACCTGCTCGGACCCCTGGCCATTGACCTGTGGGGTCCCGCAAGGTTCTATTTTGTCCCCCATGCTTTTTAACATCTACATGAAACCGCTGGGAGAGGTCATCCAGAGTTTTGGAGTGCGGTGCCATCTCTACGCGGATGACACCCAACTCTACTACTCTTTTCCACCTAAATCCAAGGAAGCCCCTCAGATTCTGGACCAGTGTCTGGCCGCTGTGTTGGCCTGGATGAGGGTGAACAAACTGAGACTTAATCCCGACAAGACAGAGGTCCTCCAGGTCAGTCGTACGTCTGATCGGGGTATTGGGTGGCAACCTGTGCTTGACGGGGTCGCACTCCCCCTGAAGGCGCAGGTCTGCAGCTTGGGGGTCCTCCTGGATTCGGGGCTGACACTTGAGGCTCAGGTGTCGGCCGTGGCTGGGAGGGCCTTTGCACAACTAAAACTTGTGCGCCAGCTGCGACCGTACCTCGAGAAGTCTGATCTGACCAGGGTGGTCCATGCCTTAGTTACCTCTAGACTGGACTATTGCAATGCGCTCTACGTGGGGCTGCCTTTGAAGATGGCCTGGAAATTACAACTAGTACAGCGTTCGGCAGCCAGGCTTCTAAACGGAGCGAATTACAGGGCGCGTTCAACGCCTCTGTTTAAGGAGCTTCACTGGCTGCCATTTACTTTCTGGGCCCAATTCAAGGTGCAGGTTATCACCTACAAAGCCCTAAACGGTTTGGGACCCACCTACCTTAGAGACCGCATCTCCCTCTATGAACCCACACGTTCTCTTTGCTCGTCGGGGGAGGCCCTTCTCTCGCTCCCACCACCCTCACAGTCACGGTTGGTGGCGACGAGAGAGAGGGCCTTCTCTGTCATGGCCCCCCGGCTTCGGAACTCTCTACCTAGAGAGATCAGGCGGGCCCCTACCCTCCTCTCCTTCCGGAAGAGCTTAAAAACCTGGCTGTTTCAAATGGCCTTCGATGTTTAGTTGTTGCTGGATTGATCTATCTGTCCATTCCATAATAGTCCCATTGTTGTTGTCTTGCCATTTTATACCGCACTTTATTGTCCAACTGTGAAATTTCCTTTTCCCATTTCGTATCACTCTGCATTTCGCCTGGGATCTACGAATTAGTCTCATGTTTTTAACACTGTATCCTGCTTCTTGATTTTAATGATTGTTTTTATTGATGTTGATGTTTTTTACTGGGATAATTGTTTTATTGCTTTGTTACTGTTTTGTTTGTTTTATCGGGCCTGGCCCCATGTAAGCCGCCCCGAGTCCCTTCGAGGAGATGGGGCGGGGTATAAAAATAAAGTTATTATTATTATTATTATTATTATTATTATTATTATTATTATTATTATTATTAACCCTATACAGTAGAGTCTCACTTATCCAACATAAACGGGCCGGCAAAATGTTGGATAAGCAAATATGTTGGATAATAAGGAGGGATTAAGGAAAAGCCTATTAAACATCAAATTAGGTTATGATTTTACAAATTAAACACCAAAACATCATGTTTTACAACAAATTTGACAGAAAAAGTAGTTCAGTACACAGTAATGCTATGTAGTAATTACTGTATTTACGAATTTAGCAAAAAAAATATCACGATGTATTGAAAACATTGACTACAAAAATGCGTTTGATAATCCAGAACGTTGGATAAGCGAGTGTTGGATAAGTGAGACTCTACTGTAATTAGTTGTACTACCTTCTATAAATTGATCGTGTCCACAGAGCGGCTTAAAGAACTGGGCATGTTTAGCCTGCAGAAGAGAAGGCTGAGAGAAGACATGATAGCCATGTACAAATATGTGAGGGGAAGTCATAGGGAGGAGGGAGCAAGCTTATTTTCTGCTACCCTGGAGATTAGGATGCGGAACAATGGCTTTAAACTATAGGAAAGGAAATTCTACCTGAACATTAAGAAAAACTTCCTCACTGTGAGAGCTGCCTCAGAGTGTGGTGGAGGCTCCTTTGGAGGCTTTTAAGCAGAAGCTGGATGGCCATCTGTTGGGCGTGCTTTGAATGAGATTTTCCTTCTTCTTGGCAAGAGTTGGACTAGATGACCCATGAGGTCTCTCCAACTCGATGATTCTATGATTCTATGAAATGCTCGATTTTACAATTGCATGATTGTATAATTAAAAATCCATAATGATAGCAAAGCATAAAATAAGAAATTAAAAGAACTGAAATATATGGTATAATGAAATGTTAACTGGCATTTTAACTTAAGAAAAATCATACCCGAGAGCTTTCTTTGTGTGTTGTTGATATCAAATATTTGGTTTATCTTAAGTGATGAGATAAACTAAATGCAGTCCTAAACATAAATACAGTAGAGTCTCACTTATCCAAGCTAAACGGGCCGGCAGCAGCTTGGTTAAACGAATATCTTGGATAATAAGGAGGGATTAAGGAAAAGCCTATTAAACATCAAATTAGGTTATGATTTTACAAATTAAACAACAAAACATCATGTTATACAACAAATTTGACAGAAAAAGTAGTTCAATACGCAGTAATGTTATGTTGTAATTACTGTATTTACGAATTTAGCACCAAAATATAACGATATATTGAAAACATTGACTACAAAAATGGCTTGGATAATCCAGAGGGTTGGATAAGCGAGGCTTGGATAAGTGAGACTCTACTGTACCTCTTCAGTCTAGGCTGAGTTAGATGTTACTAAGTCAGTGGGTTCAGGACACAACTACGTACACTGACTAATGCAGTTTCAAAGAAGAAAGTGGTTCCGCTGTGCAGATGATTACAGAGGAAATCCTGGAACCAGTTTGAGGCCCAGATCATGATTACATAAACTACAGAGCACTAATGTGCATTAAGGCATACAGTTCTGTGGGGGTTTGTCATCTGGCTGCCACAATTTGAAGCTAGCATTGAACTGGATTATATGGTTGGTCTATGTCCAATCTACTTAGATGTTTTTATTGCTAGAGGATAAATTTTAGTTTCTTGACCTAAGGTTTGCTTGAAAGGATATGTGGTTCTGTTCCCTCATGTTAGACAGTGTCCCAAAACCTTGTTATTTGAATTTACATTAATAAAAACTTTGCATTAATAAAAACATTACTCAGTAATGAAACTGAGTAATTTATTTGGATTGCAGTTTTCTCGATTCAGTAATTTATCACTGGTAATACTAGCAGTCAAGTTACAGAACTTGAATAAAATCTATTGAAGTACAGTAATCAAGAGAATTCCCTGTGACTTGAGTTGCACTAGCAATATGTCAGTTTATTGTGCTGTCTGATTCATATATGACTACTGTGCAATGTTAAGGCATATACAATTGACAACACAATTGTTTATGTGTGCAGTAATTTGTTATCACGTGCAGTGTGTACACATTTGGTTTGTACAGCAATATATCTGTAGTGAGTGTATTTTGAGAATTCTTTTAAACAAAGGATACTTGTAATGTCAAATTACTATGTCTCATTTATTTAGAATGATGAAACCAGTGTGCTGTTGTTAAACACTGCATTTGATGTTTTCAAAGCACCATGGAAAGAGGAAAGACATAGATTACAGATGCATTATTATTCTAGTTTTGTATTTATTAGCTCTGTCTGAAAAACTGAAAAAAATACTGAATGTTAAAAAATTCACAGGCCTAAATGGAACTGTTAGTTCTAATTAGAGTAAACCATTGAATCAATGGGACTTATTGAATTGGATCTACTGAGCATTCATGTCTTTCTTTCAAATGGTTTTGTTTCTGAGAAATAAAATCAGCTCTTCCTTTTACCACATAAAAATCATTAACCGTTAGTGTGAATAGATGACCTTTTCAGACTGAATTTTAAGTAGATTACAATGTAGGCTTGCTGATATGTCTTGTAGAATTTTATGGTTGAGGAATCTGGAAGATGAAGAAATAATTATTTTGACTGAACGGATGTCGTGTAATTTAGGTTGTTCTCGTTTTAACAAGAAAACATGCAGCAGATTTTTTTTCCATTTGTTATTGGCTGGTTGAAGAGAACTTATAATCGGAACAATGGTTTAAGACATACTGTGAGCTGAGCAAACCTCGCTGCAGTCTTTAAAAAAAAAAAAAGGGGGGGGGAGGAAGCAGCAAGTAGTAAGCCATGCTATAGGCTACAGTTAATGCATTGCATTGCCTGATACCTTTTGAAACATTAAGCCTCTACAACCGCAGATCTATCTCTAAAGCATAACTGGTAGGAAGGTTCTATTCAGATTTTAGCATTTTTGCGTGCTTCTGATGACCTGCTATTTTCTGCATGTGTTTTGACTGCTCTCATCATTCAAGATTGACGCTTGGATGGGTGTGTAGGTGGAAGCAGCAGCAGCAGCAAGCTTACAGCTTGCAGACAAAAAAATCTGGCTTATCTGATGGCTATTATTGAAAATGCGAGGTGTAGCCTAGGCTGGGTAATGAAGGGGAGCAAGTAAGGGGGAGCAAGGAGCATGGAGCTGCATACTGATGAGTGTAGGAGTATTTGATAAAAGATTTCTTACAGCTAGCAGCGCATTGCTCATTGTGGAGTATTTCAACAATCACATATAACGGAAAACAGCTCAGCTGACAGCTTGATATGCCTTTTCCTCCACCACATGACGTACTGGTCTGTAGTAGAGATTAATACCTATGAAATGTTGAGCTAGGAGCAGATCGTACTCTATAGCCTGCCCTGGAAAGTATGTGCTACTTCTAATTTTCTTACTTGCTGGAAGCATTCATCTGACAAGCTGGCGGGCTCCTTTGATACCAACTTCTCCCGGAGCACAATGTGGCAATGCCACCTCTCAGCCCAGGACCATCGTTATTATCCTGTGGATGGATATTCACTACTTAAACGCCTCCCTTCTCAAACTCTTTCAGCACCCAGATGCCCTGTCCAGACAGTGGGACAATGGTTGGAAAATATTGGGCTACCTCAGTATGAAAACCACTTGCTGGCTAATGGATTTGACAGTGTACAGTTTATGGTAAGTGATGTTCTGTGTGTAATAGTGTAAAATTATATTTGTTCTTTTGCCACATGAAATCTTATACAATGTGGAATGGAATCTATTTTATATTTTGAAATATGATTTAGAATAAACATTTTACATAATCCTGTCTTTTGTCACTGTGAGCAAAGGGATTTGGAGCCACTCTTCTGCTTTCTTCACATTTTATTTGTAAGCATTTTTGAAGAAAGCAAAGCTTAATACCTCTAGACCACTCTTTCAGGAAAACAATTTCCTTGCTTATGATAACAACAAACATCTCTATAGGGAGCACAGCATTGCAGAGATGTTCATTAGTATAAAATTAGCAGTATTCTCCCTCTATATCTTGTTCTGAATGCACAGATCAAGAACTGTATTTTCAGCCTTTAAAAAGCTATAAGTGAATGGAAGTGACTGGCTGTTCCTTTAAATGTAATTTTAAAACCCACCTGCATTTAACTGTGGAAGGGTTAACAGAGATGGACAATCTAGATGTCTTTGGTATATAGTATATGTTTTTGTATGGTACTTTAAACCTATAAAGTCTTACAGAAATGAATACATGTAGAAAAGGGTACGTTAGCTAGCAAAACAATTTTCATCCCTGCTATATACACCTTCCAGTGGCTGTCTGTAGTAACACTCACCACACCTGTTGTTCAAAATCTATTGTTATCACACACACCCCTGTCTTTTCTAGTTGTAAAATCAGATTTTTATCGACAGTAATGCTACTAGCAGTATAGAAAATGTACATATATTATATGAAATAATTTGACAGTGGAAAACTATTACACAATGTTCTTGATTTAAAAAAAAATTAGCAGGGCTTTTAATAGATTATTTTGATCACATTAATAAGGGTCCCCCCCCCAGTTGAATTTTTAAAAGAACCTTGAATGGATTTTATCTATCTTAATAAATTATTACAAATGCTAACTTGTTGTCAATATTCATCCAATTTCTTTCATGAACAATGTTGTAAACTGGCTTGAATGCAAGCATCTAATATTTTACGAGTTCCACCCTTTTCTAAACCTTTATTTACAATCAAAATAGGCTATAACAAAAATGTAATGAATAGTATATATGTTAATGAAGGATAATGACTTACACAGAGATTTAAGTTCCAAATGGGGAGTGGTTCTTAGCGAGACAGTATCTATGTGGTACAAACATTAATATGTACCCAAAGAGGTATTGTATTCAGCTTGTGAGGTTATATAAACATTGTTGGCATACTAGGATAGTGATTAATTGGACACAGTGTAAAGTCATGAATGGTTCTTTGAACATTCTATGTCATTCAGTGATATACTTATGCAGATGTTCTCATTTATGTACTATAATAAGTAAGCCTTGGATTTCTGAAGCCATTCAAGAACCATAAGGCCCAAGTTATAATTGAAATAATGCATTGTCTTACTACATATTTCATGCAGGAATGTATTCATCAGGATAATGTATTTAATATTGGTATAAATATCATAAAATCCGTATGTGTTTTTCAATAACAACATGTAACATGTTTTTCAGATAAAAGGACTATTTGGTAAATTTCTCATTAGAATCACAAAGAATACTCCCTTAGATTCAAATTATTTTATATATACAATCATTTTGTTGACATGTTATGAGCACAAATGAAGGAAAGCAATGCCTTATTTAAGCTATGCAGTGGGGAGGGGGGGTTGCTTCCTATTGCTTTTCTATTGTTACTTATAATTGATATATAAAACATGCATTTTTCTTTAAACATTTTATATTTTTGGAAGATTGGTCCCCAAAGTGAGTCCAATCCTATCATCCTAAAGATTAGGATACAAAAAGCAGCACAGACAACCTGTTGATGGTCTGTGCATGAGTTTTAGCCTTCCAGAACCAAGAAAAAGCTTTTTGTTCACTTAGAGTCGTGTTTTGGTGCAGAATTCACACAGAATTAGCCCTACAATGCTTGA
Organism: Anolis carolinensis; assembly: GCF_035594765.1. Taxonomy (NCBI): domain Eukaryota; kingdom Metazoa; phylum Chordata; class Lepidosauria; order Squamata; family Anolidae; genus Anolis; species Anolis carolinensis. Next base: position 166,038,782 of record NC_085845.1, on the reverse strand, counting down.
ATTGTAAACAAGACTCAATCTTTTGTCCAGATACTTTAATATAATTTTAAAAAATAGTTAAAATTGCTAAAACAAAAATTGTCTCAACACCCCCCTGCCCCTCCAGCATACTTTATTGTTTCAGCCATTATGATGTATTGAGTGGCATGCCATTTATCAGCAAACCACATATCCAGAAACACATGTAATGAATTTGTTGGCTCCATTTAGAGAGGACACTAAAATTAAGGAAATATAGGAAATATACACTAAATCCTATTGCTAACCCTAATCACAGGGCTAACCCTATTGCTAATCCTCAATATATTCTCATTGGGGTCAATGAAAGAGTTTTAAATGTGTAAGTACATTCTCCTTAAAACTTGACTCAAAGCCAGTACTTCACATGGTCATGCCTCAGGAATTCTATTTAAAATATTACTAGTAATCTGTCAAAAAGTGAGCTATTGTATCCTTTTGAGGAGGGGGAAGTGACATAATGGAATAGTATGCACTTGCTGAAAGGGCACTGATGACATCAAAGATACAGCAATGCAATGATTGGTGTGCTATTTTACTGACTGTTAAGACAGTGAAAGAGTTATGTCCTGGCAATTAAAGTACTTCAACTAATTACAGATTATAGTGTCTTGTCTGGTTTTAAAGGCTTAGTAAGCCTAATGAACTAATGAACATAAACATAATTCCTTTACATAGATATTTGACTCTTGCCTTCACAATATGAACTGAGAACATTATAAGATGTTTTGTTGGAAAAAACAAACAAACTTGTGAATATGAATGGTTGTTATATCATGAACCATCAGCTATCACACACATGTGAAAAGTAACTCTCAAAACACAAACATATGAAGTTATTATCAAAAATCCAGGCAAAGTTAAAATTTGGCAGATGAAACTAGAACTTGGTGACAGTCCAAATTGTTACTGAATCTAGGCATAAATAGTTGGATGCATAATCTACTCTTTGTCTTACTTTTAATGGTACATCTATAACAGTGTTTCTCAGTCTGGGGTCCCCAGATGTTTTTGGCTTTCAACTCTCAGAAATCCTAACAGCTGGTAAACTGGCTGGGATTTCTGGGAGTTGTAGGCCAAAAACCACTGATCTAGAATGTGTTCAATGTTAAGATATCATAATATATGTGTGAATTTATAATTAACCTTTGTGAAAATTCACATTTAATTCAGATATATGCATCAGGGAACTGAGATAGGCTGGTGGCACCTGTATAATGTTGAAATTACATTATTTTAGGAAGATGACAAAAAGACCAAGTAAAGGGCTTGATTAAAGAAAGTCAAAAGATCTGCCAATAATGACTGTCACTGCATCCTTACAGATAATCCGTGTGGAATTTGAACAAGGTCCACAGAGTTTCATGTCACTGTTCCACACAAACTTCACAGACTCTCATAGATATTAGAATATTCCTTTCCATCATACATACAGACAAGACTTTTACATACTAGTGTATACCTTCTTCTCCTCAGTACCTACTACCAGCAGGACATACATTTAGAGCAGCCCAACAGTTTGACAGTATTAGTCAGTTCATAGGTATGGTGAACTTCAAATCATAACACGTAAACTGAGAAGATAAGAAAAATTGGGAGCATTCAAAAACATATTTGAAAAGCCAAATGCAATTTCATAATGTTGAATTCTTTTGCCACCTCCACCCAACCACTGAAGACAGGTTTGGCTTAGAGCAGTGGTTCTCAATCTGTGGGTCCCCAGATGTTTTGGCCTTCAACTCCCAGAAATCCTAACAGCTGGTAAACAGGCTGAGATTTCTGGGAGTTGTAGGACAAAACACCTGGGGACCCACAGATTGAGAACCACGGGTTTAGAGTAAAATACCGCACTCATCGCTGTGGCTAATTTTGAAAGGGGGGGCATCATACTTAAGTTTCAAACATAGCATCTAATAAAAAGGGCTCTTTTCCACACGAGCTTGTATTAACATTAAGATGTTAGTGTCTTAAGTGTTAGAAGACCTTTTATATTAAAGCAATATAATGTCTCAGAGCCTGATTCTTCCTTCAGCTTTGCATAATTGGAGAACCTTTAGTGCTTTAAGATATTTTTATCCACAGTTCCAACCATACCCATCCAGCATAATAAGATAGGTATGACTGGATTTAATTGGGGGGCACATGAAAGACCATAGTTTCCTACCCCTGCACTTCAAAAGCTAATGCCTTGCATTGCCATCAAATGGGCTATGGGTGTAGAACTGGGCTTTCAGACAGTACATCTCTGGGCTCAATTTTTTCTCTCTCCCTTCTCCCATAGTTGACCTTTTTGTTATTTCCAAAGTGATCGTTATAAGAAGGGATCTGAGCTTAAAGGCAATGTACCAAGGAAACAGTTCTCTCCTCATCTATTCTAAACAGCTCACTAAGCAATTCACATTGCATTGAGAATTAAAATGAAAAAGGATAACTAGAATGGAAAGAGAATAGGAAGACACCTCAGGGAGGTCAGCATCATGACCCAGGGTCTAAGAGCTTTTGGACATAGCAACAACATTCTAGAAATTTTTCTGAAGCCTTGTGTTCGTTGAGTAAAATACATGTCGTTGTACTCTCCATTGTCACGAGAAAGGGATGTGTGAACAGTTCTTATCTTGGATAAGTTTGGGATTTTCAGAAAGAGGTGAAAGTCATTCGGGCACTCTTTATTATCTGCTAGTGGAGGAGATCTCTAACAGTGTCCTTCATACTTAGGCCTAACTAAAGTCTTGAATTTTAGTCCATGAGTGGTGTCTTTTATTTATTTTCTGTTACTAGACTTTAGTCATAGACACAATATGCACAGGCCATGAATCTGAACTAAAAATATATCCCAGCCGGAATTCAGCTGAACGTGGTTCTGGACCTTGCAGCACTAGGAACTGTGGAAGAAGGGACAATTTTCCTGGCTTCCAGTGCAAGAAGTCAGGGATTTCATTCCTGACTCAATAGTTCTATGATGACAGTGTGGAGTCCGTGGCTTATTAAGCTCCATCTGCCTCTGTGGCTTCGCCTTTTTGCAGCAATCTCGACCCAGTGCTGTGTAATCTTTGCTCGTCTCTTCAGGGCTAGTTAGCATTCCCCCCTCCACTCCCCTTCTTTACAAAGTATCTGGGAGGCTTTGATAATTGTCTTTTAAAAGGTGGTCACTTGGCAAACGTAGGAAAGAAATGTTAGGATTACAGGGAGCACTTTGGTGTCATTTGATGAAGAGAAGGGCTCAGGAATTGCCTCTTTAGGTCCTGGGACCCAGGAGGTGGGAAAGGAGACTACCCTTGGGACAGTCCTTCCTAGGGACTTTACTGTCACTTTAAGTCCTGCAACTTGGGAGGAGATTCCTTGGATCTGCCTTCCAACACTCCTGGCTTAGGTTGTTAACCCAGAGAAAGACTGAAGAGGTAATCAAAGTTGATACCTTCCTCAGCCAATCCCTCACTGGGTTTCTCCATCCTTTTGTTCCCTTCCATAGTTAATGCAGTTTGAATAGATTTTAAGTTAAATAAAAAGGCCCTTATTCAATCCAGTTTATTGTGTCTGTTCTTTCTTTTCCATGCCTGGTCATCAAAGCCCTATGCTGCCTTTCTTTCAAACACAGAATGCTAATGCTATCAGCTATCTACTTTATCACATTGAGAAATTTCCAAGTTGTAGAACAATTCAACCTCTATTCAAACATGGAGAGGCACAGAGCTCATCACATGACTACTTCTAGCAGTCAACCCTCCATGGTTGAAAGTGTCCTGAAAGGAGGGAACTCCAGTAATCAACATCATCACATTGAGGAATTTCCCCCTCGTGGGATACTTAAACCTCTTTTCTAGCATGGAGAGGCACTGAGTTCATCACATGTTCCAGGGTTGACAAGAGGCTAAAATGTCTTGAAAGGAGGGAATTCTGAACACGGGCCAGCAATCATGTTCAGAGCTTCTACCTCTTATCACACTTTACTCACAGCAACTGAAAAACAGGTGTGATGGGAACCATCAAAGTTTCCCATCCTGTTTCATTGCCCAGTTGTCAGCAGTCTCTTGTATCTATGGGATGCAGAACAATAGGATCCCATGGAAAGCAATCACTGTCTCTTGTATCCTTTGGGGTTCAATGCAGATCAATATGATCCCTTGGAAAGCAATAGTTTTAACCTGGATCATTGTCTCGTGTATCCTATGGGGTTTGGGGCAGAACATTTTTTCCCATGGGAAGATGAGGTTTTAAACTGGTGTCAGACTCCTTTAATGTAAGGGGCTTTGGGCAGGTCAAGGAATCTTTTGGTTTTTGGATATTGTTGTTTCTCCTGATTAAAAACAAAAAAGTAATACTGACCTTGTGATGAGTGTAAGATTAATGTATTGCCAGCTCTCAAGTTTCCACATGTGAGTGTGATTGGGAAGCAGAACTTGAAACCGGACTGCTGACAATATAAGAGGGGCGATTTTCTACACTAAAAAGATGGTCACCCATGCTTTCCCATCTCAATGTGATGAGGCCATTAGATAGATTGTTCTGGAGTAGCTGAAGAGAACATCCATTGCTATATATGGCTTTATTTCAAAATGGCTATTTACCAACACATTTTCCAGTATATTTTCCTTTTTAGTAACAATAGCAGTTTCTCCTGTTTTTAATAAAATATTTAATGTTTTTCTTTCTATTATGTTTGACTACTGGTTTTATTTTGTTTTTATTGTAATATGCATTGAGATTTCTTAAATGAAAAGCAATTTAGAAATATTTCCACGGTAATAAAATAAATAAGACAAGCCTCCATAGTGTTCTGCTTCAACAAGAAATGTATGTGGAATAGTTTTCCATTCAAAGTAGCTACTAGTAAATTAATTTCCAATGAGAGATATTACTGGCACTTGGGTTTTCTTGAAATCAGCAATGTCACAATGCAGTAGAAGCACAATTTTCGGTTAATATTTGTCACTTACATCTAGATTGTTCCTCAAAATTGTAATTAAATTACAGGCATGTTGCATTTTCTAGCAATGTACTATATTTGGATCTGGGAAAATGACTGTTCCTTTCAGTACATCTGTTCAGCATAAGTAGCTATGTAGTTTATGAATTTTAGATATTAGCTATGGTATCATTACTGATAATAACTTAAATCTTTCACTTATGCCAATATTTGTGAAACTGAGATATTCTAATTTGTTTATTTACTTATTTGGGCTTGTGTTTTCACAGTGTCACTATTCACCCAACACCTAATATGAAAGAAAGAAAGCCTGCATGCATACACACATTACAGATACACACCTTCCATGGGGTGCTAGGCTATTTCTGGAATACTTACCTAGTCCCATATTAGAATCATATGTTGCAAAAATCACTGTTGTTATTTATGTTTATAGATTTACCTCAGTCACATCCATTATGATGTGAAGGTTCTTATACAGGGTGTTTAAAAAGAACTCCCTATTCACTATTTAAATTAAATGGCGAATAGGGAGTTCTTTTTCAAACACCCTGTATTACTGTGTAGTTGGTTGCACAGAGCCGCCAGATTTATCACTCCTGAATGTGTATATGTATGTATGTATTTTTGTTTTTGTTTATCTGCTGTGTAGTCCCATCAGTACTTTTTAGTACTTCAAATACTGAGGCAGGTTGAATGACCACTACATCCCATTCTGCATCTACAATTCCTCCAACAAGGATGATCTTGGACCCTCAGACAGAAGATTCCGCTGGAATGCCTGCTCTAGAAAAATCTTCACCCTCTGGGATAGCAGATACCTCTGGGCAGGCATGTAGCCAGGGGGAAGGGGGGGGCTTGAGGGGCTTCAGCCCCCCCCCCCGAAATTCTCACGGTGGTTCGCGAGAAGGCCTTACATTTATTATTTAAACTGTTATGTTTATTCATATCATGATCTGATCACCATGCTCAATATATCCCATATGCATGGGGGTATTGGGATAACGATACAAAAGGTTTGCTAGGGTAGACCCTCTCCCACTCAGACTCAGCCCCCCCCCCCCCCGAAACCAAAATCCCAGCCCCTCCCGAAACAAAATCCTGGCTACGGGCCTGCCTCTGGGCACAAAGGCCAAATGAGCAGAATAGAGGCAGAAGGAGGCTTGGTCCTAAACTCAGGCTGAATCAGAGCCTTTTTCCAGCATGAAATATTTTCTCAGAAATAACTACGCCTTTGATAATAAAGACTATGCAGGAGGGTCCTTTAAAGTCTTACATGATTTGTTTCCAAGTTATTTACCAAATTGCTTTCTACTGTACAATCTGCCCCATACACTCAGGTCCTCTGGAATCATTATGTTAACCAGGAAGAACTCAAGTGGCGATTGTTACATTCTCTACACCTATGCCCACCTTCTTCAGTATGAGTGGTCTATTCTTGCAAAATCTATTATTACAAGGCTACTTAATTCTAAAACACTTCAATTGGTGTATCTGTATATGCATAAAACCCATTTGTGTGAAGGCAGAGTTGCCACTTGAAGAAGCACAGTTACAGAGGAGCAAGCTATTCCTCGAAATGCTCCTAGAAATTTGTGGACTTAAGGGAAATTTCATTTCGGAAGGCAAAATTCTCATTTGGGTGGACAAATGCCTTCATCTTGTCTTCAATGTCGTAATTGTGTCTCACTTCCCCAGCCATATGTACACCCCTTGGATTAACAGAAAGGTTCATTTTACCTAGCTTGTACTTTATGAGCCCACTCACAATGACTGTTCTGATTTCTGAAATTGAGACAATATATCACAGACATAATATGTCTCTTTTGCTTCTCAGCATCCATGTTCTTCAAACATGACTTATAGAAGTTATGTGATCTGATGGCAAAAAGCAAGAATATTTTTGGACCCTAACTCTTAACTCTTCAGATGGCCATGTAGCAAAATGCTCTTCATATAGGTCTTCTAAATCTAGTTCTGTTTGACTTTTGTTAACAAGATGTTACTCAAGGGGATTAAAATGTCTGACCAAAGTGGATGAGGTTAGACTCAGCAACATATTGTAGCATAAACATTCATAGTCCATAATCCATTTTGTCATATGTGTGATGTTTTTTATTAAACCTAGTTAGTCATCATAGTATATGTGGATAGATTTAAAAACTGGGTCTTGAAAAGAAGAAACATTATATCAACAAAAATGCTTAGGTTTCATGATGGACGAATAAAAAGTTTTCCCGTGAAAACTGTTTATCCTTCCATTGAAACTAATAAATTACAAGGGTACATATTTTGTGACTAGTGTTAAATTAAGATTTCTCGAACAAATATTCATGCATTTATTTAATTTGGATTTTTTCCTTTCTACCCTTCTAGCATAATTGTTTCCTTCAGTACAATTAACAACTAATCAATCCTTTGTTCATCAAATGTTTTCACATATATTTTAGACATGTTTGCATTTTAATACACATATAATCAAAATAGGGAATGTAAGTATGTACATATTTTACTATACTATACATATTCTGGGCCCCTGGTGGTGGCGCAGTGTGTTAAAGCGTTGAGCTGCTGAACTTGCAGACTGAAAGGTCCCAGGTTCAAATCCCAGGAGCGGAATGAGCGCCCGCTGTTAGCCCCAGCTCCTGCCAACCTAGCAGTTTGAAAACATGCAAATTTGAGTAAATCAATAGCTACCGCTCTGGCGGGACGGTAACGGCGCTCCATGCAGTCATGCCGGCCACATGACCTTGGAGGTGTCTACGGACAACAACGGCTCTTCAGCTTAGAAATGGAGATGAGCACCAACTCCCAGAGTCAGTCACAACTGGACTTAACGTCAGGGGGAAACCTTTACCTTTACCTATACATATTCTACTAAAAAGCAAAAAAAGGAATAAGACAATAAAACAATTATTCTGCCAATCATAAATACAGATGCTTAACAAATCTTTATGTTTAATTTAACAAAGGCCCTGTTTACGCAGATCACTGAATACAGTTTGTAGCTAGCTTCAAACTGTGGAAGCCAGGTGACAAATTCCATTGGAGGCACACAAAAGAAAGCCCATAATGTGCACCAGTGCTCTATGGTGTGTGTAATCATCTTCCAAGCCTCAAACTGGTTCCAGGATTTCTTATTTAATCATCTGCAATACTTTCCTCGATACCAGTTTGAAACTGCATTAAATGGTCAGCACCTGCCATGTTATACAAATAAAATAAAATCAGATGGCAATAATACTAATAATAATACTAATAATAAAAATACTAATACTAATTTGACCTAGTTGGCATAAATCAACTAATATCCAATAATTGAACCATATCAGTAATTTATCTAGTATCATTCCATATTTATATTTTCTTATAAAAATTCATTCCAGGATAACAATAATTTTAAAGGTATATGCACTACTGAAAGCCAAATTAGGGGTTTATGTTGCTGTATACATATATTGACAATCTGACTAGATTGTACAGTTCCACCTGACTAAGCAGAGCAGAAGCTACAGACGTAGCAACCACCACAATGTAAATGGATATTTAGCTACATCATATCAGGATATGTCTACACCAGCTTGGAATGAGCTGCTCCATCCACCCCATGCCATGGCTGTTGAGAGGGGGAGGCTAGGATAGGGTGGATAGGAGCACCTCTGGGATAAGGGTCATCTGGACTGGGGAAAACAGAAGCTGTAGGATGCTGGCGGAAATGGAATGAGCTAGTAGAATGTAGCTAGTGGGAGGGGTCATGAGTTAGTAGAATGATATACACCAAAATTGACGGGAACTATTCAGAGCTGTCTTTCTATGCCAGTAGTAAGAAGGAAAATAAAGCTGTATCCAAGGATTTGCCTTTGTGAGTGTGCTTTTATTCTAAGAGCTTCCTTGTTCTGACATTAAGACAGCTCTTCATTCCTATGTGCATCCCATATTGTTTACATTGTTCGATGAGAGCATCATGTCTTTGAGAGAGGCTGAGAATGTGCTGGAACCTCAAGCTGTGGAGCAGCCAGAGGTGGACCCTCAGAGTGTGTTGACTACTGCACTCGAGAGGGAACTGTCTCCTGTGAGTAGTGAGGCTGACGCCGCCCTTTGGCAGCTTGAATGCCCCTAAACCTGCGCCCAGATGCTTTCGGAAAAGGGAGTAACAGTGCGACGAAAGACACACACACACACACACCGATGGATGGAGCAAGAGGCCCCCTTGGAGACTAAAAGATTCGAGAAAAAGGTCAATGCAATGGAAAGAATGTTGCAGACCTTCTCTTTTCAGCTTGATGTGATGAAAAAGGAGGTGACGGCATCCTGGATGGCCACCGCAGAGCAAAGAGATCAAAGATGGGGCCGGTCTCAGGGAGAAGTAGCATCCAGGCAGTTGGGTCGAGTGATGTTCATAGATACTGTGGAAGGAGTGGAGCAGCAAGGCGCTTCGGCTTTCCCAACAGGATTATCAGGGAGAAGCCAGCTACAAGTGACACCTGGCAGGGGAGAGCTGCATGTGAAGTTTAACGGGGATCCAACACAGCTCTCGTACTTCATAACAAATGTGAAACATTTTATGGAGGACTATGGAGATCTTTTCCCTTCAGAAGGGGCTAGGATCCATTACATAGGGGATAACTTAAAAGGCCCCACCACAGATTGGCTTATGCAGATGTACGATACCAGGGCTCCTGAGCTAAGGTGACTGGGTGACTTCCTGAGGGCCTTGAGGGATAGGTTCCAGAACCCCCTGGCCGAAGTGAAAGCCAAAGGACAATGAAAGAGAATTTACCAAGTAACTAAGATGGTGTCTTGAGTATGCTTTGGATTTTAAAGCGATAGCAGGGAAGATTTGAGATTGGTCGGAGACTACTAAGTTGGAATACTTCCGGTCGGGACTGAAAACAGATCTACTAGAGTGGGACCTGCATCATGGTAACCTGGATATCCTAGATAAGTGGATTGTGCTAGCTGGGAGAATGGAGTGTGACAAGGAGTAGATGCCACGTCAGAGAAGGAGGGTGAGGACGGCACCCGACAGCAATTTACACCAGCAGAGAGAGGAAGGGGAAGCATGAAACGTGCTTCACGTGTGCCCATGAGGGTCATAGAGCAACTGATTGCTGGAAGGGAGCAAATCAGAAAAAAAGAGATAAAACAGACACTGAGAAGCCATGGCATGTGTGGGAGAAGGAATCATTTGCAGTCAGGGCTGCACTGTTACATTAGCGACACTGTTTGGAAGAGACGTCGATTCCCTTTGAAGTGTGGACTGACGGCAAAAACCTGCAAGCCCTACAAACCCCTCAAAGACTGAATGCCAAACAGTTGAGATGGGCTCAGTTCTTTAGCCATTTCAACTTCACGTTATGATTCTTCCCTGGGAAGCAAAACCGTCTGGTGGATGCCCTGTCCTGCATGCTGGCTGCTGATTATTCTGCCCCAGGGGAGATGGGGACTGTATTCTCTTGGCAGCAGTTGGGCCTGATTGTGCAGACCCGCTCCCAACAGCAGAATAAAGCTCACCCTGCCAGCCACCTGGTCGGACTTGCAAATGAACTGAGGGAGGCAGCTCATAGCGATGACTGGCTCCAGTCACATAAAGATGAGCTGACCCAACAGGAGGGCTTGTGGACTTAAGGATCAAAGTTTTAGGTGCCCTTAACTCTCCAGGGTAAAATCCTAGCCCATTCCCAGGATGCCAAGGACTCTGGACATTTTGGATTTACAAAAACCTTAAAGCTACTTTTTCACCAGTTCTGGTGTCCTACCATGTGCAAAGATGTCAAGGACTATATTCATGAGTGTTCCGTTTGTGCTAAGGCCAAGCAGAAGGTGGGCAAGCCTACGGGTTTATTGCAGCCAGTGGCAAGCCTAACCCAACCGTGGACTCATATTGCTATGGATTTCATTGTTGATCTGCCTGACAGCCATGGATATAATATGATTTGGACTATAATAGACTTGTTTTTGAAGCAGACATATTTCGTGCCCCTCAAATGGCTTCCTTCCGCACCGGAGTTGGCTAAGTTGTTTATGCATCATGTTTTTAGACGACATAGGTGCCTACAGCGCATCATATCGGATCGAGGTCCCTAATTCACGTCTTAGTTTGGAACTCCTTCATCAAACTGATGGGCACTGAGCAGACATTTAGCAAAGCATTTCATCTCGAAACAGATGGAGCCACAGTATGGGTCCAGAAAACATAATTTTTGAGGTGCTACAGCACTTACCAGCAAAACCAGTGGAGTACTTTTTTGGATTTTGCAGTATATTCTTATAATAATTCCGACCACTTGTTGACAGGGGTCTCCACATTTAAGGCGGTGGGAGGCTGGGTTTTCCCACCTTTCCCCGCATTGGAGACATCTGACACAACAGATGGAATGCCGAATGAGCAGGGCAAGAAGATTGCTTCCTACTGGCCAGTGATACAGGCGATGTTAAGAGTTGGCCAAACAGGATTACAAAAAGTTTGCCAACAGAAAACGGACTGCTCAACCTGACTTTAAAGTGGGGATTTAGTCTATCTGTCAACAAAATACTTGAAGTCCACCCAACCATCTCAGAAACTTTCCCGTAAATGCATTGGGCCATTTCCCATTTCTGTCCGTTCGTTTGGAGTTATCTCATACTTGGAGAAAAGTCCATCCTGTGTTCCATGTTAGTCTCCTTAAACAGGCCTGTACTTTCCATCAGTGGACTAAATCTGACTCTGACCCTGTTCCAATTATGGTGGGCGCTCACACACATTTTGAGATCAAGGCTATTTTGGACTCTAAAAAATCTTGGGGTTGGTTGTTTTACCTGGTCCAGTGGGCTTCTCAGGCCCTCCACCATAAATGGGTGGCCGCTGAACACATGCGGCCCCCCAAGTTGTTGATACTTTTTCACAGAGACTTTTCCCTTAAACCTGGGCCTTGACTTGCTCATTGTTTTCCTTTCTTTCCAGGGCCACCTCGTTGGAGGGGGGTTATGTCAGGATGTGTCCATACCAACTTGGAACAAGGTGCTCTGCCCACCCCATGCCATGGCTGTTGAGAAGCGGAGGCTGGGAGAGTGGATAGGAGCACATCTGAGATAAGGGCCATCTGGACTGGGGAAAACAAACTGTAGGATGCTGGTTGGAATGGAATGTAGCTAGTAGAATGTAGCTAGTGGGAGGGGTCATGGGTTAGTAGAATAATATACACTGAAATTGGCGGGAACTATTCAGAACTGTTTTTCTATTGCCAGTAGTAAGAAGGAAAATAAAGCTGCATCCAAGGATTTGCCTTTGTGAGTGTGCTTTTTTCCAAGAGCTTCCTGGTTCTGACAAATCACTTCAATTTAATGAATTTACTCGTATCTTGACTTTCAACTAAAGACAGAACATTCCAGAATAAACAGAGAAAATGCAAGTAAATTACAGAACACATTCATTTCCAGCATTCCATTAGTGATATGTTTGTGAATGTGTGGCTTGTATAAATATATGTACCTTTTCGGATTATTCCCTGGTACTCTGCACCAAAACTCCTTTCTCTCAGCAGCTGTGAAGCTACAGGAGAGGCTGTCGTTTCTCTTTCTTCTTACCAGTGAGAAGGGGAGGGAAAGGATAGTGACTATAGATCAAAACATACGGCTGCTCTGTGCTCCTGGATAAGTCTAGGTAGGATATTCTCCATCCATTAGCACAATCTTATTTCTTTCCTTCCCCCCACTCCAGCTACTATTTCAAAATGAATTGCCTCCCACCTTCCCTCCCTTCCCACCTGTAATCAGGAGGGTGGTTGCTCTGTAATCAGAGCAGCCACCCTCCTGGGGTTTGAAATTTGCTGTGAGTTGGGAGTGAATGCAGAATTCTGTGGGCAGAGCTATGCTCTGAAGACTGACCATGGAGTCTGCTGCTGCAACATGAAGTCAATAACTTCCAGCATCTTGATAGCTAGTAGGAATAAAGCATAGATTCTATCTGGCTATATTTTTGTGCACAGGGTAACACCAGTATGACACTACTCACACGATGACTGACAATATTCATGCTATTGAAATGCTTTTTATATATAGATAAGAAGGAAGAGCTTGTTGGAACTTAAGACAATCTCAGATATAATTATGAAAAAATGATCATCTGAGTACATTTAGACTGGAACTATCAGAAGAGAGGCAGGAGTACAAGAGAATCTGATTATGCATAATTATATGTCGCAAAACAGGAGTGTGTGAAGACTAATAGCAAGTTTCTAAAAATGTGATTACTATATGAAGCTGTGATGAAGTTGTAGCAGAGAGCTATATCTTGATAAAAGAAAAACGCAAGGGTTTTTAACCAGAGAGCTTCTTAGGAAAGACCAAGGGCTTGTACATACATAATGAGATTATTTAACTTTTTTCCTATGAACAGGAGTTGTTGTCTTCTATTGCTGCTTTTGAAAGTTCCTCTCAGTTTCAAAAATAATTTGCAGTATGTCATATTGGAATGGTGTTCCAAGGGCATGTGGATAAAGCCTTTTTGGGCTTGCATAATTAGTTGGACATCCCTTTGGAACATTGTCATGATTAAAGACGTGGTTGGCATCATTATATGGGAAACTAGGATTCTGTGGAAAGTTTTGCTTTTGGGTTGAAATTTGTGAAAGGAAGATCATTTCAAGAGGTGAAATTGGAGTGAGGAATTTGGGGAGCAATGCATTTTTAAAAAGAGTTGAAAAACTGTGAAGCATGCCATTTTTGTGGTCCCCCCCCCCCCCACACTCAACATGTACTTTTTCCTGTCATAGTCATGACCAATAGCAGAGTTATCCCAGGGACTGTAGTTGACCAATCATTCTTCTCAAAATGCCCCTATAATAATGTCATGATGAGCATTATTTCAGGATGCTCAGGATATATATGTGGGGTAGTATTTGTTGACATGCAGGAGTTCAGTTATTACTGAACTAATGCTATTACTCACCACCAATGGTAAACATCCCATAAAACATTCAAAACCTTTCCCTCTAAAATGCCACCAATGAATGGGATAGTTATGCAGCAGGGGAAGAATTACTGTCAGCTTCAGTTGAGCATTACCTAAATGGTAGAAATGAAAATAAACTACCAGTATATCTAAATTAGAAAAAAAAATCCACAGAATGCAAAGGAACAAAAATCAGGAGACTGAAAATGCAGAAGGTATTATCTGACATAATATAAAATGAAATGAGGGAAATGTGTCGGTACAGAAAGAAATATAGAGAAAACTATGGCACTCTGGCAGTGTTCAAATTGAAAGATGGGAATAGTTCAAAGTGTAATGTGATATTTTTACCTATGTAAGGTCAAAAACTGAATACAGAAGTTTTTTATGTGTTCTACAATAGAAACCTGGCTTCTCTTTTGTGTTTTTATATCAAAGAATGAAGTAGAATGATCAAAAACCCTGTAAATGTTCATGAACGCTAATAACATCACAGGCAAATAAAACTGATATGAGGCAGTTACAAAAATGCTTTGATAACTGTAATATAAATCATAAGGGGCAGATTTGTCACGTGGCTTTTAAGGTAAAGACAGAATTAAGACAGAGATGGAATATGTTCAGTTACAGCTATTAATACTGGCAGTGGCTATGAACTGCAATATGAAATAAGAAACTTTTTTAGTTAGACCCACCATTTATTCATTTTCACTGCCAGTGGGCCACTTGAAGTTAAATAGCCCTAGCTCAGAAGTGGAGCACATGTTTTGCATGCAGAAGTATCCCAGTTCAATCTATACAATCTTCAGTGAAAAGGATCTCATATAGCAGGGCTGGGGATAAAGGCTACTGGAGATTTTGGAGAACACTGTTAAGTAGACTTGAATTTGCTGGATGGAGTAACAGTTTAATCTGTAATCAGACAATTTAATATGCTCATATCAAGTTGTTTTGCTAGCTGTGTTCAACTTAGAAGGGAAGTTGGATGTAAATAAAAAGAGCCAGTTCAAGCATTAATAATATTTACTGGTAGAATTGCTTTTTGTAATGCCGTAGGTATTATTCTTCATCGGGACCTGAAATGAGAAATTTGCTTCCAAAAGTCACCAAGTCCAAAAAAAAAGAAAAAAGAATAACGAATTACATTAATACAATAATGAAAGACATATCAAAACTATAACAATATATCAAATCACTTTAGTACAAGGCTTGGAAAATTGCATTTTATAGCAAATGAGTGCACATACAGCATGTTATTTTCGATTCCTGTTAAAAAATTCAGGTGGATTTGGTACTTTTTGGAACAGAATCTACCAATAGTTTGTATTTATTCATTACATATTTTCGTACTTCAGCTCATTTATACAAATCCCACATTTTAACAGCATAAAGAAACATAAAGAAACATAAAGTGGACTGTAATAGAGCATTTAATTATTCTTATCCAGGAGATGACTGGGTTACAAAGATACATTTTCAACAAATACCTCAAGCATATGATTCTGATATCACTGCAGAGAAGAAATCTTACATAGGGTGGGTGTCAGTAGAAAGAATGCTCATTTCAAAATTATCACCAAATTGAAATCTGTAGGGACAGCTAATAATGCCTCTCCTGCAAATTGTTGTGACAGGAATGGGAATTGTGTAGCCCTCCATATATGCAAAGAGGAAATCATTACAACTTACATTATTTTTCCATTGATTATGACTGTTGATATATGTAACCCAAAATAATTTGAAGGATCACACAATTCCCAATCCTGGTACTGGTAGAGATGCTTCTTGAAGTTTTCTAATTGTTTGACAGAAATTTTAAGTCCAATAAGCCGCAAATAGAGAAGTATGGTAACCATTCACATGATTATCCCACACATTTTTCTTATGCAAGGAGACTGTGGATATAAGCACAGCTTTGCCAAAAACAGTGATAATTGCAGGGAGATGAGAGCAACAGGTAATTGAATAAGATGATAGTTACAAGAAAGTTTATGAATGAAAAAAATATGTAGCTTCTCTGAAGGCCAGGCCTAAAGAGCTCCTGGTTACCCTACTTGACAGTTTTTTGCTCTGTCCTGCTCCCATCTTTTAGATGTTTTTGTTGAGCTTAAGACACTTTTTTCCTTGTGAATGATAATGGTTTGTGTAGGTTCTTTCATTGTTAAGCATACAGTAACATTTCTCCTTATGAGAAGGGACTGATTCAGACATTACACAGAAAATGTGAAAAGATGAACCATCATTCACTTCTTTATTTCTCTTCACTTCTATGTTCAAAGCCATCTAAGTGTCAAGTAAAGAAAGTTTAAGAGGTAGAAAAATATATTAATACATGGTGTTTCAGTCACTAATGATGCTTTGTGCTTCTGCCTTCTTAACTGTGCTGGTACGGCTGTACCAGAAGCCCCAACTTTATTTTCTTTCTGCTAATGTTTGCAGTCATAGGGCAGGCCGCCTGTCCATCATCATTAAGTTTGGTTCTGCCCCTTGTTCAGGGCTCTGGGAGGGAAAGAGCCATTTTTAAGTCAGTCTCACTTAAGGAAGCTAAGCTATAGGACGTAGACCAGCTCATCCCGTAGAAAAGCTTCATATCTCAAGAACATCTGGGGATATAGAACATTCGAGAAAACAGAAACAGAAATTCCAGGGGGAAAGTCCCAAAAGCTCTAGCTGAGAGCTCACAGCCTCTCAGCCTCACAGCTCCTGAGGGAAACAGCCCTAAAGTTTCCAAAGAAACCTCGGAGAGAGAACAGCATCACTGATCCACAGAACCCCAGTTGAAACATCTGCAAGCCTTGGTTGGTAGGTCTACTCGATGCCCAGACGCATTTGGAATCGTTAGTAGGTCCCACATCAGCTAGGCTCATATGATAGACAGCCTGGGAGAGGTTATAAGGGGGTTTTCTCCTTACAGAGAAAGTACAGTTATCCAAAGCCAATTGCCCGTCCCCTGGGGACAAGATTGAAAAGCCAACAGTTTATTAAGGAAACCTTGAAGTGTTATTTGACTCCTTGAAGATTTATTATTTGTTCAACAATAAAGACTTTGTTATTTCATTAAAGACTCAAAAGACCATCCCTTTCAGGAAAATCCTCAAGAACCTCTCTTTGAGGCGCCCTGGCTTCCCGCTGAGCATAAAGTATACGTCCTATACAAAAGACAATAGTTACAGGCCCAGCGCGTGACAGAACATTAACGGTATTATACTTTTTAATTAAATCACATTTGAAGCCTTCTAATGCATTGTCCAGAATAATTAATAATCATGAACAAACTTAATTAGTCTGAAATAACATGAAGGATAGAGATTAACAACATGAAGGACACAGATCAATCATCTGCTCCGAAAATGCTGAGGAATGAATTCTTCCATTGCAAGTGAGAGCCTTCTAAGCATCAGAACACGAGACCAGAACTAGGATTCATTTTGTCCTACAATAGAAAATCAGATGCCTCCAGGAATACTACTAGTCAAGTATAAAGGCTGTATCTTTTATGTGCTGCTATTTGTTTCCCAGCACCTTGTATAAACTAGCGTATTGTATTTAAGCAGAACTTGAAATTTTAAATTGCAAATTAATTCAGCAATGTTAAATGTTAGAAATAAGGACAATGTCATTACCACCACCTTTAATCATGGAAGTTGTTTAATACATTATGTTATTGTCAGTTAACTCATTTTTTAAATGTTAGTCTCCACCCTCACCAGGAATATACATGGTCCACTTGGCTTTCAAACATCATCATTATTAAAGTTTAAGTCGAACGGATGTTAAACATTATTAAGAAAAAATGTGTTGATTTCTACTAGAGGACACAGATACATTACAAGTCAGCAATAAGTGGCAGTCTGGAAAGGTTGGTTTGCGTATGAAACAAGGGTGGAGAATTCTTACTTAGACTTTAAACTTGAGAAAAGTATTCTAAGTTCTTGTCACCTTTATAGTTGTAACCTATAAATCTATGTAGTCTGGGCCCAGAGTATCTGAAGTACCATATCCTCTCACAGCAACTCATCATATCCTCTTGTTTGAGGACTATCTATGCTTGGAGATTTTTGCAGGGAATTAAATCTTTTGGTCCTTGTACCTTGATAGGCAGATTTGGTGGGAACAAAACTGAGGGCTTTCTCATTAGTTGCTTCCAGCCTCTGGAGCTCTCTTCCTGCTGTGATTAGATTTATTCCTTTTTATCTTTTCATCTGCACATGAAAACGTTTTCATAAGAGGCGTTCTTTTATGTACTGTACTATTTTATCCATTCCTTTTAAATAGACATGTTTAAAATGGCTTTATTTTTGTACACAGTTTTATACCATTTTAAGTATGACTTTTTTGTATGTTTTTATCTACAAGTGTTTTCTACTGCATTTCTTTTTAATCTTGTAAACCATCTTGAGTATCAACTTTGGAGAAAAGAACTATATAAATAAGCCAAAACAACATGTTAATCATTTCTCCAGTTTTTCCAGCCTTGTGATATCTGTTCAAGATAGAGCAACTAAAATTGCATAGAATATATTACAGCCTTGTAAACAGCACAGAAATCAAAGATATATTTCTGGTGTATACGCTTACAATATTACTTTGAGCTATGACATGAGAGGCTAAATTAAGCCAAGTACCTCTTATAGTTGAGTAGTCAGACCTTAATAACTGTTAGATTGTTCTTACCAGTGAATTTCTGATATCTTAAGAACTTATTTACAAATGATTGATGTTTTTTTGCTTCTTTTTACCTTAGTGACAGGGCTATCAGATTTTCCCTTAACAGTGGAGGACCAAGAAGGAAAAGATATTTGCACTTGACTGATGAGTACTTGCTTCTCTCTCCTTATCCATCATGACTATGTAGTACTTATAGTTTCATCCACTAATTCAAGGCCTTGAATATTCGGGCATAGGAACTAAGTCAGCATTGTGGTAATGGAGAGGTGTATTTCATGGCTCTTAACGTTTTATCTTTCATGGTGCTGCAACAGCATAGACCTCCACTAAATCATTTTGATAATAAATGCAAGTTCACAAACTACAAAATGTTCTACTATCAGTTTTTACTAGACTTGACATTCTCCATAGTGAGAACTTTTATGCTCTTTATATCACTTTTTAGGGAAGTTCCTCATTCAAGGTTTAATTGGGGTTCAATAGCTTTGTAATCTTATAGTATCTTTAATAGTTATAAAGCACTTTAGAAATGTACAGCTGGAGAAACAAAACGCTTGGTCAATAATGGCTAATTTTACTTTCTTCTCCTTATAACTTTTTCTGTTTTTCAGCATTAGACCAGTGATAAACAAAACATTATTTATTAAATAATTACATCTCGTTGTTAACTTTGCCAGATTTGATCTGGTTTTTGGTGTATTTCCCTATTTCTGTTTATTGTGCCAATGATGGTCTTGCTTATATGTGGGAAGAAATTTCCAGGAATCTTCTTCCTTTGCTGATACAGGCAGTCCCCAAGTTACGAACTAGATAGGTTCTGTAGCTTTGTTCTTAGATTGAATTTGTTTGTAAGTCAGAACAGGTACATTTTTTTCAATGTACTGTAACTCCAGCCGTGTGTGTGTGTGTGGGTACGCACGCGCACACAAACACACACCTTAGATAGCACAGGGACCCTAGTGGTGTTTGTTTCGCTGTCTATGCCCCTGACCAGAAGATTTCATTTCACTTTCTGTTCCTGTGAGAAGTGGATTTTGAAAATTTGGCTTGTTGTGGAAACAAAGATTAGTGAGAAAGCTTCAGAAGAGACACATTTTCCCATGAGAATTCTTTCAGGAGTGAATTTCCCTTCTTACATCTAGATTTCTCTCACTTCCTATTGTCTTTCCCCCATTCTTAACTATCAGTTGTTTGTAAGTCAGATGAATAACTGCCATGACTCAATGCTAAGGAATCATTTTATAAGGTCTTTAGTCTTTTCTGCCAAAGAGTGCAGGTACCTCACCAAACTATAATTCTCAGGATTCCACAGTATGGAGCCATGACAGTTAAAAACATGTCAAACTACATTAATTCTGTAACATAGAATCAGCCCCAGTCTATCTTTTGTCCAGAGTCCTTGGTATAGAGTTATATTGTTTGCCCAAATAAATCACTGGTGTTGATGATTGCTCCATCAACATTTCAGCTAAAGTTAAACTGTCAGCCTGTGGAACAGCGGATGAGCTTGACAATCAACATAAAAATCATCTTTCATTGCCTCATCATGAAAAGCCCATGATTGCAGAATAATGAAAGAGGTTACATGACTAGAAAGCTGGTGATTTGACCAAAACCAATAGAATGCAACAGAAATATTCAAGAAAGAAGAAGGGCAGGAAGCTCTATCAATAGCTTTGAAAAAATAAGGTTTTTAAGCTTTAACTGAGCTGAAGAAATCTTTCCTTTCCACTACAGTAAAAATGGCACCCAGTGGGGCTGTTTCACATGGTGAATGGCCAGGAGAAGTCTGCTTGTTTACCACTGGAGGAGAATCATCTTCAACATGCTGCCACCTACAATGAGTCATATTTTGCCAGGAGGTATATGACTGAATTAAATGCAGCTGGGGGAAAGGGATGCTAATCTGATTAGAAAGTACTTCAGGTGGGTGAGAGGGAGATGTTGAATTCTTTCCTGTACCATCTTCCTGATCTAAATTGTCCTGTCTTACAGGGCTATTGGTTTTGCTTGTATCATTTCAGTTTCATCCTATGGAGAAAATAGTAGAGAGAGAGAAGGAGCGATAGTGTCAACAAAAAGATACAGAAAAGAAAAACAAACATCACAATCCCTGCACCATGTCCCCAAATTAGCAGTCTCCCCACCAGAGTTATATTTAATTTTTTTAAAGGTGAAAAATCAGTTATGAATCTCCCAGAACAGCATATAAGGAAACAGTAATGAAGAAAATAATTCACTTGCATCATCATATTTTCAAAACCTGAAAATTGAAGCCCATTTTTGTCTTTTAAAAAGCTGAGCTTCTGCAAAAGGGTGTGCATGTGTTGTGTTACTGTTCTAATATATATTTAATATAAATATTGCATATTGATCTTTTGGATCCACATTTTTTATATAAAAAATCTTGATTTAGGGAGGCTTTTGTGACAAAAGTTGAGAACCCCTTACACATGAGACCCATGAGATCATATCAAAGCAATTACAGACAATGGCTATGTCTTTGTGTGATATATGATGTCATTTTATGTGATGTGTTTGATAATGTTTAATGTTTTATTAGGGGAGGGTCTACTTTGATGTCTTCTGTTTTTTATCGAGGGCATTGAATTGTTGCCAACACTGTGAAACTCCCTGAGTCCCCTTTGGGTTTGAGAAGGGCGGTATATAAATACCGCAAATAAATAAATAAATCTTGTTACCACAGTAACAGGAGTAAGCTGTCTAACTGACCCCTCCCCCAAGCTACTGAATAGGGAGCAAATGCAAAACACATCCTTTTTCCTGTGTGAAACACAGAATAATTGAGAAAAACAGAGAACACTGTCAACCTTTATTCAACTGTTCTCGTTTGGAGGAGGATTGGCTGTTTCATTTCGCCTTGGGGATTCCAAGAATTTACTATTTCTGCATACTCTTAAATAAGTCTCACTAGGCTGTATAACACATTTTTCTGAAGCATGTTTTATACCATGCAAATTTCTGGTTTTTATCAAGACATATGCACAGAATTAGATAAATAGCACACATGGTATAAACTAGAAATGGATTGAGACAGAAATACATAACAGAAAAGTCGACACTAAATGTGGGATACTTGGTGATGTCCATGCTTCAGTGACTACATATGGCATCATTATTGCTCTCTTTTTCATGTAAGATAGAAAATATGATTTCCATTCAACTTTATGTTTGACATTATATTTTTTTTCTCCCAGTAATGTTATTAACACCTCATATTTGTTCTATTGGAAGCACCAATATTGACACAAACTGCATCACCCTCACTGCCACGATTCATTCAGAATATCATACATGTTTTAGTGGTGCTATAATTTACTCTAAAATGCTATACTAAATGGGAAATAGAAGTACAAGAAAACAGGACAGATGTGTAATTTTCGCAGCAACTTTGTTCTTCATCAGTCCAAGATGAAATATACTCACTATGCATATGTATAGTGCAATGCAACTGAAATACAAAAATATCATGCATATTCTTCTATTCTGGAAGACTACTTTTTCTATTTCAGAAGTGTAATACTATCAAACATAAAGTCAAACATGCTTGACTCTTATATATTCTATTCTAATGTATTTTGATTGCATTCTAAATACATTGACTAGAAATACCTTCCCCATTCCGGCACATTCTGTACTGGGTTTTATGAATTAGTCTCCTGTTTTAATATTGTATGCTTCATGTCAATTTTATCGATTGTTTTACTGATAATTGAGGTTTTATTGGTATAATTGTTTTATTGTTGTATCATTGATATTTGATTGTTTTATCGGGCTAGGCCCCATGTAAGCCGCCCCAAGTCCCTTCGGGGAGATGGGGTGGGGTATAAAAATAAAGTTATTATTGTTATTATTATTAGAGAGTAAAGACCTCACATTGCCAGGTGACGGGGGCATCCTTGGGGCAGCAGGGGAAACCGTTGTCCCTCTCCCCACATCGCCCCCTTCCCCATCCCATGGAGGAAATTGTTGCTGCCCAGCTTCCCCCTGCATTTTCCCCAGGTTACCTAATGAGAGCATGGGAAACCTCCCATGTCCTCTGGGCTCCATCCTAGGACGCTTCCAGGATGGAGCCCCGCTGGAAGTAGCCCTGCATCATGTGATGGGCTTCGTCCTGGCTCCATTCTGGAAGCGTTCTAGGTCAGAGCCCAAACCTCGTGTGATGAGATCCTGTCTCACTGAGGATAGCATGACTTCCATCTGAGTAAATACCAATAACATGCTGTTATTCTGCAAAAGCTGAGGTCCAAAGAAGGACCAGAGAACTCAAGAACATCTGGTGGACAAAGAAGGCTGAAGAAATCCAACACTATGCAGATACCCATGATGCTCAGGAATTTTTCAAAGCCACAAAGATCATTTACAGATCAAGAAACCATGGCATACAGCCTCTACGCTCATCAGATGGAACCAAACTTCTGAAGGACAAAACATCAGTTGCACTACGTTGGAAAGAGCACTACCAGAACCTGCTGAATCGCAGCTCCAATGTGGCCGAAGAGGCCCTCTCACAAATCCTGCAACAACAAACCAGGGATGAGCTTGCAGCACTGCCTAGTTTGGAAGAAGTCAGCAATGTCATCAGCCAACAAAAAACAATAAAGCCAGCAGACCTGATGGGATCCCTGCTGAAATCTTCAAAGAGGGTGCACTTGAGCTGATACAACAACTCCACCAGCTCATTGAAAAGGTGTGGGTGACCGAGAAAATCCCAGCAGACTTCAAGGATGCCACCATCATCACCCTTTTCAAGAAAGGGGATAGAACAGACTGCGGAAACTATCGCGGTATCTCTCTTCTAACCTCCGCTGGGAAAATCCTCGCAATAATCCTTGTGAACCGCCTTCTCTCTGTTTCAGAAGACACCTTCCCAGAATCCCAGAATGGCTTCCGCCCCTCCAGAGGAACAGTGCACATGATCTTCACTGCACGACAGCTCCAAGAAAAATGCAGGGAACAAAACCAACCTCTGTACATGGCATTCATTGACCTTGCAAAGGCATTTGACACAGTGAATCTCAGTGCTCTCTGGACCATCCTCCAAAAAATCGGGTGCCCTGACAAATTTGTGAACATCCTGCGGCTCCTCCATGATGACATGATGGCAACAGTCTTGGACAGCAATGGCTTCCAAAGTGACCCATTTAAGGTGGATTCAGATGTCAAGCAGAGATGTGTTATTGCCCCTACCTTATTTTCTATCTTCATCGCTATGATACTTCACCTTGTTGATGGGAAGCTTCCCACTGGAGTGGAAATCATCTATCGGACAGATGGCAAGCTATTTAATCTCAGCAGACTGAAAGCCAAAACCAAGGTCACCACAACATCTATTATAGAACTCCAATATGCCGATGACAACGTAGTCTGTGCGCATGCAGAAGAAGACCTACAAGCCACTCTAAACACCTTTGCAAAAGTATACGAGAAGCTCGGCCTCTCACTGAACATCGAAAAAACCAAAGTGCTCTTCCAACAGGCACCAGCTACTCCCTCTGCAATGCCAGGAATACAGCTTAATGGTGTAACATTAGAAAACGTTGACCATTTCCGCTACCTTGGCAGCCACCTCTCCACAAAAGTCAACACTGACACTGAAATACAACACAGAATCATAGAATCATAGAATAGTAGAGTTGGAAGAGACCACATGGGCCATCCAGTCCAACCCCCTGCTAAGAAGCAGGAAATCGCATTCAAAGCACCCCCGACAGATGGCCATCCAGCCTCTGCTTAAAAGCCTCCAAAGAAGGAGCCTCCACCACGGCCCCGGGGAGAGAGTTCCACTGTCGAACAGCAATCACAGTGAGGAAGTTCTTCCTGATGTTCAGGTGGAATCTCCTTTCCTGTAGTTTGAAGCCATTGTTCCGTGTCCTAGTCTGCAGGGCAGCAGAAAACAAGCTTGCTCCCTCCTCCCTATGACTTCCCTTCACGTATTTGTACATGGCTATCATGTCTCCTCTCAGCCTTCTCTTCTGCAGGCTAAACATGCCCAGCTCTTTAAGCCGCTCCTCATAGGGCTTGTTCTCCAGACCCTTAATCATTTTAGTCGCCCTCCTCTGGAAGCTTTCCAGCTTGTCAACATCTCCCTTCAACTGCGGTGCCCAGAATTGGACGCAGTATTCCAGGTGTGGTCTGACCAAGGCAGAATAGAGGGGTAGCATGACTTCCCTGGATCTAGACGCTATTCCCCTATTGATGCAGGCCAGAATCCCATTGGTTTTTTTTAGCTGCTGCATCACATTGTTGGCTCATGTTTAACTTGTTGTCCACGAGGACTCCAAGGTCTTTTTTGCACATACTGCTGTCAAGCCAGGCGTCCCCCATTCTGTATCTTTGATTTCCATTTTTTCTGCCGAAGTGAAGTATCTTGCATTTGTCCCTGTTGAACTTCATTTTGTTAGTTTTGGCCCATCTCTCTAGTCTGTCAAGATCGTTTTGAATTCTGCTCCTGTCTTCTGGAGTGTTAGCTATCCCTCCCAGTTTTGTGTCGTCTGCAAACTTGATGATCGTGCCTTCTAACCCTTCGTCTAAGTCGTTAATAAAGATGTTGAACAGAACCGGGCCCAGGACGGAGCCCTGCGGCAATCCACTTGTCACTTCTTTCCATGATGAAGACGACGCATTGGTGAGCACCCTTTGGGTTCGTTCGCTTAGCCAATTACAGATCCACCTAACCGTAGTTTTGTCTAGCCCACATTTTACTAGTTTGTTTGCCAGAAGGTCGTGGGGGACTTTGTCGAAGGCCTTACTGAAATCCAGGTACGCTACATCCACAGCATTCCCTGTATCGACCCAACTCGTAACTCTATCGAAAAAAGAGATCAGATTAGTCTGGCATGACTTGTTTTTGGTAAATCCGTGTTGACTATTAGCAATGACCGCATTTGTTTCTAAGTGTTCGCAGACCACTTCCTTAATGATCTTTTCCAGAATTTTGCCTGGTATTGATGTGAGGTTGACTGGACGGTAATTGTTTGGGTCGTTCTTTTTTCCCTTCTTGAAGATAGGGACCACATTCGCCCTCCTCCAATCTGCTGGGACTTCTCCCGTTCTCCAAGAACTCTCGAAGATAATTGCCGGTGGTTCTGAAATAACTTCCGCTAGTTCCTTCAGTACTCTTGGATGTAGCTGATCTGGCCCTGGGGACTTGAATTCGTTTAGAGTGGCCAGGTGTTCCTGGACAACTTGTTTCCCCATTTGGGGTTGGATTTCCCCCAATCCTTCATCCATTCCATGTTGCTGAGGTTGAAGATGGCTTTCTTTTTGTGAGAAGACCAAGGCAAAGAAGGCATTAAGTAGTTCTGCCTTTTCCCTGTCCCCTGTCGCCATCACCCCATCTTCTCCTTGCAATGGCCCTATCGCCTCCTTTTTCTTCCTTTTTCTACCAACGTAAGCAAAAAAGCCTTTTTTGTTGTTTTTTATGTCCCTGGCAAGCCTGAGCTCATGTTGCGCTTTAGCCTTGCGAACCTTTTCCCTACAGGTGTTGGCTATACGTTTGAATTCTTCTTTGGTGATTTCTCCCCTTTTCCACTTCTTGTGCATGTCACTTTTGAGCTTTAGCTCAGTTAGAAGTTCTTTGGACATCCATTCTGGCTTCTTTGCACTTGTCTTATTTTTCTTCTTTGTTTGCACTGTTTGCATTTGCGCCTTGAGTATTTCACTTTTGAAAAACTCCCATCCATCCTTAACTCCCTTGTTTTTTAATATCGGCGTCCATGGAATGCCGCTCAGTAATTCCTTCATTTTTTGGAAGTCAGCTCTCTTAAAGTCCAGAATGCGTGTTTGACTTGTCTTAGTTTCAGCATTCCTTTGTATTGCAAACTGCAGGAGCACATGGTCACTTGCCCCTAAGGATCCAACCACTTCAACTGTATTGATCAGGTCTTCCACATTTGTTAAGATTAGATCAAGAGTTGCTGATCCCCTTGTTGCCTCTTCTACCTTCTGGACCATAAAATTATCTGCAAGGCAAGTGAGGAATTTGTTGGACTTTGTACTCTTGGCTGAGTTTGTTTTCCAGCAGATATCGGGATAATTGAAATCGCCCATGACTACTATATCTCTTCTTTGTGCCTGTTTGGTCAGCTGTTGACAGAAGGCTTCATCAAGTCCTTCATCCTGACTCGGAGGTCTGTAGTAGACACCCACGACAAGATCTTTTTGAGTCCCGGTTACCTTGATTCTTATCCAGATGCTTTCAAGCTGG
The DNA here is from genome assembly GCF_035594765.1 of Anolis carolinensis. Taxonomy (NCBI): domain Eukaryota; kingdom Metazoa; phylum Chordata; class Lepidosauria; order Squamata; family Anolidae; genus Anolis; species Anolis carolinensis. The sequence continues at coordinate 166,012,010 of NC_085845.1, read as the reverse complement.
TTAACACTGCCTGAGCTCTGCGAGTGCAGCATTTTTCACAATGAAGCAGAGAGTGTTTGATGATCGGGACATCCGTAGAGAAACCAAGGTGCTCATTTATAAAGCCATTGTTCTCCCAACCCTGCTCTTCGCCTGCGAAACGTGGATGGTCTACAGATGTCACACTCAACTCCTAGAGCATTTCCATTAGCGTTGCCTCAGAAAAATCCTGCAAATCTCTTGGGAAGACAGGCGGACAAATGTCAGCGTGCTTGAGGAAGCAAAGACCACCAGCATTGAAGAGATGCTCCTATGCCATCAGCTCCACTGGATTGGCCACATTGTCCGAATGCCCGATCACCGTCTCCCAAAGCAGTTACTCTACTCCCAACTCAAGAACAGGAAACGTAATGTTGGTGGGCAGGAAAAGAGATTTAAAGATGGGCTTAAAGCCAACTTTAAAAACTGTGGCATAGACACTGAGAACTGGGAAGCCCTTGCCCTTGAGCGCTCTAATTGGAGGTCAGCTGTGACCAGCAGTGCTGCGGAGTTCAAAGAGGCACGAATTGAGGGCTTAAGGGAGAAACGTGCCAAGAGGAAGGCCCATCAAGCCAACCCTGACTGGGACCACCTTCCACCTGGAAACTGATGTCCTCACTGCGGAAGAACATGCAGATCAAAAATATGTCTCCTCAACCACCTAAGGACCCATCCTCAAGACCCCACAACTGGAAGACCATCATCCTCGAACTAGGAGGCATCGTCTAAGATAAGAAGAAAGAAGAAGAAGCTGTTATTCAGTGATTCCACTTTGTGTTTCATCACTGTCTTTCAAATATAAGCTGGAGAGTTGAGATCTGGCATTTTTCCAATGTAGTCCAACTATTAATATTTTGGGTGATGAAACAGAGCATAGACTTTCAATGTAGTAATCACATTATAATATCATGAAAAATAGGGTTTTTGTAATTATGATGAAACAGGAACATTTCCTGTCATTTGCTAGTTTTGAGGTACATCTGATATGCTTGGTATGCTTGTGGGGGAAATCACATTAACAAGAAGCCATTTCTGAGATTGAAAAGGGCATCTTCTTTCCTTTTTCATAGCAATCTAGCAAATGATCTTTCTTTCTTTCCGAGTACAAGGACCTAGTGGCAAGTCTGATGCATAAAATAATATCAAGCTGACAGCCTACCTTTTTGTAGAAGTCAGAGCTGGTCCAAGGTAATTTTCAAGTGTAGGCGAACAGAAATTTTGTCCCCCCCCCCAAAAAAACCCAATCACTGAACTACTATGTTGGCAGAAGCTGGGGCTAACAGCGGGAGATCACCTTGCTCCCCAGTTCGAACAGGCAACGAATTATTGGGTTGCTGACCTGAAGGCAGCGGTGGCGGCGGTGGCCATTACCTTCCTGCCAGAGCAGTACCTATTGATCTACTCACATTTGCATGTTTTCAAACTGCTAGGCTGGCAGAAGCTGGGGCTAACAGCGGGTGCTCACTCCGCTCCCCAGATCTGAACCTGCAACCTTTTGGTCAGCAAGTTCAGCAGCTCAGTTTAACCCGCTGTGCCACTGGGAGCTCCCTATATATACACATACACATATATATACACACACCTCCACCCCCATATTCCTCCTCCAGGACCGTCACCTACATTGGCCTATATCCCAGGATCTGATCCCAGATTATCTGCTTATCCCAGATTATCTGGCAGTGAAGATTAATATAATTCAGTCCAAAACTAGAATGAGATCCTGGGACCTGCTCACCACTTGCACTAGATAATGACTGCAAGGATCATTTTCCCCTTAGACCCCTTCCACACAGCTGAATAAAATCCCACATTTTCTGCTTTGAACTGGGATATAAGGCAATGTGGACTCAGATAACCCAGTCCAAAGCAGACACTGGGGGATTTTCTGTCTTGATATTCTGGGTTATATGGCTGCATGGAAGCAATTTAGGTTATCTGAGTCCACACTGCCATATATTCCAATTCAAAGCAGATATTGTGGGATTTTCTGCCTTGATATTCTGGGTTATATGGCTGTGTGGGAGGACCCTCGGTTGTCTGAGTCTACATTGCCATATATTACAATTCAAAGCAGATAATGTCTGTTATTCTGCTTTAATATTCTGGGTTATATGGGTTATCTGAGTCCACACTGGGTTATCTGAGTCCACACTGACATATGTAGGCAGGAAATTCCACAATATCTGCTTTAAACTGGGTTATGTGAGACTGAGCACGATCCCTGGGGAAGGTAATGGCAACCCACTCCAGTATTCTTGCCTTGAAAACTACATGGATCAGTACAACCAGAGAAATGTCGATATACCATCGGAAGATAGGACCCCCAGGTCGGAAGATGGTCAAAATGCTACTGGGGAGGAGCAGAGGACTAGTCCAAGTAGCCCCAGATGTGATGACGCTGTTAGCTCAAAGCCGAAAGGAAGGCTAACAGCCGACGGTGCTGGAGGTGAACGACAGATCAACACACTATAGGAACCTGGAATGTAAGATCTATGAGCCAGGGCAAACTGGATGTGGTTATTGGTGAGATGTCAAGATTAGAGATAGACATTCTGGGAGTCAGTGAACTCAAATGGACTGGAATGGGCCACTTCACAAAAGATGACCACCAGATCTACTACTGCGGACAAGAGGAACACCAAAGAAATGGAGTAGCCTTCATAGTTAATAATAAAGTTGCGAAAGCAGTGATTGGATACAACCCAAAAAATGATAGAATGATCTCAATTCGAGTTCAAGGCAAGCCATTTAACATCACAATGATCCAAATATACGCCCCAACCACAGCTGCTGAAGAAGCAGAATTAGATGGGTTCTACGAGGATCTGCAGCTCTTAGTGGATAACACACCAAAAAGAGACATTATTCTCATTACAGGAGATTGGAATGCTAAGGTGTGCAGTCAAATGATAACCGGGATCACAGGCAAGCATGGTCTTGAACACCAAAATGAAGCAGGACGTAGGCTGATAGAGTTTTGCCAGGAAAACTCAACTGTGCATAACAAACACTCTCTTCCAACAACCTAAAAGACGGCTTTACACATGGACTTCACCAGATGGTCAACACCAAAATCAGATTGACTACATCCTTTGCAGCCAAAGGTGGCGAACATCCATCCAGTCGGTGAAAACAAGACCTAGAGCTGACTGTAGTTCAGATCACAAATTTCTTATTACAAAATTTAGAATCAGACTAAAGAGAATGGGGAAAATACACAGATCAATTAGATATGATCTCACAAATATTCCTAGTGAATATGCAGTGGAGGTGAAGAATAGATTTCAGGGACTAGATTTAATAAATAGAGTACCAGAAGAACTATCAACAGAAGTCCACAACATTGTTCAGGAGGCAGCAACAAAGTACGCCCCAAAGAAAAAGAAAACCAAGAAGGCAAGATGGTTGTCTGTTGAGACACTGGAAGTAGCCCAAGAAAGAAGGAAGGCGAAAGGAAACAACTATAGGGGGAGATATGTCCAATTAAATGCACAATTCCAGAGGCTAGCCAGAAGAGACAAGGAACTATTTTTGA